>NC_056744.1:1780524904-1780612404 GCF_019279795.1 Protopterus annectens | reverse complement strand
ATTGTAGCTTATTGGCCGTTTGGGCAGCATTTCTATCCCTTTTAACTTTCTGCTTTAAAAGCCCATGTTTGCATGAGTTTAAGCCTGTTTTGGCATCCTGCTGACTACAAGAGCAACAGAAAGGACAAAGAGAGACTTTAAGTATCTCCATTTTGCTTTTTCTTGAATATCCTGCTTACTGCACTTTATCTAAGTTGTTTTTCATTGAATTTCAGTTAATTTAACTGCATTTATTGTACTTTGTGCTTTTGTGCTTACTGCACTTTATCTAAGTATTTTTTCACTGAATTTCAGTTAATTTAACTACATTTCTTGTACTTTCTGCTTTTGTGCTTACTGCACTTTATCTAAGTCATTTTTCATTGAATTTCAGTTAATTTAACTGCATTTACTGTATTTTTGCCTGCACTGTGTTTAAAGTGATTTTATTGCAGTTCTGTTTTTCTCTGCTAAAACTAAACAAACCAAAAAAAAAAAAAAAAGTTCTAGCTTGTTTTCCCACCTTTTCCTGTTGCTAGAATAGTCTGAATACATATTTGCTGTACTAAGGACTGTAGTGTGGTTTCTGAGTTCCCCAGACCTTTCTGTGATCGAGGGAAAGCCTTTCTGCTTATCAGTGGGAGTTGTAAGCACTAGGTAGCCTATCTACCATAAGAGGAGTGGTTTCTAGCTCTGAAATTGTAGCTTGTTGCCATTCTATCTCTTTTATCTTTCTGCTTTAAAAGCCTGTGTTTGCGTAAGTTTGTGCGACATGCACCACCACTAAGATAGGGTAAACTATTACTGCTACCAAATAGTTTGCTCTTCAATGTTTCCCGTAGATCTGCTAGTTCTCTCCTCTCCTGCACTTTTACTAGCTTATTAGTCTAGCACTTTACCAGACTTCTTGCAACAAAAGTGCTACCAGCACAAATGTTCTAGAAGGAAACAGCTCCAGTACTTATTATTAATGCCCACCCCTCCAGGCATGTCTAAAGTTCAGTTCCCTGTGCATTCTCCTATTAACCTGGTGAACCTGGGCATCATGAAGCAATGTAGCAACTGCCTCATGTACACTGACAAACCTCTCCTCTTACCTCCCAACACCCAGACTTGCGAGAGATGCACTTATAGATCCAAATTGGAAGCCACGCACTCTCCAGCCAAGACCGGAATAGCTGGTCAAGAGGAGAAGGTCAAAACTTGGACCACACCAAATGGAACACATAGCCCTCAGAACACACACCAACACTGCCTTCACATAAAAACACAAACCACACACCCACCTTTGTGGAGGCTCTCAATAAAAATCTACCCAAACAGCAGAGATCTCCAAGGTAGAAATGAACTCGACCACCACAACACAACACAACACAAATCCAAGACACATAACTCTCTTAAACAGTATGCCACTCAACCAAAGGCCCTAAGACAAAACAGCATGTCCAACACACTAATAGGTGACTCAATAGTGAGACACACTGATGTCCCACTCACTAGGTTCAATAAAGAGAAAGTAACAGTCAGCTGCCTGTCAGGTGCCAGGATCCACCACATAATGCACGCACTCAGGTCCCTCATCAACAGCTACAGTCATTGTACATGTGGGTGTGAATGACCTGAGATGTACCTCCCTGGACTACATGGAGGAGCTCTTGGATTATGTATCCCTGGCGGGTATGGCCCTAGCTCTAAGCAGCATCCTACCATCACCCAGAATGGTACCACAGTGCAAGCAGAAAATGATTGAGTTTAACAAGTGGCTAAGGTTCTGGTGTCATTCTAAGGGGATCTGGTATCTGTCTGCCTGGGATGACATGATTGACAGACCTCGATGCTTTGCCAGAGATGGCCTGCATCTGTCACCCCTGGAATTCCGGATATTGGCCACAGCTTTTGCCACCCCTGTAGTGCATTTTTTAGGTGATGTTCCAAAGACAAAATTACCACTGTAAAAGCTACAAACAAATGCAATCTGAGGGTCATGCTGCTCAATGCTAGAAACCTACATCTCAAAATACACTCATTTGAAACACTCCTCAAAATGGAGAACATCCACATTTGTGCTGTAACAGAGACCTGGTTCAAAGCAGCAGAAAGCTCCCCTGCACTACCAGGCTATAACTCATTCCACACCTTTCGGCCCCAGAACTTGGACTGAAGCTCCAAAGTTAGTGGTGTTTCCATATTCATAAAGGATGCATACACCTCCAGACAGGTAGCCCAACATAACACAACAGAGATACTTCAGGTGCAGCTAACAATGGGTAAGACAGAGATTCAGGTCACAGCCTGCTATAGGTCCCCATCCATGTCCTAAGACTCACAGTCCAAGTTCCTAAGCACCCTGGAGAATATTAGGGTCCAACCTAACACTCTCATACTAGGCGACTTAAACTACCCCTCCATTTACTGGGAAAACTACTTGTGTACCAATACACCAGCCCGTTTCCAGTAATTCATTAATTCCAATGCCCTGGACCAGCTCATTCTTATCCTACTAGAGGTAGTAACATCCTTGACCTGGTCATTACTAACATGGTCGGCCATTGCTCTACACCAATTGCCAACTCCTCCCTGGTTAGATCTGACCACAAACTAATCACCTTGGAAATCCACACCCTCCCCCCACACAAAAAGGTAACCACCATGAAAAACTTCTCCAAAGCTAATTTCGGGCTCCTAAAACCAGAGGTGGCTAACTTCACCGCACCCATGCAAATGGAGAATAGTTGCATGACCACCGAATCATACACCAATGCACTGTGTGAACACGTACAGAAATGCATGGATCTCATCATACCCAATAGAACCAAGATGCTCTCATCCAAAAAAAGGAAGCCAATCTGGTGGTCCTCTGCCATAAACAAACTCTACAACAGAAGGAAGAAACTGATGCGGAATATGGTGAAGTCCCAAGACTGGAAAAACTCCCTTATCAGCTTTAACAAAAAGTTGAGATCCCTCATCAAATCCTCTAAAGCTAGCTATGAAAACAGAATTGCAGCAGATAGTAAAGACAACCACAAGGCCTTCTATAGTTATGTAAAGAAGCTCCATGGCAATACCCAGATTTGCTCTGAGCAACTGCACAATGGTACCTCCTATACCAAGCCAACAGATATTACCAATATACTGTGGGAGGTTGGCATAATGGTTAAGGTGTTTACCTTACAAGCATAAGGTGCAGGGTTTGATTCTCACATGGGGTAATTGGCTAGGCTGAAAATGGCCCACAAGGGCAATTAGCCTAGTACTAATCTATGAACCTATTTTATGAACCTACTGGCCGACAGATTCAGTGCCAACTTTACCCCTCCCCCCAAGGACCAATCACAATGCCAGTAGATTGCCAGGCACCCAGTATTACTGCTGCACAAGTTAAAACAGCACTGTCCAAGGCCAAGAATACAGCTTCTATGGGGCCTGACAAAATCCCTGATTGTGTTCTACATGAACTACAGAGTGAACTGGCACCACACCTCTATTCTCTGTTCAATCACAGCCTCAACTTAGGCTTTGTCCCTACCTAATGGCGCACTGTCACAGTCATCCCTCTCCACAAAGGAGGAGTGACTACAGACCCTGGGAACTATCGCTCCATTAGCCTGATGAGTCTGATATGCAAAGCTATGGAACGCATCATCATGGACCTAATAAACAAGGATATAGGGAATCTCCAAACTCTGGATCCCACACAGTTTGGTTTTGTGAAGGGTAGATCATGCCTGCTCAACCTGGTTGATTTCTTTCAGGCAGTCACCAGAGCTGTGGATGAAGGCAAGGTGGTTCATACAGCTTACCTTTGATAACATTCTCCACTCAGGAATCATAGAAAAACTCACTAAGCTAGGCATCAACCCCAATATCACTAGGTGGGTTGCAAAACTGGCTCACAGATAGAACCCACAGTGTGAAAGTAGCTGACTCCAAGTCAAACTGCCAACCAGTCACGAGTGGAGACACACAGGGTTCAGTCCTGGGTCTTCTCCTTTTTGGTATCTGCTTCTCTGAAATCCAGGCCAACATGAAGGGACTCTGGCTGCCAAAGTTTGCAGACAACTGCAAGTTGGGAGCTATTATTAACTCCCCAAGTGATGTTGACATGCTGCAGAAAGGCCTTACTGAGACCAACAACCGGTGTCAGAACCATGGCCTTAAGCTCAATGCCAAAAAATGTGCCGTTATCCCCTTTGGGAAAAACTAAGTTCCCATAAATTACCACATCGATGGTAGTCTACTGAACCCAGAAGGCGTTATGAGAGATCTAGGAACACAGGTTGACAGCAGCCTCTCTTTTGACCAACACATTGCCACTGTTGTCAGAAAGTCCTTCTATATGGCACATTTCATCACTAAGGGTTTTGCATCCAGGAAGAAAGAAGTCATTGTCTCCCTCTACTCTTTCCTATTAGGCCAGTCATTGAGTACAATGCCCCATTTGGCATGTACCTCACTAGACACCTGCAACAACTGGAGAGGCCGCAAAAGTACCTCACAAAGAGGATCCTAGGCCTTAAATACTTGTCCTATAGGGACAGACTCAAAAAACTCCAACTATTCTCTGACTCATATCACCTGCTAAGAGGCGATCTCTGCTTGACTTACAAAGCCATATCTGACCCAGCTCTGTTAGAAATGCTACATCTAAAGAAATCCCAATCCCTCCGCACCATATGCTCCAGAGACCTCAACCTCATTACCACAATCAACAGAACGTGCTGGAGGGACAGATTCATAACCCAGAGACTTCCCATGCTATGGAATAGACTTCCCATACATGTCAAGCAGAGCACCTCACTGGCCCTCTTCAAGAGTAATCTTGATGAGTGGATGGGAAATAAAAAATTCACCCCTGGGATCACCCCAGTGGCTTTATTTGATAGAGGTACTGGGAAATAATGTTGGGTGGCATGATGCCAGGGTAATCCTATGGGATAGGCTTGTAAAGGCTCCAGGGTCATTAGCCTAGTACACACATATGAACATTTGAACCTATTAAAGACAGAACCCATACAATATAAGCTGTGGGTACTTCATCACAAAGTATGAAAGTTACCAGCAGGAATTCCTCAGGGATCAGTGCTGGGATGTCTCCTTTTGGGTATTTATTTCTTAGATCTCTAAAGCCATGACTTCTGACTAGCATAGTTTGCATATGACTGCAAACTGGAGGTTGTTGTTTAGTCACCCTATGACATCCAAAATAAGCTCTCTGTCTGTCTGTCTCTCTCTTTCTAGAAAACTCCTGGTGTACTAAAATTGGGCTCAAACTAAATACTAAAAAGAGAAGTTATCATCAGTTTTAGTAGCAACCCATTCTATTCATACTACATAGACAACAGGGGTCTATATTATATCACCGAACCATGTAAACACAAATTCCACAGGAACACGAAGCCCAAAATAAGTCACAAGAATTTATTTCAATGAAGCGCTTTTCATTGACGTTAAGATGACAACTTCTTCAGATTTAAAAATCAAGTACATACACAGCAATATATGCTTTCTTTATAGTCATATGTCTACCATCAGCTGACAATAACATTAATTAAGATAATATACATATCAAGCACAATAAAAAGTTCACTTTTAAACTCTAGGCAATAAAACTAACACATAAAAAGTAACCCACCACGCTAACACACAACTATATTGTTATGTGTTGCGATAGTTGTATAAAGGTGGGACTCATTTAAAATGAACTTTATAAAACTCCTCTTGAAAGTGTGTAAATTTTAATCATCTCACTAATTGGTTCACTAAAATACTATATCACCAAACTGTCACTTCAGTGAATGGCATTTCATTGCCATTCAGCAAACACCCCCACTAATTTTTATATATATACATATATATATATATATATATATATATATATATATATATATATATATATATATTTATACCAACTCCGAGATCATACTACAGTGGGGAAAGGGCACATTTCCTGATCCCTACCATAATTCGATTTCAGTAAGAACAGTTAAACAAACAGCATGTTCAACAAAATGCCATTCAAAATGCCATTTGATGAACTGTTCTTTCGATGATATATTAAGTACCCAGACAACAGACCACTATAAACAAAAATTTGGTAAGGGACCTTGGTACTTGGTTTGCTATCACCCTCTCTTTTGACCATTATGTGATAATGGTTGTTAGGAAATACTTTTATTTATCCCAGCAGATTGCCAAATGGTAATCATCACTGTCTGAAGAGGTATTCACTATATTATATTAAGCATTGACCAGGTCAGTTATTGTGTACAATGCCCCTTGTGGGATATATTTCACCGGACAAATGAAACAATTAGAAATGCTCCAAATGCTCCTATCCAAAAAATCACTATCTTAAAGTTCTTGAGCTATCAAGAGAGGCTAAAAGCTCTATCACTTTATTCAGTCTTTTAGACATTTGAGAGGAGATCTCTAACATCACCATTAGAGACCTGATTGTACCAGATCTTCTGTTTCTTTGCAAGCACAATATTTCCAGCAGTACTAGAACCAGAGACCTAAATCTTCACCAACAGATAAATAAAACACAGCAGAGAGAGACAGGGTTACAACCCAGATCTCAAAAACCCTGGAATAAATTTCCACTGCATGTTAAGCAGTGTGACTCATTATATTTGTTAAACATAAACAAATAACTGGACGAGTTTCCACAAATTAACTCTAGGACTGACTACTATGGTCCTTCTGAGGAAAGGAAGTGTGACAGATATATACTCTGCAACAGAGTCAGCAGGTGTCTAACACTCTGCCATCCCTCATTGTGGGTGCCATCAGCAACTTTCTTCCACTGGCAAAACCACTCACTGGCAGGCTCTATCCAAGTCACTATCTTATGGTAGAACACCATCCCTGCACAGAAGAGCCTGATTCCTGTCCCCCAAGATCAGAATGGGGAACCCATTTCCTGTACACAACATATGTTGACACCAGTAATTCACACCCTTTGATGCAAGTACACAAAATGATGACTGTGACCCACTACAACCTACATCCTGTGCAGGAACTGTGACAATGTCTGATGCACAAGGTGACCGAGTTATGCATTGCCAGCATAGTCACTCATTAACACCGAATGCATCATGTTTGTTTTGTATGTCACTAAGTGCTCATCAAGGCCGATCATGCTTGCCCAAACACTGCTGCTTCATCTGGGCCACCATGTATAGTGCCCGTCCCTGCCTACTGGTAACTTTTTTTGCTTGTGTCAGCAGGTTCTGCGACATTGCCCGCTGTGGACATTGGCACTGTAGCCTCTCTGCCTGTGGTATGTGGTTCTGGTACGACAGCAGTCATACAATGGGATGGCCATCTTGTTTCTTCAATACTATGCTCTGTAACATGGCTCAGACAACACCCAGCTAGCAAGCTGTAATAGGGAAGTACATCAGTGCCCAACAGATTGGTTCAGACGCAGATGTGTGAATCATGCTAACTGCCTGGGTGCAGCACACTCACATCAGCAATCATCTTCTGTGCATTGTACACTGCCTGTCAGTACACGGAATGGCATCCTTCCCTCTTCATGTATCACTACAAGACTCGACCAGGTCAGACATTTAGTACTACATATCTTCAGTCTGCAACACGTAATACATCAAGGAGGTTTGTGACCTCGTACAAGTCTTGAGTAGTGTTTTTTCCCTTTCTTATCCTTTCCTGTCCAAATAAGCCAGATATAATATTTCATCTACAGAAGTGTAACTTCAAGAAAAGTGTTAAGCATTCGTAAAGGCAGATGCTTGTGGTATGATTAAACTGCCCCCATGGGTCTGCTGAAAGGTCCCAGTAGCTAATCTAGTGAGTGCACTACATTGCTTGGTGCCCAGAGGAATAATAAAATCCATATATTTACAATGATTCCTTGTGTGGTAGCATGTTTTTATATACACAAAGTGCCTATGTCTGCCTTGCAGTTATTTTCATGTAAATTTACATAGCTTAAATTTCTATGAAACGCTATAACTCATGTAATCCTTGAGTTAGCAGCTAAAGTCTGGCTTTGTATATATTTTTTCATGTACATTCTATATTGTTAATTTTTGTAAAATATCATTTGTGTATTTCTTTTATCGTTAATTCTGTTTACATTTTTTTGAGCTTTTCTCCCTTGGCCTCCACTGAAAATGGACACTTAATGGCCCAGTGGACTATCGCAGTAAACGAATGGCAATAAATAAACAAATATTTTTTTTACCTTTAGGGTTGTTTAAGTAAATTAATCTAAAACTGACCAATAAGTAGTTCCACTTTAAAAGACCTTACCCATTAGTGTTGTTCATCTTATATAAGATATATTATTGCTCCTGCAATAAACCTGACTAACTCTGTGTCCTCCTCTCTATCTGCTTATGTTCCTTATACCTATGATATGATTGCCCTATTGTAGGATCCACTGAGAAATAGCTTATCTGTTACATACTAAAAAAAAAATAATTAATTATGTTATTCTGAACATCTCTCTATGTTTACTTTTAGTTAATGCTCTGATTATGCTGTACTCCTTTTGCTCTGATTATAATGTTTATTTCCTGTACTAACTACCTCTCCACTTAATATTGTATTGTATACCACTGTTTACTGGAGCTTTTCTCCCCGGGCCTCTACTCAAAATGGACATATATCCAGCTAGACTAGCCTGGTCAACAAATGTAAAATAAAATAAAATAAATAAGATCTGTGATCTCCAGCAATAATGGCCTGCAGGCTGGCCATCATATAGACTGGTGCTCCAGGTCACATGGTCATCTACTTTCATCATATGATGCATTGACATACTTCTAGGTACTACATTGCCTTAACAATATATTTTGTTTGCCGAGGTATTCAAACATAAAAAAACACCTTGTGGCACAGGAATTTATAAATGATTTACAGGTACCCATAAATCTTGTAAGAAAAATGTCTTCATGTGACTCAGTTGAAAATGATATATACCTATCTTAATATTACAACCTCCATTATCTGTTAAAGTGCCCTATTCTTCTCTCTAATACTTTGTTCTCCCAATTTCTTAGTATGATTCTTCTTGAATGTAAGCTTCTGCCCTTGAGTAGGCATTACTTTTACACATGTAACTAGAGTTATTTTATTTCTCTGACC
The DNA here is from genome assembly GCF_019279795.1 of Protopterus annectens. Taxonomy (NCBI): domain Eukaryota; kingdom Metazoa; phylum Chordata; order Ceratodontiformes; family Protopteridae; genus Protopterus; species Protopterus annectens. The sequence goes on along the minus strand of NC_056744.1, from coordinate 1,780,603,305 downwards.
TCTACCTCCTCAATCTTAGAGCTACTGCTGAATTAATAATTAGTATCACATAGCTGGTTAATGTGTTGTAGCCATTTATAGGTTCATAGGTTCATAGGTTCATACTAGGCTATCTGCCCAAGGGCATTTATAAGCCTAGCCCATAGTTATGTGGCTTTCGCCACCCCTTTAGTTTGAATAAAAACTATGCCTATCATTTTGCTGTGCCTCTGTCAAGCAGTGACACTGAAGTAATCCCTGGGGTATGTATATCTGCAATCTCCCATCCACTGGTCAAGATTCCTCTTGAACAAGGCCAGAGAGGTGCTCTGCCTCACATGTACCGGGATTTTGTTCCACAGCATAGGGAGTCTCTGGGTGATGAATCTGTCCCTCCAGCACGTTCTATTTATAACCGTGTCAAGGTTTAAGTCTCCCGCCCTTGTGGTTCTGAGGGATCTAGATTTTTTGAGGTGAAGCATATTCATCAAATCTGGGTTTGACATGGCCTTATATGTCAGGCACAGGTCACCTCTGAGCAAGCGGTATGAGACTGAATAGAGCTGGAGTTCTTTCAGTCGGGCAGCATAAGACATATTTTTGAGACCCTTTATCCTTTTGGTGAGGAACTTTTGGGGACTTTCAAGCTGCAGCAGGTGTCTGGTCAGATACATTCCGAACGGGGCATTGTACTCAATCATAGGTCTAATGAGTGATGAGTACAGGGGGACGATGACCTCCCTTGATCTAGATGTGAATCCCTTCATGATCAGGTGGGCGATATAGAAGGTTTTCCTAACTACTTTAGCAACATGAGTGTCAAACGAAAGGCTACTGTCAACCTGGGTCCCCAGATCCCTGATGACTTTTTCTGTGCTCAGTGGATTGCCGCCTATATGGTAGCTAGGGGTAACCTTGTTTTTCCCGAAGGTATGACTATGCATTTTTGGCGTTTAACTTCAGGCCATGGCTCTGGCACCAGTTATCCGCTTCTGTGAGGCCCTTCTGGAGGATATCTGTGTCAGATGTGTTTTCGACTATGGCCCAGTTTGCAGTCATCTGCAAACTTTGTCAGCCATAACCCTCCTGTGTTTGCTTGTACTTCAGAAAAGTAGATGCCGAACAAGAGTGGACCCAGGACTGAGCCCTGTGGGACACCACTTGTGACAGGCTTTGAGTCTGACATGGCTCCAGCAACTCTGACCCTGTGGGTTCTGTCACTTAGCCAGTTTGCAACCCATCTTGTGATGTATGGGTTTACATTCAAGCTGATGAGTTTTTCGATGATACCTGAGGGGGGTATTGTGTCGAAGGCCTTTGCCAGGTCGAGGTAGGCTGTATGGACTGCCTTTCCCTCATCAATGGCCTTGGTTATTGTTTCTGTAACAAGAATTATGTCCATTTGAAATATCAAAACCCTTTTTTAGCAGTTTGAGCCTGATGTAGCCTAATGTGACTTTTCTGACAAATGCATCTGCTTAGAAATTTCCGGTTTGTAAAAGATGTTAGAACTTTATGCTATATGACATTATGATGCCATAGCCAAAGTGAAAAACTGTTGCAGTACCTTACATGGCATTCTGTTAAAAAAATCTGTGAAATAATTACTGTTGCATTCTTCTTTGACTGGGTCAGGTCTAATAATATATATGGAGTTTTACTTCCTCTTCTTTAGGAAAATGCAGCTAGTCATATACATGTCCTATAAATAGCACTGAAAATAATCAAACAGGAAACATCTTAAACATGATTCAGCATGAAAACAACCAATAATTTCTGCTAACTTGATGCATTTGCTTTCTGCAGCAATGCTTTAAGCTATACTGAAACCTTAGATGGTATACAAGTATGTTTTAATTGTGGAAGCTTGCTCCGTGTGACCTATTACGCCACCGTTATGTGGTTAACAAGTAAGCAAGGGTGTTTGAATTAGTGTGCATGGCTCTGTAAAATTACAAGCACGCATTGAGAAAGACCTGTGCTTAGGTACAGATAGAACCACTGAAGTGACAGGGTAATTATCAGCTGTCACAGCTTACATTACCACTGGACCAACAAAAGCCCCTGAATAGATAAGGTTCTACACCTATCTATCCAAAGAATTGGTCCAAAAGGGAATATTTATTTACTGTGTACAAAACTACACTGCTACACTATACCTGTAAAACTGAATTTTATTGATGTTTTCACTGTTAAGCAAACTTTTTTGTTGTTTCCACTGTTAAGTATTTACTGGTATTTTTTCACTGTTTTAAAGCTATCTGTTCTGCCTGCTCTGGTTTTTCCATCAAGCAGTACTTAATTAACTAATCTGTTAACTGTTTACTTCATTCTTTAGAGCCTCCTGGCTGATTTTCTGCTGTTTTAAATGTTTTTCAATGTCTCATTTCTATTTTTCTGCTATGTTAAATATTCTCTAGTGTTTCCTTCTGAAACTAAGGTAGCTAGTAGCTGTAGCATAGTCCAGATCCAGGCCTGCTGCTTCTGGAACTGTTTGTAGTGGTTTGTTTGTTCTGAGCACATTTTCCAGGCCATCTTGGATTGGAAGGGGCCTATCTGCACTTTTGTGAGAGAATTGTGTTTAATTGGAACCTGACTGGTAAAGAGAGACCAGTCTAGGGCTTGGAATAAACATCCTCATTGGTCCTTTTGAATTTTGTTAGAGTTTTTTTTTTCAAGTTTTAGCTTTAGGTATTCAGGCCCTGCATCTGGGCAGGTTTCTGCTTGTTTGCACACCACATAGTACCACACACTACTGTGTAATTATGCGTCAAAGCCGGACACTTAACTTCAACAAATTTTCCCTTAAAAGCCAGGCAGAAATATCCATTCGCAAAGCTCCTCCGTGATCTTTTCTGAAGTCACCTGTAGTGACAACAGTCTTCAACCTAGTATTATGGACAGTTGGACTACCCTTGTTTCATTTGCTAACCTTGTTGACTTGGTCTCTTGAGGCAGTCTAGCGATTGCATCATGCACACAAACAACCCTCTACTAATAACTCACTCTAGTACAGAGTGCGAGAGCTGTATTTACACCAAGACTATAGAATCCATGATCTCTCTCACTCAAACCAGTAACACGGAGAAGGTTGTCAACTCACCCACCACTACATATTCACATAGTACCACTACTCATACGCATAGTGTGCATCAAACACGTAAATGCACATACACGGAGGTTCTCTCAGAAAACTTGCTGAAACACCAGAGACTTCCAAAACACAAGACTGCTACAACTAACACAATCCCCACAGCACCCATGACACATAGCAACACCAGTGTCTCACCCACCAAGCCCGTAAGGTGTAACACTCAGAAAACAAGTTTTCTTGTCATTGAAGACCCAATAGTGAGACACATGAATGTCCCACTCATCAGTTTGGACAAAGAGAAAGTCACGGTTAACTTCCTGTCTGGTGCAGGATTTGCCAAATCATGCATGCACTCAGGTCTCTCAGGATCAAGTACCGTTATGACTTCATCATAGTTCATGTTGGTGTGAATGACCTTAGATGTACCTCACTAGACTATATTAGGAGAGACACGTTCGAGCTCACTGAGTAGGTGTCCCAGGCAGGTATGTCCCTAGCCTTGAGCAACATACTACCCTCACCTAGAATGATGCCACAGTATAAACAAAAAATTATTGATTTCTGTAATTGGCTTAGTTTTTGGTGTCATTCCAAGGCGATCCAGTTCCTGTTGGCCTGGGATGCCATGGTTGACAAATCTCGCTGCTTTACCAGAGATGGTTTTCACCTGGCACCCCTAGGCTTTTGGCTGCTGGCAAAGGCTCTTGCCTCCCCTTAGTGCCTTTTTTAGACAAGGTCTCAAAAACAACACTATCCATGTGAAATTAACCAATCAGAACAAAATAAGGGTCATGCTGCTAAATGCTAAGAGCTTAAACTAAAAACTGCACTCCCTGGAAGCACTTCTATCACTAGAAGATGTAGATGTCTGTGCATTCACAGAAACCTGGTTTAAGGCCTCAGAGAGTACCCTGGCCCTGCAAGACTACAATGTCTTCCACACCTTTAGACTGTAAAAACATTTAAAAATGAAAGGAGGTGGTGTTTCAATCTATATTAGAGATAAATTCTCCTCACGTCTATTAGACTGGACAACTCCATTGAGTTACGCCAGGTCCAGGTTATGGTGTGTAAGACCCCCATTCAAATCCTAGCCAGTTATAGATCCCCCTCCATGGGTCACAACACCCACAAAGCCTACTTAACCAAACTGAAGACAATTCAAATTTTACCGAACACACTGGTTATGGGCAATTTCACTTATCCCACCACCAACTGGAAAACCTACTCTACCCCAAACTGGCTAGCACAAAAGTTCCTTGACTTTGTGAATTCAAATGCCCTGGAGGAAATTGTCCATACCCCGACAAGAGGAACAAACATTCTAGATCTAGACCTCACCAACATGTCAAACAGGTGCACTGTTGCAACTGTTGGACCTTCATTAGTTAAAACTGACCACAAATCAGACACCTTCGAACTGACACTAACATCAGCACTCACAAAGGGTGAAATCAGACTAAAAACCTTCACCAAATTATACCCTCCTAGGTGAAGGTATACATGCATTCCAAGCCTCACCCCAAGCTGAAAGTGGTAACTACACCAAAGCTCTAAAGCCTTGTACAATCACTTGCATATGTGTATAAACTCAGCTGTACCAGATAGAATCAAGGCCAAAGCCCAAGGTTAATGAAGCTGCCATGGTGGACTTCCAGCATCAGAAACTCTAAAATAAATGCAAAAAGTTGCTGTCTAAGAAAACAACGACAATGACCCAACAATGGAAAAGCACCCTTCTCAGCCTTAACAGACAAATAAGACAACTTGTCAAATGCTCCAAGAGTCTTTTGAGAGAAACCTAGCAAGTACTGCCAAGGATAACCATATGGCCTTTTACAGCTATGTACGTAACTTAAGGGGTAGGACTCAAGCATGTGCAGAACTAGTGGCCAATGGTATCACACACTGACCCCACAGAGATAACAAACCTGCTAGTGGATAGGCTTGGTGAAAATTCCACTCTCTTATCCCCTCCTAACTTACAATAAACCCTTCCCCTAACTTCCCCCCACCTTACATATCTGAAGAGCAGGTCCTCAAAGTCCTGTCCAAGGAAGAGAACACAGCCTCGTTGGAACCAGACAACACCCCAGGCTGTCTTCTAAACAGGCAAAAACATGAATTAGCATCACCACTAAGTACCCTTTATAATCATAGCCTAACCCCAGGCTTTGTTCTGGCGGAATGGTGAGCAGCTAAAGTTAGTCCCCTTCACAAAGGTGGCCTAGCAACAGATCCAGGCAATTACAGACCCATAAGCCTCACCAGGCTCATCTGTAAGGTCATGGAACATACCATTACGGACCTTAGAAATAAAGATATATGTGACCTCCAAACCCTGGATCCTACCCAGTTCAGCTTCGTGAAGGGCAGATCCTGCCTCTTAAATCTGGTGGATTTCTTGAAAGTGTGACCAATGTCATTGATGAGATGAGGGCAAATCTGTGCACACAATATACCTTGACTTGGAAAAGGCTTTCAACATAATCCCACAGTCAGGCATTGCCAATAAACTTATCAAACTGAATATAAACCCCTTTGTTGCAATATAAGTTGCCAACTGGCTCACAAATCAGACACACAGTATCAAAGTGGGTGACTCCACATCAACCAGCAGACCTGTAACCAGTGTGGTGCCACAGTGCTGGGCCCCCTACTGTTTGGTGTATACCTCTCAGAAGTTCAGATCAAAACTAAAGGGTTGTGGCTGACCAGGTCTGCAGACGACTGCAAACTAGGTGCAATCATTGAATCCCTAAATTATGTCAGTATACTCCAGGAGGGTCTCACACAGACCAACAACTGAAGTATTAGTCACGGTCTCAAAACAAATGCAAAGAAATGCATCATCATTCCCTTCGGCACAAACAATGTCCCTTCACACTATCAAATCAACAACAATACCCTAAGTACCTTTGAGTTGGTAAGGGAACTGGAATCACAGGCTGACCACTACCTTAACTTTGACTAACACATGTCTACCGTTGTAAGGAAAGCTTTCCACGCAACTCACTCAATTAGTAAAGGCATCACATTGAGAGTAAAAGAAGTTATAACCTCCCTTATACTCTGCACTTATCCGGCCCATAATTGAGTATAATTCCCCATTCGGTACGTACCATACGAAGTACCTACAGCAATTAGAGAGACCTCATAGGTTTCTAACAAAGAAGATCAAGTGCCTCCAGCATGTGCCTTACATGGACAGACTAAAATCTGCCACTATATTCCATATCATATACATTTCTTAGGGGAGATTTGCGCCTGGCCTAGAGAGCAACTGAAGGCCCAAGCCTAATGAACTTACTGCATATCTATAAATCAAATGGGTCTAAGGCTACCCATTCCAGGGACTTAAATATGGCCTGCAACTTAAATAGGACATGTTGGAGGGGCATATTTATCTCCCAGTAACTGCCATGTCTTTTGAACAGGCTACCAATTCATGTGAGCAGAGAACCTCTATGGCACTGTTCAAGAGGAACCTGGAGGAGTGTATGGGGCACTGTATATTCTTACCGGGGACAGTGCCCACAACTCTCCTGGACATGGGCAGTCATCACTAAATACAATCTTGGGTATTGACTAGTACTTTTACAGTATTACATTGAGTTGAAACGGCTAGGATTAAAATGACTTCTGGGTCGATAGCCTAGTAATCTGCTATGATCCTATGATCCTATGAACATAAGATGCTTACACAGGAATCAGGGACAAAAAGTTAAAGAGCCCAGAGTGGTGACCAAGGCTTTAAAAAGCTCTTGGGTGAGAGACTGTCTTTTTTGTAAGGCAATTAAACATAAAAACAGAGCATTTGGTTCTTTAATTTGGTTTAATCAAGTGAAACAGCTAGGTCCATAAGGTGTGAATGAGGTACTGCATGGGGAGGTGTAAAACAGGATAATTTAAAATGAGAAATGATTAGCAGGAAGCAGAATCACAAATTAGTATTTGCTCTTAGGTTTATGGCATTAGCAGTTGTCTGTATGTTTTCATATTATTAAGCTAGTAATACTACATGTAAACACTTTGGATGTTAACTATTTACATGGAATATGCTTGTGTAATTATTACGCATGTTTAACATTTTACAGTCTTTAATAAAAAAGTACTTGAAATATAAATTATGTGCATTAAACACAGGTAAAGGCATGACAAAGAAATACCTCAAGTTGCAGTAGCAATCAGCATTTCTGGGTGTATTGGAATTGACATTCAATAATTTCATAAAGTAGCTGTTGAATTGACACTTAGTAATTTCATAAAGCAAACTTAAGCATTCCAAATACACATCTGCTAATTAAGCTGCATAGCTGTTCTGGGCTAACTCGATTATTTAGGTACAACAATGCTAAATATAGGGGTAATATGGCTGTCAGATATTCAGAGGGACTTAACATTCCAACAATTCAATAATTCAAAAAGCCTTTTATTTAGCAAAAGATACAAGCATGTGGTCAACAAATGCAAACATTGTTGTATAGTCAATAAATGGGTGACATATCTGAAGAAAACACAAACAATTAAAAATAAAAGGAAATGAATATAACAGGTTAAAAGTCTAGACAAACCCTGTTTTAAAAATCCCAAGCCCCATGCTCTCAAGGAGGATTCTCAAAACTCTATGAGGAAGTAAAAAACCCTGTGTGAAGGATTGCTGAAATGTATTTTGCTATCAGGCATAGCAAAATAATATACTGATGATCTAACAGTATTTGCTCTTTACCATAAAAAAACGATGACAAATAAATTAAAATGACTACCTCAAAAAAAAATTTAATAAGGAAAAACAGCATAGTATGTACCTTCATCACTTGAAATTACTTCTTCAGACTGTGTTTTAAAAACTTAAACAGTACCTTTAAATGCTATAAAACACATTACGTTTGTCACATTATCATTTAACGTTTCAATCTCCTTCTCGCCAAATATATATCACAAATTTCTTTGCTATTCAATCCAGGTGCAGTGCAAGTGTTCAGCCTTATTTGTCAGCAATACTCCTTTTATTTCATCATCAGCATCAAATTTTAAATCATAATTTTTCACATAATCACAGTAAACAAAAAATGTTTATACTTTATGGAATTACTGTAAAAACATGCTTACATAGTGCATTTGACGGCTTCCTATTATGCTGTCACAGACACAGGTTGTTGAATGCGTCTTTGTCGAACTGTAAAGTGTGAAAAGGCAAAATAGTGGCACAGCTTTTCAACGAATTCTTTCCCTGGGAAAGAATTAGTTTGGCCGCTTTCACTACTTTGCCTTTTTGGCACTGTAGTGTGATCTCGGAGTTGGTATATTTAAGTAAGGGGGGGTGTGGGGGCCACAGTCCCCCACGTCAGGGGTGTGTGGGGTGTAAAGGCCCCCACATTAAGTAATGTTTTACAGGTTTTTTTGTTTCGGAACAGCGATTTGAAGTTTCGACGTTGTAAGCTTTCGCTTACATGGGGTTGATTATGTGTTGTTCGCTCTTCTGAGCGTGCAATATCATAATATAGACCCATTTGACAAATACTTATTTTTAATAATGTAAAATGCTAATATAGCCTGGCATTCAAACATCTCATAGTCTTACCTATATAAAAGGCTTTACAGGTACAATATGCAGTATAAACAACAGATTTCTACTTACAGTTAAATCTACCTGGAATCTTCACTAACTTCTTTTTTAATCTAACCTCCATGTAGTCATGCATAATATGTGAACATTGGTTGCATTTGGAACATCTGAACATTTGAAAAGCATCAATTTCACTAGTATTTGTTTTTGATTGAAAAATATCCTTTAAAGGCCTCCTTCTTTTCCAGATAAAAATAGGCTTGCCACCAGCCTTCTTAAAAGGGCCTGAGAACCTCTCTAAGACTTTGCAATTTCCGTTATTTATTTTTGTAATACTTACTAAATCCACTGAATTATTTAACATAATTGCTTTTTGATACATAATTTTTAACTCACTTTCAATAATTTCTATCTTCCCTTACCTTGGTTCATAGGTATATAGGATTATATTTGGCTATTGGCCTGGAGGCCCTTATAAGCCTAGCCAAGAGTTTTGCCCATGTTCCCACAAAGTCAGTGCCTGTTTCCCCTGTCCAGCAGGGACACGGGTGGGATCCCAGGGGTGCATTTTCTATTTCCCATCCAGTTATCCAGATTCCTCTTAAAGATGGCTAGAGAGGTACTCTGCTTAACATGGAGAAGTAGTCTATTTCACAGATGATGGAGTCTCTGGGACACAAATCTATCCTGCCAACAAGTTCCATTAATGTCACAGACCAGGTTTAAGCCTTGCTCGTGGGTTGCCTGAGTGGATTTTGACTTATGGATATGCAGCATCTCCATCAAAGTTGGGTCTGAGATGGCCTTGTATGCCAGACACAGGTCACATCTGAGCAGTCTGTATGAGACTCAGTAGAGGGGCAGAGTTTTTAGCCTATCTGTATAGGATAGATGTTTGAGACCCTGGATTTTTCTGGTCAGGAACCTCTGTGGTCTCTCCAGCTTTCTCATTCTCTCACTCTCTCACTCACTCATTCACTCACTTATTCACTCTCTCATTCACTCACTCACTCACTCACTCACTCACTCACTGGTTCACTCACTCACTCACTCACTGGTTCACTCACTCACTCACTCACTCACTCACTCACTCACTCACTCACTCATTCACTGGTTCACTCACTCACTTACTCACTCCGCCACTGATTCACTTACTCATTCTCTCACTCACTCACTTACATACTCACTCACTCACTCACTCATGAACTCACTCAGTGACTCACTCACTCATTCACTTATTCACTCACTCATTCACTGGTTCACTCACTCACTCGCTCCACCACTGATTCACTTACTCACTCATTCTCTCACACACTCACTTACATACTCACTCACTCATCACTCACTCACTCACTCACTCACTCACTCACTCACTCACTCACTCACTCACTCTCTCACTCACTCATTCACTTATTCACTCTCTCATTCACTCACTCATTCATCACTAACTCACTCACTCACTCACTCACATACTCACTCACTGACTCACTCACTCATTCACTTATTCACTCACTCACTCACTCACTTCCTCCCTCATTTACATACTCACTCACTCACTCACTCACTCTCGTACTCACTCATTCACTTATTCACTCTCTCATTCACTCACTCATTCATCACTAACTCACTCACTCACTCACATACTCACTCACTGACTCACTCACTCATTCACTTATTCACTCACTCACTCACTCGCTCACTCACTTCCTCCCTCATTTACATACTCACTCACTCACTCACTCACTCTCGCACTCACTCATTCACTTATTCACTCTCTCATTCACTCATTCATCACTAACTCACTGACTCACTCACATACTCACTCACTGACTCACTCACTCATTCACTTATTCACTCACTCACTCACTCACTCACTCACTCACTCACTCACTTCCTCCCTCATTTACATACTCACTCACTGACTCACTCACTCATTCACTTATTCACTCACTCACTCACTCACTCACTCACTCACTCACTCACTCACTCACTCACTCACTCACTCACTCACTCACTCACTCACTCACTCACTCACTCACTAACTCACTCACTCACTCACCCATGGCATGTGCACCCGTGGGACATCTGCAGGATTGCTAGAACACCTACAATATGTCTCTAGCATGTTGTAGGAGATCTAAGCATTCAGTGAAAGTTCACATGGTGGCACAATGGACATTAAGATTTCACAAAGAAGACAGACCAGATGAGAGCCAAACTGCAGTTCCAAACACTGTGAGGTGGCAGTACTAACCCCTGCATCACTGTGGTACCCAGGCAAATTAAAAAATACTTTAAAGGAATCAGAAAATGAATAATAAAAAAGAATCACTACATGGCTTTCAAAACTGACCCTAGTCATACTAATACATCTAGGGAGGTATTCATAAAGAACCATAATGATACTGAGCAGCGCTAAAGCTCTGCAGAGAATTATGAGACTCTTGAAACCCAGCTTAGGGGCTGTCTTTTTGACACTCAGAAAAAAATAGCTCAATAATTCTCAATTTTGGTTTGCACATGTAGCTGATTAAATCTTGCTAGGACCATCACTTTGGTTTTAGTCATGCCCAAAAGCTCCCTAATACATGACTGTATAATTTCATAGCCACTTGGCTAAATGGCTTGGGTACCAATAACTGACATGTAATTTCATCTATCTCTTTTGCTATCATATAGACAAGGTCATTTTACATTTTGAAATAGGAATAAGCAGGTGGAGCCCAAACAGAGAAATCTTCCCCCACCAACCTGAATATGTTCTTCCTTTCAGGGTCCAGTGTTTCTTCCTCTCAATCTTAGCCTTCTTGACTGGAGGATGGACAGGCTGGGGTCCTCTTCTCCCTCTGGGCCTTGGGAGGTAGAAGTCTTTGCCTTCTATCCTGTTAAGGCAGATATGAAAAACAGTCCAAAGCTCTAAAGAAAAAAGTAGATCTTCATGCAGGGCAAAGGCTTATTATTTGTCAATGTAATAGGACTTTGTTAAACCATGCCAAATACATTTGATGAATTGGTCTCACTTTCTCTCTCTCTCTCTATCTGTCTTTTGTCCCTACAGTGTCATCTGACCTGAAACACCACTATCTCTTTGTGTTTCAGCTCATGTATGTGTCCTTGGAACCTTTTCTCTTCCATAGGTGCTTGGTACTCCCTGTCTTTACTGAGTGATTCTGTACTGCAGCGACAGGGTCCTCTCACTTTCTGCATAAGTTCATCCATGCTTTAGACTTACCAAGGCTCTCCACTGTTACCCTGGGTCTTATAAAATCCTTGCTTTTACATATCTCTAAGCTGGTGGACATGTCTATATCCTGCAAATTGCTGAACTGCCTTGATTTTGTTTCTGTAACACATGCCCTACTAGATTCCTTAGCATTAGCCCCTTCCCACTGTTTCCAAAGGTACTTAAAATGTGAAATCCTTTGTGTTGATTACATTTTGGAGTAGGCAGAGAGTAATGCCTAGCAGATGCATAACTCTCCCAAACTGAGTTTGCACCTCCACCTGAGTAACTGAGTAACACCAGCCCCATGGATACAAGTGATCTCCTTAACCTGAAGAGAGTGGAACTTCGTATTATAGATATAATAGGTTTTCCCTACTAATCATGCTGCCCATCTAGGATTATCTATATTTCATCAAATTTGCAGTAGCATGCCAACAGAATGTCATCTCGACTGGCATAGTAATGACTCAGTTCATTCCATAAGTTCTTTACCCCCTCCCAACACTTTTGTGACTGTATGGGAGTTTCTAATTTATTTTCCCTACTGCATTATGTATTAGCAAGCCCTTGCCAGCCACATTTAAAGCACATAATAGAAACCCGATCTTCTTCACTTTGCTTAGAGTTTTATCATGTAATTTAGTAGGCAATTCTTTAACTCCTTAACACCTATGTGATGATGAATGACACAACTCTAGCAGCCTGGACATAGCTTGCATTCCAGAGAATTTTCTGAAAAAATAAACTTAAAAAGCATAAATAAAACAAATGTAAATATTTTGTGAACAATAAAGCTGTTAAAACTGTACAAGTAGCAATATTATCAGTAAAAAGTGATGATAATAGTCATTGCATTCATAGCAATTTCCATAAATAATATAGCATATTATCATGTACACAACCACCAAATTATATTTTTTTCTAAACATTCACAAACACATTTTCAAAATATTGAAAAAGATATACCCTAGACATGTATTGTTAGTACGTTTTTATTAACAAAATATAAGCTTTCATATAACAATAAGATATGTACAGAAATATGAAAATATATATTTAATGGTATAATTAGAAATAAAGACATATGAAAATACATATCTAATGGTATAGTTAGCAATACAGACATATGAAATTACATATCTGATGGTATAATTAGCAATACAGACATATGAAAATACATATATGATGGTATAATTACCAATACAGACATATGAAACTACATATCTGAAGGTATAAGCAGCAACACAGACATAGGAAACTACATATCTGATGGTATAATTAACAATACAGACATATTAAAATACATATCTGATGGTATAAGTACCAATACCTTCATATGAAACTACATATCTGATGGTATAATAAGCAATACAGACATATGAAACGACATATCTGATGGTATAATCAGCAACAGAAACTTATGATACTACATATCTGATGGTATAATTAGCAATACAGACATATGAAACTACATATCTGATGGTATATTTAGCAGTACAGACATACCTCTTAACCTCTTAGAGCTAAAAATCTGGACAAAACCTAAAATGATGGGGGGAATAGGGACAAATTTTAAATATTGCTCTTACAAAATTAGAAGGTTGAGAGAATAATAGATTTTGCACTGGCATGAATTTTCTCAGGGATGTGGAGTCTTAAACTCAAATTTTGTAATTATTTATTGATTTCAGTCCTCAGCTATTTGTCAGAAGAGTACAGGTTTCAGGAGGAACACACCCAAAATATGAGGCAAAAATGTGTACAGTCTTCAAAAATCTGTACAGTTGAGCTATATGAGTACAGACATATGAAACTACTTATCTGATGGTATAATTAGAAATACAGACAACTGAAACGACTCATCTGATGGAATAATTAGCAATACAGACATATGAGACTACATATCTGATGTAATAATTAGCAATACAGACATATGAGACTTCGTATTTGATGGTATAATTAGCAATACAGACATATGAGACTACATATCTGATGTTATAATTAACAATACAGACATATGAGACTACATATCTGATGTTTTAATTAACAACAAAGACATATGAAGCTAGATAGCTGATAGTATAATTAGCAGCACAGACTTATGAAGATACATAGCTGGTGGTATAATTAGCTGTACAGATATGTGAAACTACATATCTGATGGTATATTTAGCAGTACAGACATACATCTTAACCTCTTAGAGCTAAAAATCTGGACAAAGCTTAAAATGATGGGGGGGGGGGTAAATAGGGACCGATTTTAAATATCGCTCTTACAAACTTAGAAGGTTGATAGAATAACAAATTTTGCTCTGGCATTAATTTTCTCAGGATGTGGAGTCTTAATCTCAAATGTTTTTTAATTATTTAATGATTTCAGTCCTCAGCTATTTACCAGAACAGTACAGGTTTTAGGAGGAACACACCAAAAATATGAGGCAAAAAACTGGACATTCTGCAAAAATCTGTGTAATTGTGAGGTATGAGTACAGAGGTATGAAACTACATATCTGATGGTATAATTAACAATACAGACATATGAAACTACATATCTGATGGCATAATTAGCAATACAGACATATGAAACTACATCTCTGATGGTATAATGAGCAATACAGACATATGAGACTACATATCTGATGGTATAATCATCAATACAGACATATGGAACTACTTATCTGATGGTATAATTAGCTGTACAGACGTGAAATTACATATCTGGTGGTATAATTAGCTGTACAGACATGTGAATCTATATATCTGATGGTATATTTAGCAGTACAGACATGCCTCTTAACCACTTAGAGCAAAAAATCTGGACAAAGCCTAAAATGATTGGGGGGGATAGGGACAGATTATAAATATTGCTCTTACAACTTAGAAGGCTGATAGAATAATAGAATGTGCACTGGTATGAATTTTCTCAAGGATGTGGAGTCTTAAATTCAAATTTTGTAATTATTTATTGATTTCAGTCCTCAGCTATTTGCCAGAAAAGTATAGATTTTAGGAGGAACACACCTACAATATGAGGCAAAAATCTGGACATTCTGCAAAAATCTGTAAGTTGAGCTGTATGAGTACAGACATATGAAACTACATATCTGATGGCATAATTAGCAATATAAACATATGAAACTACATATCTGATGGTATAATTAGCAAAACAGACACATTAAACTGCATATCTGATGTTATAATTAGCAATACAGACATATGACACAACATATCTGATGTTATAATTAGCAGTACAGACATATGATACTACATATCTGATGGCATAATTAGCAATACAGACATATGAGACTACACATCTGATGGTATAATTAGCAGTACAGATATATGAGACTACATATCTGATGGTATAATTAGCAAACCAGACGTAAGAAACTACCAAACTGATATTATTAGCAGTACAGACATCTGAGACAACATATCTGATGGTATAATAAGCAATACAGACATATGAGACTACATATCTGATGGTATAATTAGCAAAACAGACATATAAGACTACATATCTGATGTTATAATTAGCAATACAGACACATGAGACTACATATCTGATGGTATAATTAGCAAGACAGACATAGGAAAGTACTTATCTGATGGTATAATCCACAATACAGACATATGAAACTACATACCTGATGGTATAGTTAGCAATACAGACATATGAGGCTACATATCTGATGGTATAATTAGCAATACAGACATATGAGACTACATATCTGATGGTATAATTAGCAATACAGACATAGGAAACTACATATCTGATGGTAGAATTATCAATACAGACATATGAAACAACATATCTGATGGTATAATTATCAATGCAGACATAGGTTCATAGGTAGGTACCAGGCTATCTGCCTGAGGGCATTTATAAGCCTAGCCAGTGTGTGTCAGCTTTCGCCGCCTCATTGATTAATTAACTGAGCCTCTGTCAAGAAGAGCCAATGAAGTGATCCCAGGGGTGTATTTTCTGTTACCCATCCACTCGTCAAGGTTTCTCTTGAAGAGTGTTAGTGAGGGGCTCTGCCTAATCTTGTTAGGAATTTTGTTCCAAAGCATGGGGAGTCTCTGTGACATGAATATATCCCTCCACCATGTTCTATTTATTGTTGTGGTGAGGTTTAGCTCACTAGAGCGAGTGGCTCGCAGTGACTTGGATTTCTTTAGGTGGAGCATGTCCATCAATTCTGAGTTGGACATGGCTTTGTAAGTCAGGCAGAGATCACCTCTGAGTAAATGATATGCCACTGAGTACAGCTGGAGTTTTTCCAGTTGGGCTGCATAGGACATATGTTTGAGGTCAGTAATCCTCTTGGTGAGGTACTTTTGTGATCTTTCCAGCTATTGGAAGTGTCTTGTGAGGTACATCCCAAACGGGGCATTGTACTCTATGATTGGTCTGATGAGTGATGAGTAGAGGGGCACTATAACCTCTTTATTTCTAGATGTGAACCCTTTAGTAATTAGATGGGCTACATAGAAGGATTTCCTAACTACTTTGGCAATATGATTGTCAAAGGAGAGATTACTATCTACCTGGGTCCCCAGATCTCCTATTACCTCTTCTGTATTAAGGGGGCTGCCACCTGTGTGGTAATTCATGGGTGTTTTGTTTTTCCCAAATGGGATGACTATGCATTTTTTGGCATTTAGCTTGAGACCATGACTTTGACACCAGGTGTCCGTCTCAGTAAGGCCCTTTTGGAGAATGTTTGTGTCAGCCGGAGAGTCATTTATGGCTCCCAGTTTGCAGTCATCAGTGAACTTGGTTAGCCATAGTCCTCCTGTGTTTGCATGTACTTCTGAGAAGTATACACCAAACAGTAGAGGTCCCAGGACTGGGCCTTGTGGGACACCACTTGTGACTGGTTTAGAATCGGACCTGGAACCCGCTATTCTTACAGTGTGAGTTCTGTCTGTAATCCAGTCGGCAACCCATCTCGTGACGTAGGGGTTTATATTCAGGCTGGTGAGTTTTTCTATCATTCCCGAGTGGGGAATGGTGTGAAAAGCCTTGGCGAGGTCAAGGTAGGCTGTGTGAACTACCTTCCCCTCATTTATGGCCTTGGTGACTGTCTTGAAGAAGTCAACCAGGTTTAGTAGGCATGATATGCCCTTAACAAAGCCAAACTGGGTTGGGTCAAGTGTTTAGAGGTTCCCAATGTCTTTGTTAATGAGTTCCATGATGATGCGCTCCATAGCCTTGCAGACCAGGCTAGTCAGGCTTATGGAGCGATAGTTACCAGGGTCAGTTGTGGCCCTTCCTTTGTGGAGTTGAATAACCGTTGCTGCGCTCCATTCTATGGGCAAGTAGCTTGTGGATAGGCTGAGGTTGAACGGTGTGTTTAGGTGGGGTGTTAGTTCATTCTGTAGTTCATGCAAGACGCAGCCTGGGACACCATCTGGTCCCATTGATGCTGTGCTTTTGGCTTTTGAAAGGGCTGTTTTCACTTGTGCGTCTGTGATTTCTGGGACACTACACTTTTCCAGTATTGTTATCGGCCCTTTTGGGAGTGAGAGAGGGGTGAGGTTTGCACTGAATCTATCTGCCAGGATGTTCGCAATATCAGTGGGTTCAGTATATTTTGTGCTATTTTGCACTAGCTCAGAGCATATCTGTGAGTTGCAACTTAGATTCTTGACATAGCTAAAGAAGGCTTTGTGGTTATCTTTTGAATCCTTGGCTATTTTTCTTTCAAACTTAGCCTTGGAGGATTTTATGAGGGACCTTAGTTTCTTACTGATACTGATCAGAGATGTTTTTCCTTCTTGGGATTTGCTTTTTTTCAGAACTAGTTTCCTCCTTCTATTGTATAGCCTGTTTATGGCAGGGGTCCACCAGACTGGTTTCCTTCTCTTAGGGGAGTGAGTCTTGGTTTTGCTATGCATGGCACGATGCATGCATCCTTGTAGGTGCTCATAGAGTGCATTTGTAAAGGTTCCTGCATCTTGGACACTGTTATCCTTTAGCGTGGGGGCTGGGAAACTTACCACCTCTGTCTTAAGTAAGGTGAAGTTTGCTATAGAAAAGTTTTTCACTGTGGTTTCCTTGGCTGGAGGTGGTGGTGTGGTGTGGACATCCAGAGTGATTAGTTTATGGTCTGATCTAACCAGTGATGGGTTGACCTCCGGTCTGGAACACCTGTCGCCCATGTTGGTGATGACCAGGTCCAATATGTTTTAACCTCTGGTAGGGGAGTATACCAGCTGATCCAGGGCATTTGACTTAATAAATTCCAGGAAGCACTGGACCTGGGAGTTTGTACATGAGTAGTTTTCCCAGTTAACGGTAGGGTAATTGAAATCGCCCAATATCAGAGTGTTCGGTAGGAACTTCATGTTTTCCACTGTCTCCAGAAAGGTGGAGTGGTGGTCCTGGGTCATGGAGGGTGATCTGTAGCAGGCCACAATTTGCATTGCAGATTTGCCTGGTGTTAGTTGCACATGGATGATCTCAGAGGTATCATGCTGCACTACTATCCTGGAGGTGTAGGTATCCTTGATGAATATGGATACACCCCCTCTTTTTGTGTTTCGGTCCATGTTCTGTGGCCAAAATGTGTAGCACGAGTTGCAGCCTGGTAGTGCTGGGGTGCTTTGTGGAGCCTTAAACCAGGTTTTAGTTACTGCACAGATGTCAACGTTCTCCATACCGAGGAGTGCTTTGAGCGCATGAATTTTGAGATTTAAACTCCTGGCGTTGAGTAGCATAACCCTCATTTTTTTATTTGCGCTATTTAGGGAGGTGGGTTTGACTTTTGAGCCTTGCCTAAAAAAGGCACTATGGGGGTAGCAAGAGCCTTGGCCAGTATTCGAAAGCCTAGGGGTGACAGGTGTAAGCCGTCTCTTGTGAAGCAATGAGGCCTGTCGAGCATGTCGTCCCAGGCTGACAGACACTGGATCCCCTTTGAATGACACCAGAAGCTTAGCCAATTGTTGAAATTGATCATTTTTTTCTTTATACTGCGGTATCATTCTTGGTAAGGGCAGGATGCTACTCAGGGTCAGGGTCATACCCGCCTGGGCTACATGATCAGAGACCTCTTCCATGTCTCTTTTCATGTAGTCCAGGGAGGTATGTCTCAGGTCATTCACACCAACATGAACAATGACAGAGTCATATTTGTACTTGTTCTGGAGTGACCTGAGTGCTTGTGTTATGCAGCAGATTCTGGATCCTGACAGGCAGCTAACAGTAACCTTCTCCTTGTCCAGCCTAGTGAGTGGGACGTCAGTGTGCCTGACTATAGAGTCACCTATTACTAGTGTGTTAAATATGTTATTTCGCCTTAAGGGCTGTGATTGTGCGGCACACTGATTTTGTGTTTTATGTGTTGTCTGTTTTGTGACGGGAGGTGCAGGTTTTTTGAGTGTCTGCTTTGGAGGTCTCTGATGCGTTTGCAGGTTTTTATTTAGAGCCTCTGCGTATGATTTAGTGTATTTATGTGTATCTTTTGCCAATGCTGGTTTAGTATGTCTATGTGAGGCTGGAGGTATGGTGCAAGTGTTAACCTTCTCCTCATGACTGCCTGTTCCAGTCTTGGGTGGAGAGAGCTTAGCCTTCAATTTAGCTATATAATTGCATTTCTTGCATATGTTAATGTTTTGTGGTAGGAGGAGAGGGTTATCTGTGTACATGAGGCAGTTGTAACATTGCCTCAAGATACCGAGGTTCACCAGCTGGGCTGGACAGTATACCTGAAATTGCCCTTTGGTCATGCCTGAATAGTAGGGTGAGCTGCTTAGTTGCTTGGTTGGTGAGGGGTGAATAATGAGCCTTGCCCTGCTGGGCAATCAAGTGTCGGGGTATATTAATGCTTGTTATTAGGTCTGAGCAAGTGCTGGACTGTAGGATACTTTTTAAGTGCTTAGGTTGAGAGTTAGACTACTTTCAAGGGAAAAACTGAAGAGGAAACTTGGTGGAACTGGGATAAATTTAGCCCTAGCTAACCAGCGCTGCCCAGATGCCATGCAAATGCATTTTTTACAGCAGGGAAATGAAAGAGATAGAAATTAGCCCAAAATGGCCTATAAACTACTAACTTCTGGGCTGGAAACACTCCACATATGAAACTACTTATCTGATGGTATAATTAGCAGTACAGACATATGAAACTACATATCTGATGGTTAAATTAGCAGAACAGACATATGAAACTACATATCTGAAGGTATAATTGGCTGTACAGACAAATGAAAATACATATCTGATGGTATACTTAGCAGTACAGACATGTGAAACTACTTATCTGATGGTATAAGCAGTACAGACATATAAAACGACATATCTGAAGGTATACTTGGCTGTACAGACGTGAAACTACATATCTGATGGTATAATTAGCAGTACAGACATATGAAACTACTTATCTGATGGTATAATTAGCAGTACAGACATATGAAACTATATATCTGATGGTATATTTAGCAGTACAGACATATGAGACTACATATCTGATGATATAACTAGGAGTACAGACATATGAAACTACATATCTGAAGGTATAATTAGCAGTACAGAGATATGAAACTACATATCTCACGGTATAATTAGCAATACAGACATATGACACTACATATCTGATGTTAAAATTACCAGTACAGACATATGAGACTATATATCTGATGGCATAATTATCAATACAGACATATGAGACTACATATCTGATGATATAATTAGGAATGCAGACATAAGACACTACATACATGATTTTAATATTAGTAGTGCAGACATATGAGACTACATATCTGATGGTATAATTAGCAATACATACCTATGAGACTACATATCTGATGCTATAATTAGCAGTACAGACGTATGAAACTACTTATCTGATGTTATAATTAGCAGTACAGGCATATGGAAGTACATATCTGATGGTATAATTAGCAATACAGAAATATGAAACTACATATCTGATGGTATAATTAGTAGTACAGACATACCTCTTAACCTCTTAGAGCTAAAAATCTGGACAAAGCCTAAAATGATGGGGGGGGGGGAATAGGGACAGATTTTAAATATTGCTCTTACAAACTTAGAAGGTTGATAGAATAACAGATTTTGCACTGGCATGAATTTTCTCAAGGATGTAGAGTCTTAAATTCAAATTTTGTAATTATTTAATGATTTAAATCCTCAGCTATTTACCAGAACAGTACAGGTTTTAGGAGGAACATACCAAAATATGAGGGAAAAAAGTGGACATTCTGCAATGAAACTACATATCTGATGGTATAATTAACAATACAGACATATGAAACTACATATCTGATGGTATAATAAGCAATACAGACATAAGAAACTACATATCTGATGTAATAATTTGAAATACAGACATATGAAATGACATATCTGATGGTATAATTAAAAATGCAGACCTAGGAATTTACATATCTTATGGTATAATTAGCTATAAAGACATATGCAACTAGATATCTGATGGTATAATTAGCAACACAAAGACATGAAACTAGATATCTAATGGTATAATTAGCAATCCAGAGATATGAAACTACATATCTGGTGCTATCATTAGCATTACAGATATATGAAACTACATATCTGATGGTATAATAATCAATGCAGACGTATGAAACTACTTATCTGATGGTATAATTAGCAGTACAGGCATATGAAATTGCATATCTGATGGTTTAATTAGCAGAACAGACATATGAAACTACATCTCTGATGGTATAATTAGCAGTACAAACATATGAAATTACATATCTGATGGTATAATTAGCAGTACAGACATATGAAACTACATATCTGGTGGTATAATTAACAGTACATTCATATAAAACTACTTATCTGATGGTATAATTAGCAATACAGACATGAAACTACATATCTGATGGTATAATTATCAAGCAGACATATGAAACTACATATCTGATGGTACATCTAGCAGTACAGAGATATAAAACTACATATCTGGTGGTATAATTAGCTGTACAGACACATGAAGCTACATATCTGATGGTATAATTAGCAGTGCAGAAATAGGAAATTACATATCTGATGGTATAATTAGCTGTACAGACATGTGAAACTACTTATCTGATGGTATATTTAGCAGTACAGATATATAAAACTACATATCTGGTGGTATAATTAGCTGTACAGACATGTGAAACTTCATATCTGATGATATATTTAGCAGTACAGATATATAAAACTACATATCTGGTGGTATAATTAGCTGTACAGACATGTAAAACTTCATATCTGATGGTATATTTAGCAGTACAGATATATAAAACTACATATCTGGTGGTATAATTAGCTGTACAGACATGTGAAACTTCATATCTGATGGTATATTTAGCAGTACAGACATACCTCTTAACCTCTTAGAGCTAAAAAATCTGGACAAAGCTTAAAATGATGGTGGGGGGGGGGTAAATAGGTACATATTTTAAATATTGCTCTTACAAACACAGAAGGTTGATAGAATAATAGATTTTGCACTGATATGAATTTTTGTCGAGGATGTGGAGTCTTAAACTCAAATGCTTGTCATTCTTTAATGAGGTCAATCTTCAGCTATTTGCCAGAAAAGTATAGGTTTTAGGAGGAACACACCACAAATATGAGGCAGAAAACTGGACATTCTGCAAAAATCTGTACAGTTCAAAGGTTTGAGTACAGACGTATGAAACTACATATCTGATTGTATAATTAGGAATACAAACATATGAAACTACATATCTGATGGTATCATTGGCAACACAGACATAGGAAACTATATATCCAATGGTATAATTAGCAATACAGACATAGGAAACTACATATCCTATGGTATAATTAGCAGTACAGACATAGGAAACTACATATCTGATGGTATACTTAACAATATAGACATATGACAAATGTTCTATCATGTGTTTACTAAAATTAAAAAGTATGGATAGGTAATGAAATTTATTTTTTATATATTTTCTATATATTTTTTTACAGCGTTTAAAAATAAATAAACCACCGAGTAAGGTGTTAACTTATGAAAAATAGCTTGAATGGAGGGGGTTGAGGTAATACATTCCATGCTGCTTTAAGGTAAAATGTGTAAAAAAATGTAAAAAAATAAAAATTAAATATTTATCAAGTAGTAAAACATTTTTGAATGTTGTTTTGAATTAGAAAGTAATTTTATAATGTGAATATATGAACTTAGTATCTTGCATGTAAGTTATTTCATGTGTTTCTTTAAGAACAGAATGTGTAGGTCATGTGACCTTTTTAGAGGCTTATTTAAATTAATTACTTTTATGTATCTTTTATCTAAAGAAGTCCAACCTTACAGTTGGACGAAAAGTGCTTTAAATAAATTGTGTCCAAGAAGACTAGCCATGTGTTTGAATTTGCTTTGTTGTTATAGTTTGATTTTTCGTGCTTTTGGTTTTATAATTAGCAATATAGACATATGAAACCAGATATCTGATGGTATAATTAGCAGTACAGGCATATGAAACTACATATCTGATGGTATAATAATAAATACAGACATATGAAAACATATCTGATGGTATAATTATCAATACAGACATATAAAACTACATATTTGACGGTATAGTTAGCAGTACAGACATATGAAACTATATTTCTGATGGTATAATTAGCAGTAGAGACATACAAAACTACAAATCTAATGGCATAATTAGCAACACAGACATATGAAACTACATATCTGATGGTATAATTAGGAGTACAGACATATGAAACAACATATCTGATCTTATAATTAGCAGAACAGACAGATGAAACTACATTTCTGATAGCATATTTAGCAGTACAGACATACCTCTTAACCTCTTAGAGCTAAAAATCTGGACAAAGCTTAAAATGATGGGGTGGGGAAATAGGGACAGATTTTAAATATTGCTCTTAGAAACTTAGAAGGTTGATAGAATAATAGATTTTACACTGGCACGACATTTCTCAAGGATGTGGAGTTTTAAACTCAAATGTTTGTAATTATTTAATGATTTCAATCCTCAACTATTTTCCAGAACATTACAGGTTTTAGGAGGAACACACCCAAAATATAAGGCAAAAATCTTTACATTCTGCAAAAACTTGTACAGTTGAGCGGTATGAGTACAGACATAAGAAGCTACATATCTGATGTTATAATTAGCAATACAGACATATGAAGCTACATATCTGATGGTATAGTTAGCAATACAGACATATGAAACTACATATCTGATGGTATAATTAGCAATACAGACATATAAAACTACATATCTGATGTTATAATTAGCAATACAGACATATGAGACTACATATCTGATGGTATAATTTGCAGCGCAGATACCGTAGCATATCGTCTACTCTGAGGCGATCTCTGCCTAACATATAAAGCTATGTCAAACTCAGAGCTGTTGGAAATGCTACCCTAAAGAAATCCCAATCCCTCCGAGCTACATGCTCTAGGGACCTAAACCTTGTCCCACAATAAACAAGACATGCTGGAGGGATAGATTCCTGTCCTAGAGACTTCCATACTCTAGAACAGGCTACCAATCTATGTCAAGCAAAGTTCTTCATTAGCACTCTTCAAGAAAAATTTTGATGAGTGGAGTGGAAATAAGAAACACACCCCGGGGATCACCTCTGTGTCTCTGCTCGACAGTGGCATAGGAAAATAACTTTCTTGGGTGGCGTAAGCCAGGGAACCTTGTTGGCAAGGCTGATGTAGTCCCTTGGGCTGATAGCCTAGTACCTTCCTATGAACCTATGAACCTATGAGACTATACATCTGATGGTATAATTTGCAGCACAGACATATGAGACTACATAACTGATGGTATAATTAGCTATAAAGACATACAAGACTGCATATCTGATGGTATAATTGGCAATACGGACATATGAGACTACATATCTGATGGCATAATTAGCAATACAGACATATGAGACTTTATATCTGAGGGTATAATTAGCAATACAAACATATGAGACTACATATCTGATGGTATAATTAGCAATAGACATATGAGACTACATATCTGATGATATAATTATCAATACAGACATATGAAACTACATATCTGATGGAAAATTAGCAATACAGACATACAAAACTACATATCTGATGGTATAATTAGCAATTCATACATATGAAACTACGTAACTGAAGGTATAATTAGCAATACAGACATATGACACTGCCTATCTGACGTTATAATTTGCAATGCAGAAATATGAAACTGCCTATCTGATGGTATTAGCAGTACAGACATATGAAACTACATCTCTGATGGTATAATTAGCAGTACATACATATGAGACTACATATCTGATGGTATAATTAGCGATACAGACATATGACACTTTATATCTGATGGTATAATTATCAAAACAGACATAGGAAACTACATATATGATGGTAAAATTAGGAATACAGACATAGGAAACTATTTATTTTATGGTATAATTGGCAGTACAGACATAGCAAACTGCATATCTGATGGTATAATTAGCAATACAGACATATGAAACTACATATCTGATTGTATAATTTGCAGTACAGACATACAAAACTATATATCTGATAGTATAATTACCAATACAGACATATGAAACTAGATATCTGATGGTGTAATTAGCAATACAGACATATGAAACTACATATCTGATGGTATAATTGGCAGTGCTTACATATGAAACTAGATATCTGATGGTACAATTAGCAATACAGGCATACGAAACTAGATATCTGATGGTATAATTAACAATACAGACATATGAAACTACATATCTGATGGTATAATCAACAATACAGACATATGAAACTACATATCTGATGGTATAACTAGCAGTACAGACATATAAAACTACATATCTGATGGTATAATTAGCAGTACAGATATATAAAACTGCATATCTGATGGTATAATTAGCAGTACAGACATACAAAACTACATATCCGATGGTATAATTAGCAGTACAGAAATTTAAAACTACATATCTGATGGTATAATTAACTGTACAGACATGTGAAATTACATATCTGATGGTATAATTAGTAGTACAAACATATGAAACTCCATATCTGATGGTATAATTAGCAGTGCAGACATACCGCTCAACCTCTTAGAGCAAAATATCTGGACAAAACCTAAAATAATGGGAGAAAATAGGGACAGATTTTAATTATTGCTGTTACAAACTTAGAAGGTTGATAGAATAATAGATTTTGCACTGGATGTGGAGTCTTAAACTCAAATGTTTGTCATTATTTAATGATTTCAATCCTCAGCTATTTGACAGAAAAGTACAGGTTTTAGGAGGACACACCAAAAATATGAGGCAAAAAACTGGACATTCTGCAAAAATCTGTACAGTTGAGCTGTCTGAGTACAGACGTATGAAACTGCATATTTGATGGTATAATTAGCAATACAGGAATATGAAACTACATATCTGATGGTATAATTAGAAATACAGGAATATGAAACTACATATCTGATGGTATAATTAGGAGTACAGACATATGAAGCAACATATCTTATCTTATAATTAGCAGTACAGACAGACAAAACTACATTTCTAATGGTATATTTAGCAGTACAGACATACCTCTTAACCTCTTAGAGCTAAAAATCTTGACAAAGCTTAAAATGATGGGGGGTTAAATATGGACAGGATTTTTAATATTGCTCTTACAAACTAAGAAGGTTGATAGAATAATAGATTTTGCACTGACATGAATTTTCTCAAGGATGTGGAGTCCTAAACTCAAATGTTTGTAATTATTTAATGACTTTAATCCTCAGCTATTTACCAGAACATTACAGGTTTTCAGAGAAACGCACCAAAAATATGAGGCAAAAATCTGGACAGTCTGCAAAAATCTGTACAGTTGAGATGTCTGAGTACAGACATATGAAGCTACATATCTGATGTTATAATTAGCAATACAGACATATGAATCTACATATCTGATGGTATAATTAGCAATACAGACACATGAAACTACATATCTGATGGTATAATTAGCAATACAGACATATGAGACTACATATCTGATGGTATAATTTGCATTAAAGACATATGAAACTACATATCTGATGGTATAATTAGGAGTACAGACATATGGAACAACATATATGATTTTATAATTAGCAGTACAGACAGACAAAACTACATTTCTGATGGTATATTTAGCAGTACAGACATACCTCTTAACCTCTTAGAGCTAAAAATCTGAACAAAGCTTAAAATGATGGGGGGGATAGGGACAGATTATAAATATTGCTCTCACAAACTTAGAAGGTTGATAGAATAATAAATTTTGCACTGGCATTAATTTTCTCAAGGACGTGGAGTCTTAAACTCAAATGTTTGTAATTATTTAATTATTTCACTCCTCAGCTATTTACCAGAACAGTACAGGTACAAGCAGGAACACAACAAAAATATGAGGCAAAAATCTGGACAGCCTGCAAAAATCTGTACAGTTGAGCGGTATGAGTACAGACATATGAAACTACATATCTGATGGTATAATTAGCAATACAGACATATGAGACTACATATCTGATAGTATAATTTGCTTTACAGACATATTGAACTGCATATCTGATGGTATAATTAGCAGTACAAACATATGAAACGACATATCTGATGGTATAATTAGCAGTACAGGAATATGAAACTACATATCTGATGGTATAATTAGCAATACAGACATATGAAACTGCATATCTGATGTTATAATTAGCAATACAGACATATGAAACTATATATCTGATGTTATAATTAGCAATACAGACATATGAGACTACATATATGATGTTATAGTTAGCAATACAGACCTATGAAACTACATATCTGATGGTATAATTTTCATTAAAGACATATGAAACTACATATCTGTTTGGTATAATTAGCAATACAGAAATATGAGACTACATATCTGATGGTATAATTAGCAATAGACATATGAGACTACATATCTGATGATATAATTATCAATACAGACATATGAAACTACATATCTGATGGAAAATTAGCAATACAGACATACAAAACTACATATCTGATGGTATAATTAGCAATTCATACATATGAAACTACGTAACTGAAGGTATAATTAGCAATACAGACATATGACACTGCCTATCTGACGTTATAATTTGCAATGCAGAAATATGAAACTGCCTATCTGATGGTATTAGCAGTACAGACATATGAAACTACATCTCTGATGGTATAATTAGCAGTACATACATATGAGACTACATATCTGATGGTATAATTAGCGATACAGACATATGACACTTTATATCTGATGGTATAATTATCAAAACAGACATAGGAAACTACATATATGATGGTAAAATTAGGAATACAGACATAGGAAACTATTTATTTTATGGTATAATTGGCAGTACAGACATAGCAAACTGCATATCTGATGGTATAATTAGCAATACAGACATATGAAACTACATATCTGATTGTATAATTTGCAGTACAGACATACAAAACTATATATCTGATAGTATAATTACCAATACAGACATATGAAACTAGATATCTGATGGTGTAATTAGCAATACAGACATATGAAACTACATATCTGATGGTATAATTGGCAGTGCTTACATATGAAACTAGATATCTGATGGTACAATTAGCAATACAGGCATACGAAACTAGATATCTGATGGTATAATTAACAATACAGACATATGAAACTACATATCTGATGGTATAATCAACAATACAGACATATGAAACTACATATCTGATGGTATAACTAGCAGTACAGACATATAAAACTACATATCTGATGGTATAATTAGCAGTACAGATATATAAAACTGCATATCTGATGGTATAATTAGCAGTACAGACATACAAAACTACATATCCGATGGTATAATTAGCAGTACAGAAATTTAAAACTACATATCTGATGGTATAATTAACTGTACAGACATGTGAAATTACATATCTGATGGTATAATTAGTAGTACAAACATATGAAACTCCATATCTGATGGTATAATTAGCAGTGCAGACATACCGCTCAACCTCTTAGAGCAAAATATCTGGACAAAACCTAAAATAATGGGAGAAAATAGGGACAGATTTTAATTATTGCTGTTACAAACTTAGAAGGTTGATAGAATAATAGATTTTGCACTGGATGTGGAGTCTTAAACTCAAATGTTTGTCATTATTTAATGATTTCAATCCTCAGCTATTTGACAGAAAAGTACAGGTTTTAGGAGGACACACCAAAAATATGAGGCAAAAAACTGGACATTCTGCAAAAATCTGTACAGTTGAGCTGTCTGAGTACAGGCGTATGAAACTGCATATTTGATGGTATAATTAGCAATACAGGAATATGAAACTACATATCTGATGGTATAATTAGAAATACAGGAATATGAAACTACATATCTGATGGTATAATTAGGAGTACAGACATATGAAGCAACATATCTTATCTTATAATTAGCAGTACAGACAGACAAAACTACATTTCTAATGGTATATTTAGCAGTACAGACATACCTCTTAACCTCTTAGAGCTAAAAATCTTGACAAAGCTTAAAATGATGGGGGGTTAAATATGGACAGGATTTTTAATATTGCTCTTACAAACTAAGAAGGTTGATAGAATAATAGATTTTGCACTGACATGAATTTTCTCAAGGATGTGGAGTCCTAAACTCAAATGTTTGTAATTATTTAATGACTTTAATCCTCAGCTATTTACCAGAACATTACAGGTTTTCAGAGAAACGCACCAAAAATATGAGGCAAAAATCTGGACAGTCTGCAAAAATCTGTACAGTTGAGATGTCTGAGTACAGACATATGAAGCTACATATCTGATGTTATAATTAGCAATACAGACATATGAATCTACATATCTGATGGTATAATTAGCAATACAGACACATGAAACTACATATCTGATGGTATAATTAGCAATACAGACATATGAGACTACATATCTGATGGTATAATTTGCATTAAAGACATATGAAACTACATATCTGATGGTATAATTAGGAGTACAGACATATGGAACAACATATATGATTTTATAATTAGCAGTACAGACAGACAAAACTACATTTCTGATGGTATATTTAGCAGTACAGACATACCTCTTAACCTCTTAGAGCTAAAAATCTGAACAAAGCTTAAAATGATGGGGGGGATAGGGACAGATTATAAATATTGCTCTCACAAACTTAGAAGGTTGATAGAATAATAAATTTTGCACTGGCATTAATTTTCTCAAGGACGTGGAGTCTTAAACTCAAATGTTTGTAATTATTTAATTATTTCACTCCTCAGCTATTTACCAGAACAGTACAGGTACAAGCAGGAACACAACAAAAATATGAGGCAAAAATCTGGACAGCCTGCAAAAATCTGTACAGTTGAGCGGTATGAGTACAGACATATGAAACTACATATCTGATGGTATAATTAGCAATACAGACATATGAGACTACATATCTGATAGTATAATTTGCTTTACAGACATATTGAACTGCATATCTGATGGTATAATTAGCAGTACAAACATATGAAACGACATATCTGATGGTATAATTAGCAGTACAGGAATATGAAACTACATATCTGATGGTATAATTAGCAATACAGACATATGAAACTGCATATCTGATGTTATAATTAGCAATACAGACATATGAAACTATATATCTGATGTTATAATTAGCAATACAGACATATGAGACTACATATATGATGCTATAGTTAGCAATACAGACCTATGAAACTACATATCTGATGGTATAATTTTCATTAAAGACATATGAAACTACATATCTGTTTGGTATAATTAGCAATACAGAAATATGAGACTACATATCTGATGGTATAATTTGCATTAAAGACATATGAAACTACATATCTGATGGTATAATTATCAGCAGAGACATATGAGACAACATATCTGATGTTATAATTATCAATACAGACATATGAAACTAGATTTCTTTTTTTTTCAAAACAGGTTTATTGTTTTAACATACAAAAGAAATATCATAACAATTTTATACAAGTAATTAAAAATAGATATGATTATAACATTCAACAAAACAACTAAAGTATTTACAAAGACATCCACTACAATCAGATCAATTAATTAAACTAAAATTCCATGCTATTGAAGTTAGGATTTTTTTAACAAATTTTGTAAATAATCCCATACAATATAATAAGATGTTTTTCTAGTTGTTCTTGACCTAATTGTGTTTATTTCCATATGGCACACTATATTCATAACATTTTTAAATTCATTGAATGAAGGAGGTATATCTGAAATCCAATTTCTGGTTATTATTTTCCTAGCCACTGCTAGAATAGACCATAACAAGGGAAGCTTAACCTTTTTAAAACTTTGAGGTACAGGTGTGTTGAATAATATAAGAGATTTAGAAATAATGAAATTATCTGTAAAAAGAGCCTGCAAAAATCCATTAACTGACTTCCAGTATTCTTTCAATTTTATACAGTCATAAAACATATGAGCCCAGTCAGCATTAATTTCTACATTACATCTCTTACATAGATTATCTTTATTATTTATTTTATTCATCATCAAAGGTGTATAAAAAGATCTATGTAAAAATGTCCATGTATAAAGTCTCCAGACAATGGAAGACATAGTTCTATAGGCAGATTCCAATATATATTGTTTATCTTGTTGATTTGGTGGGTCCCCATTAATAGAAGTGAAATAATTCCAGTATGTATCTACAATGTAAAAAGTTTCTTGTCTGATAATTTTATGTATGTATGAAAGTTTACCTTTATCAGAAACTTTATGTTGTAAATTTAATATCAAGTAATCAATCAGTGTTGGAATAGATTCTTTAACTGTTATAGACATTAGATCTATTCTATCAATGAGATGTTGTCTAAAGGTCTGAACCTCTAACCAGCAAGTTTCTCTTAGATCAAATTCTTGTTTTAAGAAATCTAGATTTTTAACTTTATTATCAGATATCAACTGATACCAGTACTTTAGATCATTATCTATAGCTAAATGAGTTCCTTCAGAAGTAGATGACAAAAACATACCCTGAGTATACATTATAGGGAATATAATAAAATTCCATTCCCTATACTTAGGGTGCATGAATATAAAGTTACGATAGCTAATAATAATATTTAATGGGTAACAAACCATATGTTTAGGTGTAATAGGTGAAGTACAAAATTCCTTTAGTAACCATAACATGGAGTCATTTACAATCATATTTTTATGTGTTAAGGAGATTTTCATGAAGTGCATACTAATTAGCTCCCAATAATCTTTCCATTTTGCGACATATGACTGATCTATTAATAAAGTAATAACTTTTACAATAGAAGAGATAGTATATAAATTAAAGTCTGGTAAAGAAATACCCCCTTGAGACCAGCTATTAGTATGTTTCTTTAATGCAATCCTAGGTCTATTAGGTGCCCATAGGAAATTTAACATTAGTGTATTCAGTTTCTTGATAATTATTTTTGTAGGTGGAAGTATTATTGATTGTATTAAGTATAAAATCTTGGGGAATATTATCATTTTAATAATTGTAAGTCTCTCCTCCATAGTAAAAAACATATTATTCCAGGTATTAAAAAGATTTTGTATATTAAGAAAACAGGTATTATAATTATTATATATATAATAGATTTAATATCTTTAGATAGTATTATACCTAAATAAGTTATCTGACCTGAATTAGGTACATATTTAGTAAAATCACTAATGAGAATATTTTTTCGTGTATATATAGGTAGTATTTTAGTTTTTTCTTCATTGAATATTAAACCAGAAATACTTTTAAAATTCATCATTTTATCAAATAGAGACTGTATAGAAGAATTAGATCCTGCTGATGTAATTAGAACATCATCTGCAAAAAGTTGAATTTTGGATGTTGTATTTTCATCTATTTCAAAACCCTCTATGTCAGTACTGTTTCTGATCAAATTAGCCCAAGGCTCCATTACTAAAGTGAATAATAGTGGAGAAAGTGGACATCCTTGTTTTGTACCTTTAAGAATGGGTATTTTTGTGAAACATATGTTCCTACCTTAATATAAGCCAACGTTCCTTTGTATAAATGCTCAATTAGATTTACAAATGCATCTGAGAAGTTTGTGCACTTCAGTAAGGTAAACAGATAGTCCCAACTTACTGAATCAAATGCTGAACTTATATCAAGACTAATAAGTGTTAAATCTTTCTTTTTCCTATTTGCAAAATCAATTAATGTTAAAGTTCTTCTTATATTATCAAAAGTATTTCTATTTACAATGAAGCCTGTCTGATCTATATCTATAATGCCGGGAATGATTGTCTTCAATCTATCAGCAAAAATACTCATAAACATTTTATAATCAACATTAAGTAATGAGATGGGCCGATATGAAGTACATCTAGTTGGATCTTTATTAGGTTTTAAAATTGGCGAAATAAATGTATATTGCCAAGATGGGGGGGTTATTAACTCAGTTTGGGCCAAAATAAAAACCTTATGTATTAATGAATATGTACTTTTAGAAAGGATTTTATATATCTCTGGTATAACACCATCATTACCCGGTGCTTTGTTTGATTTAAGCTTATTTATTTGTGTAATAACCTCTGTATATGAAATACTTTTGTCCAATAGTTTAATCTGTTGTTTATTAAGCTTTTATTCATGTTTGTGGTTATAAACTCCTTTATTTTATCTTTAGGTTCCATGTTAATGTTATTATTGTTAATATTGTGAAAGTGATTTCTAAATTCATCTAGTACTTCTGGTAGACTAGAAACATTCTTCTTTTTCCTTAGAGAAAAGATTTCTTTGATATGGTTTTGTTTATTCAACCTTTTTGTTTTATTTTTAAGTCTATGTAAGTATTTGGGGCTTATTGAGTAAGACAAAAACTTGTATTTCTCTAGAGTTATTTTAACTTTATGAGTTAAAATTTCTTTGTATTTCTCATTTAGTTTGCTTATTTCTTCAATGACTTTCTTATCCATAATATTTTCTTTATTATTATGTTTATAAGAGTCTAATTTACTTTGAATATCTAACAATTCCTTATCCCAAGATTTCCATTTATTATTATACCATCTTATACTTTGTCCATATAGATATGATTTTAAGGCATCCCAAACATAGACAATGGAGACTTCAGGAGTATTATTTATGTCTAGAAAATGTTGTACTACTGAAAGTATATATTCTTTATAGTCTTTTAGTTGAGTTAAGTATGCTGGTATCCTTTTGATCTGAACATTATGAGTATTTTTTATCATGAATTCAAAAACAATTGAATTATGATCAGATATAGGACATGAAATGATTTTGGAATTAATTAAATCTGTTACCATCTGGTTAGAAATGAAGACCCTATCTATTTTTGAATAAGTTTTGTATCTGTTAGAAAAAAGGTGTATGGTAATGATTTTGAATCTATCTGATTATTAATATCATTCAAATGATAAGAATTAGCAAAATCATTTAAATGTTTTGCATTAGATGTAATTCTTCTTTTTCCTATAGTGGTAGTATCACTTTCATGTAGTATACAATTAAAGTCACCAGCTAAAATAATATCTCCTATAGAGAATGATATGATCTTATCAAGATGATGCTTTACTGTATTAATACCAATTCCAGGTATCCAATATACATTAATTAAAGTGTAAGTCTTCCCATTAATTTGTATTGTAACCATACAAAACATTCCTTTGTCATCCTGATAAGACTTAATGGTTTTAGGAATGGGCATACTTTTATTCCATAAAATATCCACTCCTCTTTTTTTCTGAGTGTGCTCTGAACTAACCAATACTGTATATTTGTTTGTGGCTAGTTTATCAATATCTTTTTTCAAGAGATGGGTTTCTTGCAGGAAGACTAAGTAGGCCTTATGTAAATTAATGTATCTTATTAGGCTTGCCCATTTACACAAATTATTCAATCCATTAATGTTTAAAGAAATTCCTTTTAAAGATGTCATTTGGCATTTTTAAAACTTAAGAATCTTATGATCAAAATAACAAATAACAACATAAGTAATGTTACATCTCCTCCTTTAGGTGTACCTTTAAATATAGCTGTATTTATTGAATCTCTTATGGGATTTTGTATAGGATTCAATTTTGTTTGTAGTGACAATGAGTGTACAAAATATATTGTGGATGTCAAAACTATATACATATAACAATGAACAAGTGAAAATAATGTAAGGATTAAACCTTGCATCCAGCCTGGAGTTAAAAACTCCAACTTAGAGTAGTATTTACCACTCAAGTTAACCCCCTACCCTAAGCAGCAGTACCTCAGCTACAACCTTATCAATTTAATACTGGTTATATTTAACTTAAATTAACAGCTTTCAATTCAATTATCTAGCAAGACAAAACTACACATTTGATAAAACAGCATCATATAAACTAAAATAAACTTTTTTTTTTTTTTTTAAAAACTATTCATACTACTATATACATCTATGTAATATAATACACTTGTATTCAAATAGCATTCAAATATACTTGATATTAGGAACCAAGAGGAGAGAGAGAAATAAAAGACGTGAAAGAGGGAGAGAGAGTGAAAGAAAGAGAAAAAGAAAAAAAAAGGAAGGCATATTTACATATTAATTTGTTCAAAGTATGTAAAAATAAGTTCTAACATTCATTTAAATCAAAAACGTTGGCTAATATGGTTCAGACATTACATATATTAAGATGCATCTATTTTCTGTCATGTAAATGCAGTCAACAGCTTCCAAAAAAACCCTTAAATTGCTTGTATATGAGCATTTTACTCATACTCATTATTGTCAATAGAATAAAATATATTTATAGAAATTGTTATAAATCATACTGCATAGTAATGCAAATTCTCAGAAACACTTGCATTATTGTAAAAAAAATCTGTATTTTGTATGTCTATACTACTGCTTTAAAATATATCACATGACAGTTTCTTCCAGAATAGAGTTATAAAGTTATTTATGCTTGTCAATCAGATGAATTAAATGAGTTATAGTAATGTATATGTTTGGAACATAAGTTTTCAACACAGATTAGTATGCTGCAGTCAAGTAGATTTTCAAAAACACTTGAATAAATGTTTCATTTTCTATTCCTTCTAAAATAAGACATTTACTTACTACAAGAAACTGCATCATTTAAAATCATTATAACTGACATATTTTATGAATTATAACATAGATATTTAAGTAATTATATAAAATAACTCACATTTAAATGTCAAAGAGTTCATTTTCCTTCACATAGTCGCATTTGCATCAGTTCTACTTCCTGGTAGAGTGTTCTTCCTGAATCTGTGATATGTCAGTGTGATATCTGGGTCAAAGGTCAGATTGACTGCTTTCAGCTTCTCTGTGAGAATTCTGAGAGTTTAAGCTTGTGAAACAGCATGAGGACACTGCTCATGAGGTAGCCCACATCCCAGATTGTCTCCCTTAACATTTTGGTGGGAAACTTGTTAAAAACTAGTGACAAACATTCATTTAGCAGTGTAAATGCATCTAAACATGACAAAACCTTTGCAATGTATTTTACAGGTTATTACAGCCTCTATGTAAGTGAAATTAAGCCCAAAGTTATTAATAAGTAATAAAACTCAATATTTTTGTCCCAACACAATTTTTATGCAAATCTTATTATTTACTGTGTCTATATGATCAAAAGCATTTCTATATATTAATATGAGAAAAAAAATAAAGAGAAAGAATAAAGAAAAGAAAAAGAGTGTAGAAAATAAAAAAGTGTAAAGCAGAAATAAAAAAAATGTAAGAGAAAGCTATAAGAAGTATATACAATGGAATATTACATACTGTTTATATTAATAGAGTTAAAAATAAAACATATTATTTACTATTATTTAGTTCTAATTATTATTAGTTAAAGCATGACAGATTATTTACAAACAAGCATAACCAGTATAATCAAGAAAGTATAATTAGGAATAGCATTTGAAGAACATATAAACTTTTTACAAGGAATAAATATGTTATTATTCCATTTATCATATTTTCATTACTCTTCTCTCCCTGCCCTCCCCCACCCTTTACCCACTACATAATCTAAATAGAATGTCATTGTTTAAACAAAGAAAAGAAGAAAAGGAGAAAAAGAAAAAAAAATGTATCAAATTACTGACCTTACTTCTCTTCTTGAGAAAGAGAAACAAATTGAATAATAGCTTGTCATTAGTTCCTCAGATATTTTGACTGGTCATGAAACAAAACATTTCTTGGCACACAGATAATTACTTTGATTAAATCTTTTTCAGAACATTTGTGGCTTTCTGGAAATGCAGGAACTATATTTAAAAAGATTAAGAATGAAGTAAAATGAGAGAAAAAAAGAAAAAAAAAACATAGAACAAATCATTTGTTCTTTAGTCTCTTCTTCTTCTTCTCTGAAGTCTTCCACGAAGTTTCAGTTGCCAGTCTCTTTAATGAAGGACTAGCCCATTCCATTTCCTCTATTTTATCCAAAATCTTATTTTTTTTGATAAACAGTAAAGCAGAGTCTAAGTCATCAAAAATTTTAGGACCATCAGGAAGGAAGATTTTTAGCTTGGCAGGAAACAGAAGGTATGTTTTAAACTGTGCTTTTTTAAGCTCCCTTATTAGTGGCAGAAAAACTTTTCTTTTAGCTATTACCAAGGAAGAATAGTCATTGTCAAAACACACAGTTGTCTCATTAATCTTAACAGGAACTTTAGCCCAAGCAGATTTAAGAACCATCTCTTTATCAAAAGATGATAGAAATCTAACTATAACTCATCTAGGATAGTTTTTGTTAGAGTTAGTATTAGCTATAGATCTATGTGCTCTTTCGATACCAAAAGAGCATGCTTCTGGTAAGTCTAAAGTTTTAGGGAGCCATGTTGTTAAAAAAGAAGTAATATTGTTACCTTCAATATTTTCTGGCAGTCCAAAAATCCTAATGTTATTGCGCCTAGATCTATTTTCCAAGTCATCCAGCTTTGTTTGTAAATGTGTATTTTGTTTCAGCAGAAACTCAATGTTGATTTCCTTTTCTTGGATTCTATTTTCCATGTCATTCACAGCTTCTTCTATGCCTGTCATCTGGATCTTCTGTTGTTGCAGGTCTATATGTAACAAGTCTATTTGTTTTGTAGTTTTTTCTATGAAGGTATCAATTTTAGTATCCATTTTATCCATCTTAGCAGTAAGTTGCTGGATTATAGCTATCAGAGACTGAAGTTCTTTCTTGATGCTGGAGTCTTGAGAATTTGTCTTACTGGAACTCATTTCAGACTGATAAACTGACAGGAAAATTTCCAATGTGATTTCTGACAGGAATATTGTTAAAATTTCCTTTCTTTTTTAGATATAGTTCAAGAACTATATAAAACAAACATATTTAGAAAGAAAATTACTTCAAAAATTAATTTTTTAAGTAATTAATTCCTGTCAGTGTAATGAAATTGGTGGAGCTGAAGAAATCTGCTGCTATCCTGTGTTCATCCTTGGCCACCTATGAAACTAGATTTCTGATGGTATAATTATCAGTACAGACATATGAAACTACATATCTAATGCTATTATTAGCACTACAGATATATTAAGCTAAATATCTGATGGTATAGTTAATAATACAGAGATATGAAACTACATATCTGATGGTATAATTAGCAGTACAGTCATATGAAACTACATATCTGATGGTATAATTAGTAGTACAGGCATATGAAACGACATATCTGATGGTATAATCAGCAGTACAAACATATGAAACTAAAATGTTTGTAATTATTTAATTACTTCAATCCTCAGCTATTTACCAGAACAGTACAGGTTTTCAGAGGAACACACCAAAAATATGAGGCAAAAATCTGGACATTCAGCAAAAATCTGTACAGTTGAGCGGTATGAGTGCAGACATATGAGACTACATATCTGATGGTATAATTAGCAATACGAACATATGAGACTACATATCTGAGGGTAGAATTAGCAATATAGACATATGAGACTACATATCTAATGGTATAATTATCAATACAGACATATGAGACTACATAGCTGATGGAAAATTAGCAGTATAGACATATGAAACTACATATCTGATGGTATAATTAGCAATTCAGACATATGAAACTACATAAACTGAAGGTATAATTAGCAATACAGACATATGAAACTGCATATCTGACTGTATAACTAGCAGTACAGACATATGAAACTGCCTATCTGATGGT
This sequence comes from Protopterus annectens, assembly GCF_019279795.1. Lineage (NCBI taxonomy): Eukaryota > Metazoa > Chordata > Ceratodontiformes > Protopteridae > Protopterus > Protopterus annectens. The sequence continues at coordinate 1,780,564,149 of NC_056744.1, read as the reverse complement.
ATAATAAGCAATGCAGACATATGAAACTACATATCTGATGGTATAACTATTAATACTGACATAGGAAACAACAAATCTGATGGTATAATTAGCAATACAGACATAGAAAACTGCCTGTTTGATCATATAATTAGCAATACAGACATGAAACTACAAATCTGATGGTATATTTCACAATACAGACATATAAAACTACATATCTGATGGTAAAATTAACAATACAGACATATGAAACTACATATCTAATGGTATAATTATCTGTCCAGACTTATGAAACTACATGTCTGATGGTATAATTTTCAGCACAGACATATGACATTACATATCTGATGGTATAATTATCAGTCCAGACATATGAAACTGCATATCTGATGGTATAATTATCAACACAGACATATGAAACTACATATCTGATGGTATAATTATCAACACAGACATATGGATCTACATATTAGATGGTATAATTAGTAATACAGACATATGAAACTACATATCTGATGGTGTAATTATCAACACGAATATATGGATCTGCATATCTGATTGTTTAATTATCAATACAGACATATGGATCTACATATGTAATGGTATAATTATGAATTCAGACATGGAACTACCTATTTGATGTTATAATTATCAACACAGACATATGGACCTACATATCTGATAAAACTGACATATAGACATACGGAACTATATATGATGGTATAATTCAACACAGACATATGGAACTACATAGCTGATGGTAAAATTATCAATACAGACATGTGGAACACAGGCAACCAAAGAGTAGATTAAAATTACTATATGATTTTATATCTATTAAACCATTATTAGTTTTAACATTAATTTTTATATAACATACATTTCACATACATATTACATCTAGTGATTCAGATTAGTGTAGATATTGTTTTTATAGTATAATATAGGACATTATAGATGGTTATTGAGTATGTTTTGTATGTTTACAGATTTTGTATTTAGTATTGTATCGCCTTAAGCAACTGTTGTAGTTACATTTTTGGCGGCAAAAAAGTTATTTAAATGTTTGTCAGTTAGAATCTTGTAGTTCTGATGAAGCTTACTGTGTTGTAAGTGAAAGCGCTAAGCTTGGATATTAAATTAATTTTAATCTACTCTTTGGTTGCCTGTGTTCTACAAGAATAACAGGATTTCTTCTTTAGCTGGTTGGAGTACTGGATCCCAAGACACTGAAGGAACCGGTGTTCGTTCTTTTGTTTGTTGGTTTATTTATTTATTTATTTTTTTTCTGAACGATTTATTAGATTTTCCCACCAGGTTTCCATCATGGAGTCTGATCGGGACATGTCCCGCAGCACACAAACCAGTTCTGACAAAGGGAATATAGCTCTAGTACAGGCAGAGCTAGCTGAACTGCGAGAAGAAGTAAGCAGGCTCTAGTACAGGCAGAGCTAGCTGAACTGCGAGAAGAAGTAAGCAGGCTCTAGTACAGGCAAAGCTAGCTGAACTGCGAGAAGAAGTAAGCAGACTTTCTTCGCTGTTGACGAACTACGGCAACATTATTATGAAGGCGAACAACGGAGTTCCGAACAAGCCGACACCACAATGTTTGTTATTGGGTAATTTTGCAGGTGGTAATTCACCACCTACTATTATGGGAGTGTCCAACAACAGTATAGATGACACTCAAGATATGCCAAATTATACCATCCATTCCACTGGAATTCCTAATGGACAGCGAACAGGTAGCAAACCGATAGATCTCCCAGCCACTTTACCGGTTACTGAACAGCGTAACAGTAGTCGGCTGGGTATTTCTGATTTCACCTTTGACTTTTCATTTGGAGATATGGAAGAAGATGTAAAACGAATGGGTGCTAAACCCAAAAGGATGAAACCTAAATTGACATATACCAATATTAACAGTGGAGTTCTTAGCACTAATGGGACAACTATAAGACCGGACACACAGGTTCACAGTGCTAAAGATTGTGGGCAGTCTAACAATTTATTGAAAAAGTTTTTGGATAACAATTGTGTTTTTGATAATAAGAATACAAATTATGGGACAGGCAGTCCCGCTTTGCCCAAGGGAACTCTTAAGGACAACATTTACTCCTTGGGTAAGGCATTATACACCGTTAACAGTACTAAATTAGACAACGCATATTTAAGGAAATGTATTGATTCTAAAATTGTACCCATGGGTTCGAAGTTTCACAAATATCCTATGGGGATTGTTTTACATGACAATATTATTCAGGAGCTTAATGGCTTTTTTGATGAATGTGGCATAAAGTTTATGCAATTGTTAATTAAATTAAATGATGAAAAGTTAGTTAGATTGATTCATGAAGTGGAAGAAATTAATGAAGGAATATGAAATGATTTACTGTTTCCTCAGTGGGAAAATCTATATGCCAAACAGTTTAGTGACGCTGAAAACTAAAAGTTTATGCTCGTAAAAGCAAGAAACTTCTTAGGGACATAGAGCAATATAATAAAGGTAGAGCCTACTTATGGAATAGGAATAGAGAGTCACCTATTGGTACTACTCATGACATGACAAAGCTGAAGGAATTGGTAACAACACCATGTCATATAAAGAAAATAACCCACAGTTTTTAGAAAGGGATTACAGGGGGAATTGGAAGGATCACAATTGGGGGAGGAATTGGAGGAAATGGGATCCATCAAATGATTCTCAACCCCAACAACAAATAGGAGAACAACTCAAAGGATACTACCAACGCAACAGGGATACGAGGGACATGTTATGGAGGGAAGGAAGGAGGTAAATAATTCTAGTCCTAGTACAGTTAATCAAAGCGCAAAGATTATTACTGTTGATGGGGTTATATCCACTTATAAAAATTTTAACATCTATAATTACACAGACCTTGTTTTAAATACTACACACTTTGACTTATTGTCAAAAGGGAAATATATCCCTGTTAGTAAATTTAACCTAGTTGACACTATTTGTGAAGCAAAGAAATATATTAGGAAGCTCAATTTGGCCATTATGTTTCAAGACACACACAGTTCATCAAGACCAACTTACAATAAGTATATACCACAAAGTTTGATGAAAAAGGGCACGTTTATGCCTCCTATGCACCCCCATTTTTCTATCTATGATAAAGTTGTCACACAACAGATATATCAGTTGGACAATTTGATTAGTAGGTCTAGTATGAAACCATATTATAATTTGTCCCAACTTGAATCGAAGGTGTTACAAGACCTCAGAAAAGATAACACTATTAGGGTTATGAAACCCGATAAAGGGGGAGGCATCGTCATTTATGACAGTATTGTGTATTCTTCCAAAATACACGATATACTGCATACATCAGGCAATTATCAGACTATCTCACTTAATGAGATTAATATTGGGTATAGAAGGATTGACATGTGTATTGAGGAGTTTCTTATAGATAAAAGGATTACAGAAAGTACATACAAATTTATTAAAGTTGAACATCCAACTTTGGCTTCAATAGTTGGGATTCCTAAAATACATAAAGGTATTGAGGACCCTTCATTTAGACCTATAATATCAAGCAGTAGATCGAAAACCTTCCCCCTTGGTTCTGTTATAGACGCTTCTTTAAAACACATTTATGGAAAAGTATCCCACCTTGCTAAGGACTCTTGGGATTTTTTAAAAAAACTATCCCATACACTTAAATAATGAAGAGTTACTTTTTGTATCCATAGATGTTATCGACCTCTTCTCAAGTATATCCAAAGTAGAGGGATTGGATGCTTTTGCCAGTAGTATTAGGAAATATGCAGACATCGATTGGGACACCCATTGTCTAGTTGTAGACATGCTGTCCTTGGTACTTGATTATAATTACATCTTTTATGAAGGAGAATATTTTCGACAAACTAAGGGAGTAGCTATGGGAGCAGCTTGTGTTCCCATATACGCGAACTTAGTTATGTTAGACTGGGAAGAGACTCAGGTATTTACCAGTGTATATATGGAAAATGTGAAATATTATGCCAGGTACCTGGACGACATCTATATTTTGTGGGCTGGTAATGAAGATGCTTTTGATGTATTCTTGGATTATATTAATCAGAGTAGTAGTTATCTTAAATTTACAAGTTCAAAGAACCATAATGGGGTTTCTTATCTTGACACATTTGTTTTTAAATCTGAGAATATATTCAAATCTAGAATATATCGTAAAAATACTTTCTCAAACAGCTACCTTGAATACACTAGTAATCACCCTAAAAAACAATTTCTTAATATATATAAGGAACAACTTATTCGAGCAATAAGGATGACATCTGATTATCAAGATATGTTACAAGAGGTATCTTATATTACGTCTCTTTTTAAGGAAAGAGGATATGACAGTAATATGATGTACAAAGTTAGGGAATACGTCATTAGAGAATGGGGTAGGAAATATGTACCCTTATTAGGTCTTAATTACAAATATGATAATATGATGTATAGTAGTAATACTACTAATACTTGTAGTGACTAAAGACGACACTGATTTTAATAGAGTATGTATTTTAGAATATGGTCCATATATAACTAAAATTATGAATATATTTAAAAATAATTGGAATATTATTCTTGCAGACCAAAAAATTACCTCAGTGTTGGTCAGTGGCCCCCAATTTGTTAACAAAGTAGGAAAGAACATCAAGCACTACTTGAAAAGAGGTTATTGGTGTAGAGATGAGAATACAAAGCACATTAGTAGATGTGGTGTGCACAAACAATGTAGTTTTATATATGAGGGTGAAAAGATTATCTTAAATAATGTTACCCAAACCAAAATTAGATTTAAACAAGGGAATTGTCAAACTAAAATGGTTATTTATATTGCTATGTGTATGGTTTGTTCGGGATATTACATAGGCAAAACGGAGAGAAAATTTGATAAACACATTTATTCACATCTTTATAGCATTCGAACTAAGGATGTTAACAATGCGTTGTATAGACATATAAATGAGTGTGGCGATAAACATTCTTTTAAATTTGCAATATTGGACAGTGTGGTTATTGATTCCAGGGGGGGCAATTTTAAGGGATTATTATCTTACAAAGAATTATTATGGCAGATTTATACTGATGCCTCCACCGCACCTGGACTTAATAATTTTATATCTATTAAACCATTATTAGTTTTAACATGAATTTTTATTTAACATACATTTCACATACATATTACATCTAGTGATTCAGATTAGTGTAGATATTGTTTTTATAGTATAATATAGGACATTATAGATGGTTATTGAGTGAGTATGTTTTGTATGTTTACAGATTTTGTATTTAGTATTGTATCGCCTTAAGCAACTGTTGTAGTTACATTTTTGGCACCAAAAAAGTTATTTAAATGTTTGTCAGTTAGAATCTTGTAGTTCTGATGAAGCTTACTGTGTTGTAAGTGAAAGCGCTAAACTTGGATATTAAATTAATTTTAATCTACTCTTTGGTTGCCTGTGTTCTACAAGAATAATAGGATTTCTGCTTTAACTGGTTGGAGTACTGGATCCCAAGACATTGAAGGAACTGGCATTCGTTCTTTTGTTCATTGGTTTATTTATTTTTTTTTTCTGAATGATTTAATACAGACATGTGGAACTACATTTCTGGTGGTATAATTATCAACACAGACATATGGAATTACATATCTGATGGCATAAGTATTAATACAGATATATGGAAGTACATATCTGATGGTATAATCATCAACACAGACATATGGAACTACATATCTTTTTTTTCAAAACAGGTTTATTGTTTTAACATACAAGAGAAATATCATAACAATTTTATACAAGTAATTAAAAATAGATATGATTATAACATTCAACAAAACAACTAAAGTATTTACAAAGACGTCCACTACAATCAGATCAATTAATTAAACTAAAATACCATGCTATTGAAATTAGGATTTTTTTAACAAATTTTGTAAATTATCCCATACAATATAATAAGATGTTTTTCTAGTTGTTCTTGACCTAATTGTGTTTATTTCCATATGGCACACTATATTCATAACATTTTTAAATTCATTGAACGAAGGAGGTGCATCTGAAATCCAATTTCTGGTTATTATTTTCCTAGCCACTGCTAGAATAGACCATAACAAGGGAAGCTTAACCTTTTAACACTTTGAGGTACAGGTGTGTTGAATAATATAAGAGATTTAGAAATAATGAAATTATCTGTAAAAGAGCCTGCAAAAATTCATTAATTGACTTCCAGTATTCTTTCAATTTTATACAGTCATAAAACATATGAGCCCAGTCAGCATTAATTTCTACATTACATCTCTTACATAGATTATCTTTATTATTTATTTTATTCATCATCAAAGGTGTATAAAAAGATCTATGTAAAAATTTCCATGTATAAAGTCTCCAGACAATGGAAGACGTAGTTCTATAGGCAGATTCCAATATATATTGTTTATCTTGTTGATTTGGTGGGTCCCCATTAATAGAAGTGAAATAATTCCAGTATGTATCTACACTGCAAAAAGTTTCTTGTCTGATAATTTTATGTATGTATGAAAGTTTACCTTTATCAGAAACTTTATGTTGTAAAGTTAATATCAAGTAATCAATCAATGTTGGAATAGATTCTTTAACTGTTATAGACATTAGATCTATTCTATCAATGAGATGTTGTCTAAAGGTCTGAACCTCTAACCAGCAAGTTTCTCTTAGATCAAATTCTTGTTTTAAGAAATCTAGATTTTTAACTTTATTATCAGATATCAACTGATACCAGTACTTTAGATCATTATCTATAGCTAAATGAGTTCCTTCAGAAGTAGATGACAAAAGCATACCCTGAGTATACATTATAGGGCATATAATAAAATTCCATTCCCTATACTTAGGGTGCATGAATATAAAGTTACGATAGCTAATAATAATATTTAATGGGTAACAAACCATATGTTTAGGTGTAATAGGTGAAGTACAAAATTCCTTTAGTAACCATAACATGGAGTTATTTACAATCATATTTTTATGTGTTAAGGAGATTTTCATGAAGTGCATACTAATTAGCTCCCAATAATCTTTCCATTTTGCGACATATGACTGATCTATTAATAAAGTAATAACTTTTACAATAGAAGAGATAGTATATAAATTAAAGTCTGGAAAAGAAATACCCCCTTGAGACCAGCTATTAGTATGTTTTTTAATGCAATCCTAGGTCTATTAGGTGCCCATAGGAAATTTAACATTAGTGTATTCAGTTTCTTGATAATTATTTTTGTAGGTGGAAGTATTATTGATTGTATTAAGTATAAAATCTTGGGGAATATTATCATTTTAATAATTGTAAGTCTCTCCTCCATAGTAAAAAACATATTATTCCAGGTATTAAAAAGATATTGTATATTAAGAAAACAGGTATTATAATTATTATATATAATAGATTTAATATCTTTAGATAGTATTATACCTAAATAAGTTATCTGACCTGAATTGGGTACATATTTAGTAAAATTTTTTCGTGTATATATAGGTAGTATTTTAGTTTTTTCTTCATTGAATATTAAACCAGAAATACTTTTAAAATTCATCATTTTATCAAATAGAGACTGCATAGAATAATTAGATCCTGCTGATGTAATTAGAACATCATCTGCAAAAAGTTGAATTTTGGATGTTGTATTTTCATCTATTTCAAAACCCTCTATGTCACTACTGTTTCTGATCAAATTAGCCCAAGGCTCCATTACTAAAGTAAATAATAGTGGAGAAAGTGGACATCCTTGTTTTGTACCTTTAAAATGGGTATTTTTGTGAAACATATGTTCCTACCTTAATATAAGCCAATGTTCCTTTGTATAAATGCTCAATTAGATTTACAAATGCATCTGAGAAGTTTGTGCACTTCAGTAAGGCAAACAGATAGTCCCAACTTACTGAATCAAATGCTGAACTTATATCAAGACTAATAAGTGTTAAATCTTTCTTTTTCCTATTTGCAAAATCAATTATTGTTAAAGTTCTTCTTATATTATCAAAAGTATTTCTATTTACAATGAAGCCTGTCTGATCTATATCTATAATGTCAGGGATGATTGTCTTCAATCTATCAGCAAAAATACTCATAAACATTTTATAATCAACATTAAGTAATGAGATGGGCCGATATTAAGTACATCTAGTTGGATCTTTATTAGGTTTTAAAATTGGCGAAATAAATGTATATTGCCAAGATGGGGGTTATTAACTCAGTTTGGGCCAAAATAAAATCTTATGTATTAATGAATATGTACTTTTAGAAAGGATTTTATATATCTCTGGTATAATACCATCATTACCCGGTGCTTTGTTTGATTTAAGCTTATTTATTTGTGTAATAACCTCTGTATATGAAATACGTTTGTCCAATAGTTTAATCTGTTGTTTATTGCTTTTTATTCATGTTTGTGGTTATAAACTCCTTTATTTTATCTTTAGGTTCCATGTTAATGTTATTATGGTTAATTTTGTGAAAGTGATTTCTAAATTCATCTAGTATTTCTGGTATACTAGAAACATTCTTCTTTTTCCTTAGAGAAAAGATTTCTTTGATATGGTTTTGTTTATTCAACCTTTTTGTTTTATTTTTAAGTCTATGTAAGTATTTGGGGCTTATTAAATAAGACAAAACTTGTATTTCTCTAAAGTTATTTTAACTTTATGAGTAAAAATTTCTTTGTATTTCTCATTTAGTTTGTTTATTTCTTCAATGACTTTCTTGTCCATAATATTTTCTTTATTATTATGTTTATAAGAGTCTAATTTACTTTGAATATCTAACAATTCCTTATCCCAAGATTTCCTTTTATTATTATACCATCTGATACTTTGTCCATATAGATATGATTTTAAGGCATCCCAAACATAGACAATGGAGACTTCAGGAGTATTATTTATGTCTAAAAATGTTTTACTTCTGAAAGTATATATTCTTTATAGTCTTTTAGTTGAGTTAAGTATGCTGGTATCCTTTTGATCTGAACATTATGAGTATTTTTATCATGAATTCAAAAACAATTGAATTATGATCAGATATAGGACATGAAATGATTTTGGAATTAATTAAATCTGTTACCATCTGGTTAGAAATAAAGACCCTATCTATTTTTGAATAAGTTTTGTATCTGTTAGAAAAAAAGGTGTATGGTAATGATTTTGAATCTATCTGATTATTAATATCAATCAAATGATAAGAATTAGCAAAATCATTTAAATGTTTTGCATTAGATGTAATTCTTCTTTTTCCTATAGTGGTAGTATCACTTTCATGTAGTATACAATTAAAGTCACCAGCTAAGATAATATCTCCTATAGTGAATGATATGATCTTATCAAGATGATGTTTCACTGTATTAATACCAATTCCAGGTATCCAATATACATTAATTAAAGTGTAAGTCTTCCCATTAATTTGTATTGTAACCATACAAAACATTCCTTTGTCATCCTGATAAGACTTCATGGTTTTAGGAATGGGCATACTTTTATTCCATAAAATAGCCACTCATCTTTTTTTCTGAGTGTGCTCTGAACTAACCAATACTGTATATTTGTTTGTGGCTAGTTTATCAATATCTTTTTTCAAGAGATAGGTTTCTTGCAGGAAGACTAAGTTGGCCTTATGTAAATTAATGTATCTTATTAGGCTTGCCCTTTTACATGGATTATTCAATCCATTAATGTTTAAAGAAATTCCTTTTAAAGATGTCATTTGGCATTTTTAAAAACTTAACAATCTTATGATCAAAATAACAAATAACAACATAAGTAATGTTACATCTCCTCCTTTAGGTGTACCTTTAAATATAGCTGTATTTATTGAATCTCTTATGGGATTTTGTACAGGATTCAATTTTGTTTGTAGTGACAATGAGTGCACAAAATATATTGTGGATGTCAAAACTATATACATATAACAATGAACAAGTGAAAATAATGTAAGGATTAAACCTTGCATCCAGCCTGGAGTTAAAAACTCCAACTTAGAGTAGTATTTACCACTCAAGTTAACCCCCTACCCTAAGCAGCAGTACCTCAGCTACCACCTTATCAATTTAATACTGGTTATATTTAATTTAAATTAACAGTTTTCAATTCAATTATCTAGCAAGACAAGACTACACATTTGATAAAACAGCATCATATAAACTAAAATAAACTTTTTTTTTTTAAACTATTCATACTACTATATACATCTATGTAATATAATACACTTGTATTCAAATAGCATTCAAATAATCTTGATATTAGGAACCAAGAGGAGAGAGAGAAATAAAAGACGTGAAAGAGGGAGAGAGAGTGAAAGAAAGAGAGAGAGAGAAAAAAAAAAAGGAAGGCATATTTACATATTAATTTATTCAAAGTATGTAAAAATAAGTTCTAACATTCATTTAAATCAAAAACTTTGGCTAATATGGTTCAAACATTACATATATTAAGATGCATCTATTTTCTGTCATGTAAATGCAGTCAACAGCTTCCAAAAAAAAACCTTGAATTGCTTGTATATGAGCATTTTACTCATACTCATTATTGTCAATAGAATAAAATATTATATTTATAGAAATTGTTATAAATCATACTGCATAGTTATGCAAATTCTCAGAAACACTTGCATTATTGTAAAAAGCCATCTGTATTTTGTATGTCTATACTACTGCTTTAAAATATATCAAATGACAATTTCTTCCAGAATAGAGTTATAAAGTTATTTATGCTTGTCAATCAGATGAATTAAATGAGTTATAGTAATGTATATGTTTGGAACATACGTTTTTAACACAGATTAGTATGCTGCAGTCAAGTAGATTTTCAAAAACACTTGAATAAATGTTTCATTTTCTATGCCTTCTAAAATAAGACATTTACTTACTACAAGAAACTGCATCATTTAAAATCATTATAACTGACATATTTTATGAATTATAACATAGATATTTAAGTAATTATATAAAATAACTCACATTTAAATGTTAAAGAGTTCATTTTCCTTCACATAGTCGCAGTTGCATTAGTTCTACTTCCTGGTAGAGTGTTCTTCCTGAATCTGTGATGTGTCAGTGTGATATCTGGGTCAAAGGTCACATTGACTGCTTTCAGCTTCTCTGTGAGAATTCTGAGAGTTGAAGCTTTTAAAACAACTCGAGGACACTGTTCATGAGGTAGCCCACATCCCAGATTGTCTCCTTAACATTTTGGTGGGAAACTTGTTAAAACTAGTGACAAACATTCATTTAGCAGTGTAAATGCATCTAAACATGACAAAACCTTCGCAATGTATTTTACAGGTTATTACAGCCTCTATGTAAGTGAAATTAAGCCCAAAGTTATTAATAAGTAATAAAACTCAATATTTTTGTCCCAACTCAATTTTTATGCAAATCTTATTATTTACTGTGTCTATATGATCAAAAGCATTTCTATATATTAATATGAGAAAAAAAATAAAGAGAAAGAATAAAGAAAAGAAAAGAGAGTAGAAAATAAAAGAGTGTAAAGCAGAAATAAAAAAATGTAAGAGAAAGCTATAAGAAGTATATACAATGGAATATTACTTACTGTTTATATTAATTGAGTTAAAAATAAAACATATTATTTACTATTATTTAGTTCTAATTATTATTAGTTAAAGCATGACAGATTATTTACAAACAAGCATAAGCAGTATAATCAAGAAAGTATAATTAGGAATAGCATTTGAAGAACATATAAACTTTTTACAAGGAATAAATATGTTATTATTCCATTTATCATATTTTCATTACTCTTCTCTCCCTGCCCTCCCCCACCCTTTACCCACTACATAATCTAAATAAAATGTCATTGTTTAAACAAAGAAAAGAAGAAAAGGAGAAAAAAAAGAAAAAAAATGTATCAAATTACTGACGTTACTTCTCTTTTTCAGAAAGAAAAACAAATTGAATAATAGCTTGTTATTAGTTCCTCAGATATTTTGACTGGTTATGAAACAAAACATATCTTTGCACACAGAGAATAACTTTGATTAAATCTTTTTCAGAATATTTGTGGCTTTCTGGAAATGCAGGAACTATATTTAAAAAGATTAATAATGAAGTAAAATGATGAGAGAAAAAGAAAAAACATAGAACAAATCATTTGTTTTTAGTCTCTTCTTCTTCTCTGAAGTCTTCCACGAAGTTTCAGTTGCCAGTCTCTTTAATGAAGGACTAGCCCATTCCATTTCCTCTATTTTATCCAAAATCTTATTTTTTTGATAAACAGTAAAGCAGAGTCTAAGTCATCAACAATTTTAGGACCATCAGGAAGGAAGATTTTAGCTTGGCAGGAAACAGAAGGTATGTTTTAAACTGTGCTTTTTAAGCTCCCTTATTAGTGGCAGAAAAACTTTTCTTTTAGCTATTACCAAGGAAGAATAGTCATTGTCAAAACGCACAGTTGTCTCATTAATCTTAACAGGAGCTTTAGCCCAAGCAGATTTAAGAACTCATCTCTTTATCAAAGATGATAGAAATCTAACTATAACTGATCTAGGATAGTTTTTGTTAGAGTTAGTATTAGCTATAGATCTATGTGCTCTTCGATACCAAAAGAGAATGCTTCTGGTAAGTCTAAAGTTTTAGGGAGCCATGTTGTTAAAAAGAAGTAATATTGTTACCTTCAATATTTTCTGGCAGTCCAAAAATCCTAATGTTATTGCGCCTAGATCTATTTTCCAGGTCATCCAGCTTTGTTTGTAAATGTGTATTTTGTTTCAGCAGAAACTCAATGTTGATTTCCTCTTCTTGGATTCTATTTTCCATGTCATTCACAGCTTCTTCTATGCCTGTCATCTGGATCTTCTGTTGTTGCAGGTCTATATGTAACAAGTCTATTTGTTTTGTAGTTTTTTTCTATGAAGGTATCAATTTTAGTATCCATTTTATCCATCTTAGCAGTAAGTTGCTGGATTATAGTTATCAGAGACTGAAGTTCTTTCTTGATGCTGGAGTCTTGAGAACTTGTCTTACTGGAACTCATTTCAGACTGATAAACTGACAGGAAAATTTCCAATGTGATTTCTGACAGGAATATTGTTAAAATTTCCTTTCCTTTTTAGATATAGTTCAAGAACTATATAAAACAAACATATTTAGAAAGAAAATTACTTCAAAAATTAATTTTTTAAGTAATTAATTCCTGTCAGTGTAATGAAATTGGTGGAGCTGAAGAAATCTGCTGCTATCCTGTGTTCATCCTTGGCCACGCCCCCCTGGAACTACATATCTGATGGCATAAGTATTAATACAGATATATGGAAGTACATATCTGATGGTATAATTAGCAGTAGAGACATATGAAACTGCATACCTGATGGTATAATTAGCAGTAGAGACATATGAAACTGCATACCTGATGGTACAGTTAGCAGAAGAGATGTATGAAACTGCATACCTGATGGTATAATTAGCAGTAGAGGCGTATGAAACTGCATACATGATGATATAATTAGGAGTAGAGACGTATGAAACTGCATACCTGATGGTATAGTTAGCAGTAAAGATGTATGAAACTGCATATCTGATGGTATAATTAGCAGTAGAGACATATGAAATGACATATCTGATGGTACAATTATCAATACCGATGTATGAAATGACATATCTGATGGTATAATTATCAATACAGATGTATAAAATGACATATCTGATGGTATAATTATCAATACAGACATGTGACATGACATATCTGATGGTATAATTATCAACATGGAATGACATATCTGTTGGTATAATTATCAACACAGACATATAAAATGACATATCTGATGGTATAATTAGCAATAAAGACATGGAACAACATATCTGATGATATAATTAGCAACACCGACATATGAAACGACATATCTGATTGTATAACTAGCAGTACAGACATACAAAACTACATATTTGATGGTATAATTAGTAACACTGACATACAAAACAATATATCTAATGGTGTAATTAGTAACACCGACATACGAAACGATATATCTGATGATATAATTAGCAACACAGATGTATGAAACAACATATCTGATGGTATAATTAGCAACACAGACATACGAAATGACATATCTGATGGTATAATTAGCAATGCAGACATACGAAACAACATATCTGATGGCATAATTAGAAATACAGACTTGCAAAATGACATATTTGATGGGATATTGGCAATACAGACTTACGAAATGACATATCTGATGGTATAATTGGCAATACAGACATGTGAAACGACATATCTGATGGTATAATTGGCAATACAGACAAGCGAAATAGCATATCTGGTGGTATAATTGGCACTCCTCAGTAGGGAGAACATTGATATCTGTGCAGTAACAGAAACCTGGTCTAAGGCTCCGGAGAGCACACCAGCACTACCAGGCTAGAACTCATACCATACTTTTTGGCCACAGAACGCGGACCGAAACACAAAAGGCAAGGGTGTATCCATATTCATCAAGGATACCCACACCTCCAGGTTAGTAGTGCAGCACGATGCCTCAGAGATCATCCATGTGCAACTAACAACGGGCAAAACTGCAATTCAAATTGTAGCTTGCTACAGATCACCCACCATGACCCAGGACCCCCATTCTGCATTTCTGGAGACACTGGAAAATATGAAGGTCCTACCAAACACCCTAATATTGGGTGAATTCTATTACCCAAATATTAACTGGGAGAACTCAAGTACTAACTCCCTTACCCAACGCTTCCTAGAATTTATAAATTCGAACGCCCTGGATCAACTGGTAAACAACCCCACCAGAGGTGACAAGATATTGGACATGGTCATCACCAACATGGGTGACCGGTGTTCCACACCGGAGGTCAACCCCTCGCTGCTTAGATCAGACCATAGACTAATCAATCTGGATATCCACATTCTGCCCCCACCCCCAATCAAGGAAACCACTGTGAAAAACTTTTCAAAAGCAAACCACATTACTTAAGACTGAGGTGGAAAGTTTCACAGCCCCCATGCTAAAGAACAGCACTGTCCAAGCTGCTGAATCCCTTACAAAGGCACTCTATGAGCACCTGCAAGAATGCATAGATCATGCTATCCCAAGCAAAAGCATGACTCACTCCTCCAAGAAAAGGAAGCCAGTCTGGTGGACCCCTGCCATAAACAAGCTATACAATAGAAGGAGGAAACAAGTACAGAAAAGAGTAAAATCCCAAGAAGGAAAGATATCCCTGATCAGTATCAGCAAGAAACTATGATCCCTCATAAAATCATCCAAGGCTAGCTTCGAAAAAAAAATTGCCAAGGACTCCAAAGACAACCACAAAGCGTGCTTTAGCTATGTCAAGAACCTAAGTGGAAACTCTTAGATCTGCTCTGAGTTAGTGCAGAATGGCACAAAATACACTGAACCGACTGATACTGCCAACATTCTGGCAGACAGGTTTAGTGCAAACTTCACCCCCCTCTCACCCCCTAAAGGGCCCATAACCATACCAGAATAAATTAGAGCCCCAGCAATCACTGACACACAGGTTAAAACAGCCCTATCCAAAGCCCAAAACACAGCTTCAATGGGACCGGACAGTGTCCCAGGCTGTGTCTTACATGAGGTCCAAAATGAACACACTGTTCAAACTCAGCTTCTCTACAGGCTACATGCCCATAGAGTGGTGCACAGCAACAGTTATCTCACTCCACAAAGGTGGAGCCACAATGGACCCCGGGAACTATCACCCTATAAGCCTGACTAGCCTGGTCTGCAAGGCTATGGAGTGCATCATCATGGAACTCATTAACAGAGACATTGGGAACCTCCAAACATTGGACCCTACCCAGTTTGGCTTTGTTAAGGGCAGATAATGCCTCCTAAACCTGGTGGACATCTTTGAGACAGTTACCAAGGCTTAAGATGAGGGAAAGGAGGCCCACACAGCCTTCCTAGACCTCGCAAAGGCTTTCAACACCATTCCCTATTCTGGTATTATAGACAAGCTCACCAGCCTGAACATAAACTCCTACATCAAAAGATGGGTTACCAATTGGCTCATGGATAGAACCCACAAGGTGAGGGTTGCAAGCTCTATGTCCGACTCTAGACCAGTTACAAGTGGCATCCCCCAGGGCTCAGTCCTGGGATGCCTCCTGTTCGGTATACACTTCTCAGAGGTATAGGCAGGCACAGAAAGACTATGGCTGACCACGTTCCCAGACGACTGCAATCTGGGGGCCATAATTGACTCTCTGGCTGATATAGACATCCTCCAGAAGGGCCTCACTGAGACGGATACCTGGTGTCGAAATCATGGGCTCAAGCTAAATGCCAAAAAGTGCATAGTCATTCCCTTTGGAAAAAACAATGTACCAGCAAACTACCACATAGGTGGTAGTCCCCTAAATACAGAAAATGTAATAAAGGATCTGAGAACCCAAGTAATCCCTCTTTTGATAATCATATTGTCAAGGTGGTTAGAAAATCCTTCTGTGTGGCCCACCTAATCACAAAAGGGTTCGCATCTGGAACAAAAGAGGTTATTGTGCCCCTCTACTCATCACTCATCAGACCTATCATAGAATACAATGCCCCATTTGGGATGTACCTTACAAGACACCTGCAACAGCTGGAAAGACCACAGAAGTACCTCACCAAGAGGATTACTGGCCTCAAAGAGATGCAACTGTACAGCTTTTTGCAGAATGCCCAGATTTTTACCTTCTATTTTTGGTCTGTTTTTCATACAATTATGGTTTTCTGGCAAATTAGTGGCACATTATTAAAGACTGAAGTTAGAAAATAATGACATATGTGAGTTTCAGACTTCATACCCTTCAGAAAAATCTATGCTAATGCAAAACCTGTTATTCTATAAAATTTCTAAGTTTGTAAGAGCAATATTTAAACATTTTCCCTAGTTTTGAGCCTTTGTACCACTTTTATTTATGACTTTGTCCAGATTTCTTGCTCTACAAGGTTGAGAAGTATGCTCTGGCATTGTTATATATGGAATTCAGGAAACTTCTATATCAGGATGGAAACTATTTAGAAATTTTCTATAATTGTATTCTGACTGTTATGGTTTTCTTATCAATTTCTTCTAATCTTTCACTTTACACACACACACACACACACACACACACACACACACACACACACACACACACACACACACACACACACACACACACACACACACACAGTCACATACAAGTGGAGACTTCACTTAAGAAAAGATATTGCTCAGTACTTGGGGCATACTGTGGGAGAGGTGTTCTCCTTGCATGTGTTGATATACTGTTCACTGAGAAAGAAAATGTTTAAACTATAGTTCGGAAGAGTTGCAGTGGGAGACCTGAACATAACCTCAGGTCATGAAAAGACCTTTACTTGGAAGAAGGATATATGAGTTACAGAAAAAAGATTGAAGAATCACTGTAGAGAGAAGAGAGGCTCCCTTCCAAGGCCATGGACTTGTGATATCCTAACATCAGGATCGTTAGCCACCATCCCATCAGAGACTTGTTACTGTAAGAATGTAGAGTGACACTTTTTGTTAAAAGGGGAATGTTACAGCAATGTTCCTATATTTGTTTCAGCAAAGAAGTATAAAAAGGGAAATTAATTTGTTAGTATTCTGTTTGATTAAAGAAAGCATCTTGGTTTGAATGGCTTCCTATTGAAATACCATGTGAAAAAAAAGGGTCCATATTGGATGCTTGAACGTTTAAAAGTTCGAGTGTCATATGGTCGACACCATATGATCGAACTTTTAAAAGTTCAAACATCCAAAAAAAAATAAACAGCACAAATAAACTACCTGAACATTTTAAGCAGGGGGCAAGCCCCCCCTGCACCCCCTGCTCTTTAAATATACCAACTCCAAGATTGCACTACAGTACAGAAAAGGGAAATCTTCCCATTCTGTGCTGTACAGAGATCTCCATTAAAACACTCAAACTTTCAAATGTTCAGTCATATGGTGTCAACCATATGACACTTGAACTTTTGAAAGTTCAAGCATCCAATGTAGAACTGAAAAAAAAGACCCAAAAATAAAGCAAACGAGCTAATTAAATTTCTCTTCTGCTTAAAACTTCTTTATGCACACACACCTCTCCCCTCAGAACTTATATATACTAATTCTGACATTTCCATACCTCAGAGAAAAAGGAATATTTTGAGAAATGGCATCCTGGGCTTGGTATATGTAAGTCTGATCTTTCAGCTATTCAATCTCTATATTTTGGAACTCACTCTAACAGGTTTCAACATGTCAAATAGTTATGGTTTGAATTTATCCTCACCTAAACTAAATCATCTGCATTGGTTTATCTACCAAGCATGGGTCTCTGCGTTTATGTTACCAAGTTTGTGTTTTAAGCTTCCCGTGATTGTTTCAGTATCTCCTAATATATATCCATAGATTTATATTTAAAAGGGAGGAAAAAACATACTTATGTTTATACATTTGATCTAAATACAGACTATACACAAGAGAATGAAACAAAACTGATCTAACACATATTTCATCTAAACCCAGTAAAACTTAAAAAAACCCCATAAAAATAGGTATGTTCTTTGCAGGCGGTAAGCCCTTGCTGTATCATGTAACAATACCACAGTTACACTAAAGTGGAAAAAATTGGGGGGGGATACATAAAGTGCAATACCATATCACACTGTCCATTAAACTTTGGTAAAGCAAACTGCAATTTTACTTATAAATCTAAAGGAAAGTAAAATCAGTGATCAAAACTTGATAAGCCTCCCTTATCACAGCTGGGACTGGCAGCATGTAGTTGGCACTATCATTAAGTAAGCTATCAGCAGATCACTGTTTTAGATCACTGGTAGGACGATCACATGAAGATAATCTATATACAAGTTGCTTGGCTAAGGAGGCTAGGTTATCTTTGAGGATTTTTTTAATTAGAATAAGATGGGAAAATGTTTGTTTGATAAAAAGTTGTTTGAATGAGATCATGTATATGTAAGTAAAAGAGGAATTATTAAATTATTACTTTATCAAACATTAAACAAATATATACATATTAATCCATCTATATATATATATATATATATATATATATATATATATATATATATATATTTTTTTTTTTTAATGTTTGTCCCTTAGTTCTGCAGAGATTAGCAATTATGAGGTAAAAAAAACTCTACAATATATTTCTATACAACTGCTCAAAGTTTTGGAAGTAAAAATGAAGAACAGGAAATTATTATACAACAAAACGAGATAAAGCCAGCAGCTATAAGTAAAAGATGGTCATGTCAGTATTGTTTAAAGGTTTAAAAATATTAGAAGATGAGTCTTGTTTGAAGACGAGGTGAGGTTATGTTGTTAGCAAATTAATCCATATGTAGTACCTTAGAAAATGAAGGTGGAGATGGTGAAACTGTATATATAAGAGTTAAAAAATGTTGATTTATTGTTGTATATAGGAGTTCAAATATGAAAAATGCCTACCATTACTGCTGTTTGCAAAAATCGCAGTAACATTTGATTGACGTATCTATAATATTGTTGGAAGACTTTAATTACAATTTAATAAACTGGGACCTTGTTTATTCATGTAATAATTTTGAGTCATACTTTTTTTGACATATTGAATATTAAAAAATTTAAACAATTTTAGACTCTCCCACAAGGAAATTAGAAACCCTTAATTTACATGTAACCAATACTGAATGTCTTTTAAGCAATGTGAATGCAACAGTTCCTCTTGGAACTTGTAAGAATGATAGTATCGTTTCTAAAATTAAAGGACATTGCTTACTATAATTTGAATAGGTTAGGTAAAATAAGCTACTGGATGAAATATTCATTGTTAATGAGAATGTACTTTCTGCAATCAACACTGATGAAAATTATTGGAAAGAGTTAAAGGGATTCTATGATAAACATTTGATAAATACTAAAATAAAACACTGAAGGGACATGACAAATAAACTGTATCAGGATTGCCAGCAAACCAAATGATGGATAAAGAAAAGATGAATACATCATAAATTTAAAAGCAGTTGAACTAAATTTTATAACAGTGTAAATAGAGTTAATAAAGATTTAAAAAGGAGTCTACGTGTAAGGAAACAAATGCATGAATGCTCTTTATTATGTGCTTTATGATTATATAAGCTCAATTAAAAATCACAGTCAGCTGTTACTTTGTTAGATAGCAAATGTTTGTTACTTATGGATAAACAACTAATCTGGAACTTTTTATTGAATATTTAGCTCAACTAGCTACTGTGACTGGTTATTATAGTAGCCATCATGCCATTAATAATGAGTTGTTACAACCAAATATATTCAAAGAAGGTGTATTAACATCAAGAACAAGTTTCATGGGAACCAGATGATGTCAGTTCAAGTTATTAATAATATTTCAGAGGGCGTGGTATTTCCATTATTGTATATTTGAACAATAGAACTTTTCCTTGGCATTGGAAAAGGTTTTACATTGTTCCAAGTTTTAAAGCAGGTAACAAACATGGCAAGGCAAATTATAGACCAATAAGTCTTACCTACATAACAGATAAATGTTTTGACTGTTGTGTTTTGATGCATTTAGAAAAAAAGAGAAATTTATGGCCCTAAATTTGGCAATGCACAATATTGCTTTGTGACGGGAAAATCCACTTTGATCTGTCAAATATTATCTTATGAAACAATTTCATCTTTGATGGATGAAGACACAGGATGCATAGCAGTATATCTTGATATAGCAAAATCATTTGACACCTTGCGACATAAATACATACTCTGAAGTTTATAGACTGATGACGTTATTATTAAGATAAATGAATTATCTGATCATGAACAATGTGCAATATTAGAGGGCAAACAATAATCATGGATAGGTAAAAATAAGGAGGGGTTGGTACTGAAACCAATGTTGTTTAACATGTTTTTTTTCAAGTTTTCCTTTTTACCTCTATGTTTTGGACATAAAAGTATTGCAACTTGGGGGCAGAAATAAAAAGTCAATCAGTCAGATATTGAAGAATTAAATGTTTATATAAAATAGGTACAAGACTGAGCTGATATAATTGGTTTAAAGTTTAAAGCATTGAAAAAAAAGTGGTGTTACATGGGATTAACTGTAGCATCCAAATAGTTACGAATAGTATAAAGTTGGAAAATAGTTAAGTATATTACAGACCTAGGCATAGTTATCAAAACAGGGTACTAGTTAAACATATTCCAGTTCTAAGGATACTTATAGGAGCAGGATACATCGACATATTAAAGGTCATCATCATCATCCTCATCATCATCTTCAACAGTCCCTTTTGTCCCATTTTCTACATGGGGTTGGGGTGTCGTGTCACTGTCACCATCTCTCTCTATTCAATGTTTCTCTCCTACCTTCTTCATCACTCATGCTTGACTGTCACAAGCCTTTGCTAGATGCCCTTTTTTCCTCTTGTCTTCTTCTTGACTGTCCCAAATCTTCTTTAAGAGATTGTCTTCTGCTTTTCTGCAAATGTGACTGCTGGCTTCTGCTCTTATGTCCTTATTTCTTCACTTGTCCCACAGTGTGCATCCTACCACCCATCTGTGACACTTCATCTCCATCACCTCTAGCTTCCTGAACTGCTCTGCCTTTATCTCCTAGGTTTTTATACCATGCAGTAGTACTGGTTTTGCACACCTTAATGTTCAGCTTTTGGCATTCTTCCGTCATACGCTACACTGGATACTCTGTGCCATTTGGCTGCAGCCCTTCTGATTCTAGTTTTGTCATCCTTATTTCGAGTTTTCTTTTCCTCAACCATCCCTCCCAGATACTCGAATCTGTTACCCTGCTCCACTATTTTCCATTCTATCTCAATTCTCAGCTTCTTCTGATTTCCCCCATTTGCTGCCATTATAACTTTTATTTGTACTCAGGTTTCATATCACATGCCTTCAGTTTTTCATTGCATCCCCCTATCCTTTGCTGGAGTTCTTTCTCAGAGTCTGTCTGTAATGTCACATCATCTGCATACAGCAACCTTGTTGATCTGACCCACCGACCTGTTTGCAAATATAGTCCATCATCAGTATGAACAACAGTGGGCTCAGGGCTAAACCCTGGCACACAACCACTCTCTCTGGGAGCCCCTTTGTGAGACTGGACACTGATTGTACTTGAGTCACTGGGTCCTTGTACATAGCTTGCACTACTTCTACCAACATTTCTGGGATTTTAACCATTAAACATAACCACCATAGGACTGCTCAAATAACTTTCTTGGGACCTTGTCAAAAATCATGGGATAGTTATAGGAATAGGATTTTCTTTTAATTATCACATTCAAAAGGTAAATATATCATTGATTTGACCAGCTATTGACTATAATATAAGTTTTTGTCCCTTATTTTTTAGTGAGATGGAGAACATACAAAGGCAAGATTCCTCCTGCAGTCCACTGCAAATACTCATCCCAAAGGCCTCCCTATCAAGGTAAGATTTCATCATGTTAACATGGTACAATTTGTGCCACTGCCTCCTGCCTAACAGTTCTATCAGGTAGTTAACATCACTTACCTTGCTTACCACCTTGTAGGGTCCCACCCAAGCTGCTTGCAGCTTGTTGTGTCTGACAGGAAAAAGACCAGCATACAAGGCACGCACGTAAGACTGTTGGTGCTCGGTCCGAACCACAACCATGAAACAAACAGAAGGGACCAGCACTCGAAGACAGCAGTTTAAAATATATTTAATTAGATTGTAACAACAACCTAATGTAAAATGCACATACCGGTTTCGACCAACAATGCCTTTTTCAATGTGTCTTATCCAAATAATTTAATTACAGCCCATAATGCATTCAGCTAACAATTTATACTGCCTTCTTAAAGTGGTATGTTCCACATTCATTCTGTATTACTGACAGTTTAGCTAAACACAGTGACTCCATATTTTACAAATAAATTCACCAAAATAAACCTGTTGATTACAACAAAATCTAACTTCAATGTTAATATTTTAATCAACCTATGATTTATATTCATTTATGTGGTGAAATTCATTTATAACAACAATATTAAACCAGATGTGAAACGTGAATTATATT
Organism: Protopterus annectens; assembly: GCF_019279795.1. Taxonomy (NCBI): domain Eukaryota; kingdom Metazoa; phylum Chordata; order Ceratodontiformes; family Protopteridae; genus Protopterus; species Protopterus annectens. The sequence continues at coordinate 1,780,541,078 of NC_056744.1, read as the reverse complement.
TTATCCATGAAAATCTGTAAAATATTTAGCATATTATTAACGTTTTTAGGGTACATCTGCTAAATGACAGATTATATGTCCAATGCGATGCATAAAAAGATACAAGAAATTTAAGGAATAATGATAGGATACTAAAGATTATAAATGAAGGTAATCATACTATAACTGAAGTGACATATCACATTTAAATCAATATTACTCCACTGTGAATATTACATTATATACCCTTTATCCTTCATGTACATGGTATTCATTAAGTCCGGGTTTAAAGAGGGCCCCAAGTGTGGTGATCCATCTTTCTTCCATATTATTTAATCTATTGTGCCAACCCATTTTAAAATTCCTGTGTGATTGTATTCTGTCGATAATGATGAACTGAAATGAAGCTGTAGTATGTTGTTTGGTGTGTTTATATAATGCATTGGTTATACGCCTATTTCGAATGGCACTTAAGTGTTCACTAATTCTAATCCTCATTGGCCTAGAAGTCTGGCCCTCGTAAAAGCAGAGCAAGAACATTGTGCCAAATATGTCACCCAGTCTGAACTGCAGTTACCAAAGATTTTGATGTTAAAAATTTTTGGTGTATTTTTGCTGGTGAATTCTTTTGTTTTGCGAATGTGTTGACATAAACTGCAGTGTCCACATGGATAACAGCCAACCAGTGTGTCTCCAAATAATGTCGTTTGGTGTTGTATACCAGGAAGGCGGCATTTGTAATGTGCAAAATTGGACTGTATATTCCGTCCTCTTCGGTAAGAGAATGAACAAGTTTCAGGGAGAATATCCCTAAGGAAAGCGTTAGACTGTAAGGTACCCCAATGTTTTTCAACAATTTGCCTGAACCATTTGGTATTATTACCATATGTAGTGATTAACCTGATTCGTTGTTTGGCTAACTGAAGCCCTTCTCTGGATTTATTGTATTGAAGTAAGTCCTCACGTCTTTTTTGGTCAATTTGTGCAACTGTGTTGTTAAGTTGGTTAATGTTGTATCCTCTGTCTGTAAATCTGGCAGTTAATTCACTAGTTTTTCTGTGATATTCTGTATCGGATGAACAAATCCTTTTAAGGCATATGTATTGTGATTTTGGAATGTTGGTAATGATGTATGGGTGGGAACTTGTTGCATGTAAGATCGTGTTGTATTGCGGAAATTTCCGATGTATTGTTGTTGACAAAGTATGATCTGAAAGTCTGTTGATCAATACATCCAAAAACACAATTTCTGTATATCCAATGTTGATGGTAAATTCTATGTCCCATGGATTTTTGTTAAGATATGCCACAGACTTAGTGAGGACATCTTGGCTACCTCGCCACACCAACCAACAGTCATCTAAATATCTCCGCCATATATCCATATGTTCCAAAAAAATGTTTCGCTGGTTATCATAAATAAGGTGTAGTTCCAAATACCCCATGAAGAGATCGGCATAAATTGGAGCAAAGGAAGCTCCCATCGCTGTACCCTTAGTTTGCCAAAATGGGATCCCTTCAAAATAGAATATATTTTTTTGTAAAACAAATTTAGTAAGTTGGATAAGGAAATTGTTAAATCCAGTGGAATATAACTTTGCTCCTGTGAGCCAGTATGTTACAGCTTGAATACCTGCTGAATGTGGTATACTAGTGTATAAAGATGTTACGTCTAACGTGCACATAAGCCAATTTCCGCAATACAACACGATCTTACATGCAACAAGTTCCCACCCCCGCCACATCATTACCAACATTCCAAAATCACAATACATACGCCTTAAAAGGATTTGTTCATCCGATACAGAATATCACAGAAAAACTAGTGAATTAACTGCCAGATTTACAGACAGAGGATACAACATTAGCCAACTTAACAACACAGTTGCACAAATTGACCAAAAAAGACGTGAGGACTTACTTCAATACAATAAATCCAGAGAAGGGCTTCAGTTAGCCAAACAACCAATCAGGTTAATCACTACATATGATAATAATACCAAATGGTTCAGGCAAATTGTTGAAAAACATTGGGGTACCTTACAGTCTAACTCTTTCCTTAGGGATATTCTCCCTGAAACTTGTTCATTCTCTTACCGAAGAGGACGGAATATACAGTCCAATTTTGCACATTACAAACGCCGCCTTCCTGGTATACAACACCAAACGACATTATTTGGAGACACACTGGTTGGCTGTTATCCATGTGGACACTGCAGTTTATGTCAACACATTCGCAAAACAAAAGAATTCACCAGCAAAAATACACCAAAAATTTTTAACATCAAAATCTTTGGTAACTGCAGTTCAGACTGGGTGATATATTTGGCACAATGTTCTTGCTCTGCTTTTTACGTAGGCCAGACTTCTAGGCCAATGAGGATTAGAATTAGTGAACACTTAAGTGCCATTCGAAATAGGCGTTAACCCAATGCATTATATAAACACACCAAACAACATACTACAGCTTCATTTCAGTTCATCATTATCGACAGAATACAATCACACAGGAATTTTAAAATGGGTTGGCACAATAGATTAAATAATATGGAAGAAAGATGGATCACCACACTTGGGGCCCTCTTTAAACCCGGACTTAATGAATACCATGTACATGAAGGATAAAGGGTATATAATGTAATATTCACAGTGGAGTAATATTGATTTAAATGTGATATGTCACTTCAGTTATAGTATGATTACCTTCATTTATAATCTTTAGTATCCTATCATTATTCCTTAAATTTCTTGTATCTTTTTATGCATCACATTGGACATATAATCTGTCATTTAGCAGATGTACCCTAAAAACGTTAATAATATGCTAAATATTTTACAGATTTTCATGGATAAAATATAATTCACATGTTTCACATCTGGTTTAATATTGTTGTTATAAATGAATTTCACCACATAAATGAATATAAATCATAGGTTGATTAAAATTTTAACATTGAAGTTAGATTTTGTTGTAATCAACAGGTTTATTTTGGTGAATTTATTTGTAAAATATGGAGTCACTGTGTTTAGCTAAACTGTCAGTAATACAGAATGAATGTGGAACATACCACTTTAAGAAGGCAGTATAAATTGTTAGCTGAATGCATTATGGGCTGTAATTAAATTATTTGGATAAGACACATTGAAAAAGGCATTGTTGGCCGAAACCGGTATGTGCATTTTACATTAGGTTGTTGTTACAATCTAATTAAATATATTTTAAACTGCTGTCTTCGAGTGCTGGTCCCTTCTGTTTGTTTCATGACAGGAAAAAGAACCATTATCTGCTGCCCTACAGCATACTCTCTAGCTCAAGCATTCCTGTCATAACAGACCTTTTCCTGCTGTTGGGCTTCTGCCAGGTTCTCCTGGGCCAAGCCCAAGAGTTCCCTGAGCCTTGTCCTGAGGTTTAGGACATATGCCACAACAGACCCCTTGTGAGATTCACACTCACCTTCCCACTCATCTCAAATTAAATCTAGAGGTCCACTCACTCTATTCCCATACAGTAGCTCAAAGGCTAAAAAATAAGCTTATGGCTTCCTGGGAGCCTCTCTGTAAGCAAACAACAGATGGGGCAAATAGTTGTCCCACTCCCTCTTAAACTGGTCATCACTATTCATATCATAAGAAAAATGTTTTACGAATAAGATGCATTTCATATAATATAGTTTTACAAAATAAATGAAATTCATAAAATTTTATATAGAAATAAACATGTTAATAAACCCAAATTTAAATAAAAAAATTATTAACTTTTAAATTTTAAATATTATTATCTAATATCAAATATACAGTACTCTTCACCTATCCAAAGCTTTTAATTTTAGGATGTATTTAATAAAGCTATACTCATTAAGTCCTGGGTACATGTATGCGTTGGTATTAATTTGCCATATGAGCTCTCTTTCTTCCAATTTTAATTGCCAAGGGCCTCCTCTAATATGATTTTATAGATTTTAGTATTTATTGTGCTTGTGATACAGTTTCTTAGGTAAAGGATTTTGAATGGTTTAATATTTATATCATGTTTTATTGTAAAATAATTACAAAATAGTGATGTGTATCTTTAAATAACTGATATCAATATAGTAAGTAATTAATTGGACGATAATTGTATTTAAGTATTGGATTTTGGGATTGCAATTTGTCTGAAGAAGTGCAGGCATCAGACTTGCACGAAAGCACTCAAACAGTTGAAAGGTTTAAAAATATTTAATAATAAATAATAAAAACGCAAGACAAATCTCAGCTCAACACAGTGCTAGTCAAGAATTCAGAAATCACAGGGAAATGCTTTCACTAATACAGTAGAATAGTCTGACATACATATAGAAAACAGATAGTCTAAATTCACTATTTTTCTATCTATTTCTTAAGAGAAATCTTTCTTAAGAGAAACACTAAAGTCTAAGCTCATACTTACATACCGACAGAGCAAAGTGAGTGCTGGTGAATGGTCAGTTCTGAAGACAAATGTAAAATGCTCTGATTCTCTCTCTCTGAGAAAGTCTTAAAAATAATACATCACTGCTGACTCATTTTAGATTACATCATTCTTCTCTGGTTCCAGGCTAACAGAAACTCAGAGTTTTAACATTTCTTTGACCTTGCATCTTGCCAAGAAACTACAACAATAAAAGTCATTATACATGTAAAATCTATCAATTAACTCTGTTCTCAAAACAATAGAAGGAATTCCTCAGTCCAGATATTATATCTCCAAACTTTGAGATCAAACAGTCATACAATGCTTGACTTATCAGCTTTCTTCCAGCATTGTGCACTGTGGTTACATTTTTGAAGTTCAACATTTAACACAGTTTTCTTACATTTAAGAGGACAAGCCTGTGATTATATTCATATTTACAATGACATAGAATTATCTACAAAATTCTATCTAGCTAGACAGGCAGCTTTCACATATCTTCACACAGCTCACCAGCATCCCCTGTGAATGTCTTATATAACCTACACATTTGCAGACTGTCTGGCACCACATGGATATCTATTGTGAGGTTACTGTCAATGTTACTCTGCTGATATCTGGGCTATTTGAGATGTTCTTCTCCTGATAGCTGGGCAATTGGTAATGTTCCTCTGCAGATATCTGGGCTATTGGTAATGCTCCTTAGCCAATATCTGGGCTATTTGAGATGTTCCTCTCCTGATATCTGGGCTATTGATGATGTTCCTCTCCTGATATCTGGGCTATTGGTGATGTTCCTCTCCTGATATCTGGGCTACTTGAGATGTTCCTCTCCTGATATCTGGGTATTGGTGATGTTCCTCTCCTGATATCTGGGCTATTGGTGATGTTCCTCTTCTGATATCTGGGCTATTTGAGATGTTCCTCTCTTGATATCTGGGCTATTGGTAATGTTCCTCTCCTGATATCTGGGCTATTGGTGATGTTCCTCTCCTGACATATGGGCTATTGGTGATGTTCCTCTCCTGATATCTGAGCTATTTGAGATGTTCCTCTCCTGACATCTGGGCAATTGGTGATGTTCGTCTCCTGATATCTGGGCTATTTGAGATGTTCCTCTCCTGATATCTGGGCTATTGGTGATGTTCCTCTCCTGATATATGGGCTATTTGAGATGTTCCTCTGCTGACATCTGGGTTATTGGTGATGTTCCTCTCCTGATATCTGGGATATATGAGCTGTTCCTCTCCTGATATCTGGGCTATTGGTGATGTTCCTCTCCTTATATCTGTGCTATTGGTGATGTTCCTCTCCTGATATCTGGACTACTTGAGAGGTTCCTCTCCTGGTATCTGGACTATTGGTGATGTTCCTCTCCTGACATCTGGGATATTGGTGATGTACCTCTCCTGATATCCACGCTATTGCTGATGTTCCTTTCCTGATATCAGGGCTATTTGAGATGTTCCTCTCCTAATATCTGGGCTATTGATGATGTGCCTCTCCTGATATTGGGGCTATTGGTGATGTTCTTCTCCTAATATCTGGGCTATTTAAGATGTTCCTCTTCTGACATCTGGGCTATTTGAGATGTTTCTCTCCTGATATCTGGGGTATTGGTAATGTTCCTTTCCTGATATCTGGGCTATTGGTGATGTTTCTCTAATGATATCTGAGCTATTTGAGATGTTCCTCTGCTGACTCTGGGTTATCGGTGATGTTCCTCTCCTGATATCTGGGCTATTGGTGATGTTCCTCTCCTGATATCTGGGCTATTGGTGATGTTCCTCTCCTGATATCTGGGCTATTTGTGATGTTCCTCTCCTGATATCTGAGCTATTTGAGATGTTCCTCTGCTGACTCTGGGTTATTGGTGATGTTCCTCTCCTGATATCTGGGCTATATGCGATGTTCCTCTCCTGATATCTGGGCTATTGGTGATGTTCCTCTCCTGATATCTGGGCTATTTGAGATGTTCCTCTTCTGATATCTGGGATATTGGTGATGTTCCTCGTCTTATATCTGCACTATTGGTGATGTTCTTCTCCTGATATCTGGACTATTTGAGATGCTCCTCTCCTGATATCTGTGCTATTGGTTATGTTCCATTCCTGATATCTGGGCTATTTGAGATGTTCCTATCCTGATATCTGGGCTATTGGTGATGTTCCTCTCCTGATATCTGGGCTATTGGTGATGTTCCTCTCCTGATATCTGGGCTATTTGAGATGTTCCTCTCCTGATATTGGGGCTGTTGGTAATGCTCCTTAGCAAATATCTGGGCTATTCATTGAACAGGACGTTTGACATCCACCTGCTGATCTGTAAGTCCATGTCGTATGATTTGATCAGAACTTAGGAAGCCGATTTGTAATCAGGATAAGGTTGTTTGCTCAGCTGTTCCTTGTCATATCATCATTTTAAATGCATCATTTCATTATTTTTAAATGCAATAAATTTGTGACATTTTAAAACACTTATACAATCATAGCTGATTAGATGATTGAAAGAGAGCTAGCAGCCTCAGGGCAATAACCTGTGGAGTCTTCATGAGTTGGAAATACTTTAATTAAAATATTTCAGAAGGTTATTATGTCAAAATAAAGTATAACAACATTATTCTGCAACTTTAATTCACCTGCCTAAGGAACAAAGTAAGAAGACTTAATGGCACACAATGTCTGATAGTGACAGCTTTGCATATCTCTCAGTTGCTGGAGATTTTTGCAGAATTTCCAGATTTCCTCAAAATTTGTGGTTTTCTAAGAAATCATTGCGAACTGAAGTCCCTAAGTAGTGATGGACATTTGAGTTTTATTCTTCATATCATCCAGAAAATGCCTGCTAGACCTGCTAGTCTAGCTCCTTTCTAAGTTCATAAGAGCAATAATTAAAAACGTTCCCTATTTTTGGGCCTCAGTTCCCCAGTTGTTTTTGGCTTTGTCCAGATTTCTTGTTTAAGAGATTGAGATGCATACAGGTTTGAGATCTATTTTTGTATTTCTTGCTAAAGAGCATTTAAGTTTACAGACTATTTTATTTTTTTTTGCTTTCTTGTAATGATGATGATGACATTCACACACACGTGCACACACACACACACACACACACACACACACACACACACACACACACACACACACACACACACACACACACACACACACACACACACACACACACACACACACACACACACACACACACACACACACACACACACACACACAGTCCTAGTCAAAACTTTGAAAAAGAGAGTTTTGAAGGCAAACTAATAACACAGATTTGTTAATAAAAAAATCATCAGATTAGATGTAACTGTATTAATTTTTAATTTAAAAAGTCTAGGGTAGAAAATGGTCAGTGTTCATTTTTTATTTTATATTTTTCCTTACAGGATACTTATGAGCTATATATACAAATTGCTTTTGTTTTCTTGGCATCTTATTCTATGAGATACTATTGGATAGATCCAACCATTTAGAAATACATTGAGCAAATAACAGTACAACAAATGCATCCTTAAATAATTAAATTTATACTGAACTGTACTGCTAGTTTTATTTTACTCATGTATTTATTTATTTATTTATTTATTTAACATTTGTTTATTTTTGTTTTCTGAATGTATATAATATTGTGTATGTACATTTGCTGTGTAAATGTTGGTAAGAGAGGCAAGATTTTCACAAGTACCACAAATATACATTCTACTCCTGTAATAAATAGTATAATTTGTAAATATTTAATCTAGCCTGTGGCTGTGGAAGCCTGAATGTGATTTAGTGGAACTTAAGCATTTAAGTGTGATTTTTTTAGTACGGCTCCTCTCAACCAGTTTATATTGATCTCAGAAGTGAGATTATAGCAATATATTTAAACTGTGATTCATGGAAAGATTTATCAAGGAAATGATTAACAGTGACATAGAAAACCTTCAGACTCATTTCGGTTTGGTTTCATCAAAGGCAGGTCATGACCACTGAACCTAATGGACTTGTTTGAGAAGGTCACCAAGGCAATAGATGAGGACAAAATGGTGCATACCGCCTACCTTGACCTAACTAAAGCATTTGATACAATATCTTACTCAGGCATTGAAAATAAATTCAAGGAATTATGCATAAACCCCCATTTAACTTGTTGCATTGCCATCTGGCTCAGAGCCAGGAGCCAGGAAGTTATGAATGGAGAAATTTCCCCTACAAAGAGGCCCCTCACCAGTGGAGCTGAGCTCTGTGCTGGATCTGCCCCTCTTTGACATCTATTTTATTTTAAGTCAAGGCTAATAACAAGGGCATCTGGCTTACCACATTTGCAGATTATTGCAAGCTAGGAGCAATCATAGAAATCCCCCCAACACACAAATATCTTACAGGAAGGTCTAACACATTCACAGAAAATCATTCTATGTTACTCAACTTATAAGTAACGGCATGACATCTAGGTTCAGAGAGGTCATCATGACACTGTATTCAGCACTCATCAGAGCCATCATTGAGTATAATGCCCCCTTTAGTATGTACCTGACTAGACACATGCAGCAACTGGAATGTTCATAGAGGTTCCTACCCAAAATCCTATGCAGGTTGCCTCAAAGTCCTTTCCCTATGCTCTGTTTCCCACAGACTGACGAGAGATGATATATGCCCGACATACAAGGCATCCTTGGATCCCACTTTTATGGACTTTTTGCATATCTGGAAAATGAACATCAGCAGAGTAACTATATCTAAGGGTTTAAACTTTGCTTGTGACTTAAAGACATGTTGAAGGGACAAGTATGTATCTCAGGGGATCCCATTGCCTGTAAAAGGATTGCCATCCATGTCACACAGAACCCTTCCCTAGCCTTACTGAAGCAGACCAGAGACCAGTGGATGGGAAATCAGAAATTCACCCCTGGTCTAATACCTATGTATCTGATGGACATAGACATCCATTAAATCATGCCCTAACTAACATGCACCCCTTAAAATAATATCTAAAGCATAATAACTCATTGGATGCATTTGAGTTGCAGGGCTAGGTTTACAAAGGCTCTCGTGATCATTAACGTAGTGTACACTCATAAAGCTATTGCATAGAACAGACCATTAGTCATCACCCCTAATGTCTATGACACTCTTTTTGCCACAACCTTAACATCTGCTGTTTTTACTACAAGATCAATATCTGCCCATCGTTAGAACTGACTTTTTCCCAGGAAAAATATCTATTTGGATGACAATCTAGGATAAACCTAATGGTTTCCTTGGTAATAAGTAGTTTATAGTGCCCCCCATTAGTGGCTGTTCCACCTCCTGATTGTCTTCCCTTCATTTTTACTTCCATCAGTTTGTCTCATTCAGCCACAAAATTGCTTGTATTGGTAAATCAAGTTCTGTTTTTTTTGTTTTTTTGTTTTTTTCTCAGCAAACACCTTCAACTTTTCAACTGATGCTCAAACTGTTATTCTCATTTGTGAATATGTTTAATTTCCTGTTATAATTTTATTATCTTAAACTGAACCACTTATTTTTTCATTAATTGCAATATTTTGACTTATTTTTTCAGGTTTCAGTGTTTGCCTTGAGGTAATTTTGTATCCATCAAAACCAAAACATTTATATTTGTTCTACTCCCATCCCTTGAATTGAAGTACCATTCATATACTATTTTTTCTAAGTTGCTAGTTTTACTTAGTTTTGCAAGTGCAGCCATCTCTAGTATTTACATTTAACTTTCAGATCATGTATATTCTTTAGCAGCCATTATAATCTTTTTTACTTTATACAGAGTACAGTTAAATCTCCGAAGCATTCAGAATAAAATATCTGACTTCCATGCACAGGTCACCCACCAGCAACCAGACATCATCTCAACCAATGAGACTAGGCTAAACCTCATATTAAAGACACTGAATCCCCCCCCCCCCAAAGCTGTCAAATAATAAGGTTAGAAATGAGCCATAAAAAGGAGGTGGTGTTGCCCTTCTATTTTCCAACTCCCACAATCTTGTTCCATTTCACAACCCCATACCACATTTCTCTAATGCAGAAATTCGTATATCATTCTTAAATATAAACAACAAAACAATTTGTATAGTAGCCTCTATATACCCCCTGGAAATAACATTCCAATATTGGAAGATATCTTAGCATGGATTTCCACCAAAATTAAAAATGAGATTATCATACTAGGCAAGGTAAATATCAATTGGCTAGAACTCAACTCTAATCACCCATCTTCTAATATTAATCTCTTCAACTTCACCCAGCTCATAAAATCCCCCACCAGACCTAACAAAGGGAATGATAAGCGAACATTCTTAGACTGGATTCTGGTCACAACCCCCCCAAAAATATCCTCAGCCAGAACACTCTTAAATACCCTCAGTGATCACCTCCCTGTCGTCATTAACCTGGATTCCCCCTCCAGTCAAAGTCAGCATCAATATAAACAAAGAAGGAATATGATGTCATTCAACCCCATCACCTTCAACAGCATTCTAAAATCAACAGATTGGCATCTACTAAAAACTCTCCCACTTGACGAAGCTGTTGATTACTTCAATATCACTTTCATGAATACAGTCTAGCACCATTACGTGTACAGAGGATGAAAAATAACCATGTCCCTTGGCTATCCAAACATACTCGGCTTCTCATGCATACTAGAGACAAAATATGGAAGCTATGACAGGTACACAGAAAAACCCCTGACCTACAAAAATTAAAGAACTTCACAACCTTGTAATAAAAACTAGTCAACAAAAGCAAAAAAAAAAAAATAATATTACCTAAAACTTCAGTGTAACTATCAGCGGAACCCATAAAAATTCTGGAGTTCCATCACCTCACTACTCAACCCAGGCAGAAAAAACAACCTCTGCCCACATCCTGACAAATTTCCAGAAAAAAATAGCATCCCTCTTGAATACTTTCTTTATTAACTCCATAACCAACATCACATAAATTCTCTCAAATAACCTACTAAACTTGCCACACATCCACAATTAGTTCACCCACTCACCCCCCCTCCCCCAATCGACAACCAACTCTCACAAGAACCCAATCTCAACCCCTCTTCTATCTTTACCCTCAAACCCACCCCAACCTCAACTATAAAATGACTACTGCTAAAACAAAAACCCTGATCCAATGCCCCTGATAATTTACACTCACAATAACTAAAAATTGCTGCCAACTGTATCTCTTACTCCATATGCATACTTATAAATAGATCCATGTGGAATCCTATGTCCCCAAAGCCTGGAAAAAGGCCTTCATTCTCCCCCTGAATAAAGGTGGCAATAACAATGACATTAGTAACTTCTGACACATTGCAATTCTTTCTCCAATCTCCAAAATCATAGAATAATGCATCAGTAGTCAACTTCTCCGCTACCTTCTAGACAACCAAATACTCTCACCCTCACAACATGACTTCAGACCAGGCCATAGCACTACAACTGCCTTCTCTCCTTTATGGATACTGTACATATAGTCTGTGACACTGGCAAAATCATTTCCACCCTCTTCCTTGACCTATCCAAAGCCTTTGACACTGTCTCTCAATCTCTACTCCTCACCCAACTCACCAAGATTGGTCTTTCTCCCTAAACTCTAAATTTGTTCTCTAGTTATCAAAATGAAATGCAACAGCCTGTTGTACGGCAAAACTCCATTTCTCCTTTCCTCAACACCTCACCAGCATACCCTGAGGGTCCATACTTGGACCAATCCTATTTATCATTTTCATTAACAATTTCCAGTCATCGCTATCTCAAGGATCTGTCATTCAGTACACAGGCAACTCTACTATCGTCTGCTCTGCAAACTCTATCACAGACTTATTAGTACTAACTCAAAAGGCCTTCTCCTCCACTGAAACCTGGATGCACAATAACACGTAGCGCTGAACCCTAAAAAATGCAAAATCATACTCTTCTCTCCTAACCCCCCCCCCCATAAATAAGACCGAGTTCACCATCTTTTCTCTCAATAAATCATTAATAGAAGTCATCAGCCACACAAAGCTCCTTGGGGTCACTATTGATGAACACATGAAATTCAGTCTTCATATACAACATAATATTAGCAAAACTCATTTCAAACTCAGAACCCTTTATAGGCATAATCCTTTCCTAAGCCCATCCACAAGAATACCCCTAGCCACAACGTACCTCCGATCTTCTCTCCTCTATGGTGCCCCTCTACTTACTAATAATACCCAAAGCTCCTCTAAACTCAAACTAGAGACATGCTACAATAAAATCACCAAATTCCCAACCAGCTCCAAATACTCCACCATCACTGCACTGCCCTCAAATTATTAATATGGCTAGAAGTATCAAACTACCTCTTCTACTTACAACTAACCACAGCTCAAAAAATATTCTTCAAACCCCAAGACTGTCCAGCCCTGTGCTCAACATTCAGCTACTACCTCCCTAACAGACCCCTTAAATCAGGAGACCAGAAACTCTTACAGGTCCACAGATCCAGCCTCCCACCTGACCAGCTCCTTTATGCATTCTCAGGAACGGGAATGCTCTACCTCTATCCATCAGAGCAACTCAAAATGCTTCCCATTTCAAAATCTCACTGCATAATCATCTTTCTTCAAGCAGGAAGTGTACTTGCACCCCCCCCTAAAATATCTATCACTCCCTATTTACTCATATTCATTGTTTTGGTAAGACAGTAGGACTCTACAGAGAGTTTGCAGACACAGTAAGCTATGTAGATAGTTACCATATGCTGTTCGCTTATGATTGTACTAATTGCTGGTATCATACATCCATTTTGGTCTTTTCAACAACTTGTAAATACTTATGGCTTGTAATTTCTTTGTAACTTCCCTGTAATTGTCATTGTAATTTCCTTGTAATTTCTCTGTATTTCAACTTTGTAATCTTTAACTGATATGTTTTGTGGAGCTTTTCTCCCTGGGCCTCCACTGAAAAGTGATACTTTTGGCCAGTGGACTTTCCCAGCAAATAAATAAATAAATATTCTCAGAAAATGCAATGCTCTTGTTTTGTACTGTGTATGCAAGCACCTCAGATTGCATCAGTATTAGGAGCTGTTTTATTTTTTCTACAGCTTGTTAAAAATAGCCTAGTAATTTGTGCTTAGGGGTTTGAAAAAGGAGAACTGCAAAGACTTTGAAGTAGTTGTGGCTCAAACAGTCATATATTAATCCATTAAGTGTCAGCTGGCCCGCATTGTGGCTATAAAGGAACTTCTGTCCTGTCCACCCACCAAGTTAACAAACTGAAAATAAATAAATAATTCAATACATACATACATGCATACATACATACATACATACATGCATACGTAAATACATACATACATACATACATACATTCATACATACATACATACATGCATACATGCATACATACATACATGCATACATACATATACATACATACATACATACATGCATACATACATACATACATACATACATAATCAGCAATGCACATTTACTGCTGTCTCTTATAATAGCCATTTGAGACTGTCAGTGATTATATTATAGGCAGCAGTAAAGATTTCATGCTGAATAATGTGACAGAGCTCCAGTTGTACACTTCGAAGAATTTGCTACTATCCTGTTTCCACAAACTATTTTGGGAGGATTGGAATTACAGTTGCTAAGAGTTTTCAGTCTAAGACAGGCTATCAGAAGCCATCAGGATTTCATGTGTACATTTAAGCTGTGGGTTCTTGTGGTCTTATTACATATGTGGCCAGACTGAAGTAAACACCATGACTGTTGCAATAAATCTTTTTTAGAACAAATGACTCTCATGGCATAACACTGACAAGTAAAATGAGAATTTAATGGGAGAAGAATGAGGCTGAAGCCCTCATTTACTAGGATGTTTACTAATTTAAACCTTGCACTTCCATTTCACAGCAGTGCTAAAGCTGATGTCACCAGTCAGCGGTGTCTGTAGTTACTGCCCTGTGGTTAACAGGATAGTACAGCATAGGAGCTGTCATAATGCCAGTATCCAGTGGGCAATGTCTGCAGAAAGGTTCTATGACATGTAAAAGCCATTCCTATTTAAACCACATGAACTCTGCATGACCCACAAAGTGTCCACATGCATAGTTAAAACACTCCTGCCACCAAGTTACCACATGTATAGTTAAAACACTCCTGCCACCAAGTGACCATATGCATAGTTGAAACACTCCTGACACTAAGTGACCACATGCATAGTTGAAACACTGCTGACACCAAGTGACCACGTGCATAGTTAAACACTCCTGCCACCAAGTGACCATGAGCATAGTTGAAACACTCCTGACATCAAGTGACCACGTGCATAATTAAAACACTCCTGCCTTCAGCTGTGTAACAAAAAAGTCCCATCTTGAATGTTCTAAGTGAGTTCAAACTTGTCTTGTCATCTTATGAGACTAATTACCAAATCTGCAGCTGGGGATGCTTGATCAGCCTCTGTCAGATGTTCTAGGATATCTGGAAAACTGAGCTGCTGCTGATTTCTCAGTAATGTTCGTCAGCACTGGTGACTGTAGGGAGATCTGAACTTTGTATTTCATTTCATTTATGTCGAGCAGGGATGGAACAAGAGCAGAGCAATGACTTTTACATCTATTTGCCACATCATTTTGCCAAGTCTTCATTCTCAGTATTACATTTTCTCGGATATTGACTCTCCTTGCTGTGAATATTGTTTCTCTACATCTGAGGAACTATGAACTTGCGTAAAAATTAACATTTATTAAATATTGCAAAACACTGCACGCTATGGAGGTAGCCAGATCTCTATCAAATGGGCATTTTCTTGGGTGGAGCTAAAGGGACAAGACAAAAATCTCTCACGTGACATGGGCATAAATACACCTTCCCTTACTTTTAATGTTTCAAGGCGCCTGACTACTGTTCATCTGTCTCTAAATGTTTTAATTCCTGCTCCCCACAACAAGAAATATGGACTCCAGTGTGGCTTTAAGTATTTGAAGTGAGCATTGCCAAATGTGAATGTAGCTATATCTTGTTTTCAGAATGAATAAAGTAGTCTAACGTCTCACTCTTTGCTTCTGTTTGTATCTTTATGCCACAGGTCACACCCCCTGCTAATTATATATTCTAACTTTAAGATAGCACAATCACCAAGGAAAATGGTATATTCCCTTACTTGTGGATTGTCGACCTTGCACACCTGCTGACCACCTTTTTAGTCAATCAAAATGTGCTGATTAAACAGATTTATATATATATATATATATATATATATATATATATATATATATATATATATAAATATATACGCACACACACACACACACACACACACACACACACACATATATATATATATATATATATATATATATATATATATATGGAAACACATTGGAATCTCAAAATACTGAAATGTCGAATCCAGACCAAGTTGTCGAATCTGCAGTTGTGCAAAACTGTAGAATATCAAATCCAGAAATGTCGAACCTGCGGTGCTGATGGCGCGTTAGGTAAGTGTTATGTTTTTTAAGGGGTTTGGGGAGGGTTTGTGTGTTTGTAAGTGTGTTGGGGAGTTTTAGGTGTGGGTTAGGGTAAGTAGGTAAGAGTGTGAGTGTGTCGATGTTAAGAGTGGTGGTGTTTGTATGTATGGGATGTGTGTTTGTGCAAGGGGGTTGTAGAATGTGTGGTGGTGGGTTTGCGACCTCAGAGTTAGTATATATAAGTAGCGAGGGTGTGGGGGGCTTGCCCCCCCTGCTTATAGGAAGGGTGGGTGTG
>NC_056744.1:1780484904-1780519904 GCF_019279795.1 Protopterus annectens | reverse complement strand
GGGGCATAGCTAGTAAACCTGTGCCAGCCTTTTCCAGGTGTGTGTGTGTGTGTGTGTGTGTGTGTGTGTGTGTGTGTGTGTGTGTGTGTGTGTGTGTGTGTGTGTGTGTGTAAATCAAACCTCAGAGAGTGTATGTGTGTCAGCTACTTGGGCAGGGACACAAAGCACTGGTTGGACAGAGAGGATGTTGGAGGTCTTGGTTGGCCATTCAGCTGACATCTTAACTCTTTAGCTGTGCCAGTGGGGAGTCTTTTGGGGATCTGGAGAAAGAGGGAGAAACCAGTCCTGGACTGACTATGGTCTCTGTGAGCTCTTACGGGAAATTGCACTTGATGCAGAGAGCTGCATCTAGAAATACTGTGTGTGTACTTGTCATCCTCCCAGTGTACATTCCCCACTGGTTCAGTTGTGGATCGCCACACTCCCTATCATTAAAATCTCTAACTTAGTTTCCTTACTATTAAGCACCTCAGGGTGTAATCAGAATTTATGTGTACATTTCACTTCAAACCACTGAGCTGTTACAATTTCAAATCTAGAAAAGGAGTACTCGTGAAGCTTTTGAGTTTGGGTCTGAAGTTTCTCCAGCCCTGGCCAGTAAAACTTTTTCAGACTATGTCAAAGTCAACACACTCTGTACTGAGATTGCCCTTATATGTCCATAAGGGTGCCCCCCCACAAAATGTGTTGCTAACATGTATGTCTGGGATGAACGATATCATCCTTCTTGGCTGGCAGTCCTTTTAAAGGTCAGTAACCAAGCTTCAAGGTCATTATCCAAACTGAGAGGCTTCAAGGAAGATGTGTACCTTAGTTAGGTAATGGAGTGGCTACTGCGGCCATCCTCTAGTAATAGTGTGAAGCAGTTTCTTTATGGTGGTCATCTTTTAGCCTGAAATCCCTTGGGTAGGACATGCACATTTCAGCAGAAACACTACTTTGTTTGCTAAAGGGAATTAACATTCACCCTCTTGTTCTGGCAGCAGCAGGTGCAATCAATAATTACTAAATTTGGCTTCAGCTGCTTGCCACATCCACTAATTGTGGTGTGTGGAAGCAGCAAACACCACAGTTTTCTTACAGAACACATGTTTTGTTGTAATAAGCATAACGTCAGGCAGACTTTGCCAACAAACATTGCAGAGGCAGGTGGAAACTCTAACTGCTTTGCAAGATATAACAACTTCTGTTATGCAACAGCACTACAGGATTACACAGCCGCTAGTGTAGCACTATGTTAGTAGATATAACAACTTATGTTATGCAATAGCACTACAGGATTACACAGCCACATGTGTAGCACTATATTAGTAGATATAACAACTTCTGTTATGCAACAGCACCACAGGGTTACATAACCGCAAGTGTGGCACTATGTTATTAAATATAACATCTTCTGTTATGCAACAGCACTACAGGATTACACAACCACTAGTGTGGCACTATGTCAGTAGGTATAACATCTTCTGTTATGCAACAGCACTACAGGATTACACAGCCACTAGTGTGGCACTATGTTAACAGATATAACAACTTCTGCTATACAAAAGCACTACAGGATTACGCATCCAACTTCTCCTCAAATATTTTTTATTTTCAATTAAAATAACATTTACATAATATTTTTAAATATCATTTTAAACTATATACAATATTAACAATAGCCTGACTTTCAATTATATACACTGTATGTTATTAAATATAGAATTAACAGATCAGTTATCAGAGATACAATATTGATTATTGCAGAGTGTCCAGCAAAGATAAAACTTTCTTCCAAGGATTATTTACCAATGGCCTGGGACAGATTCGTAGTTCTTTGATTTTTATTTCCATCAATGCAGTTGTCTTCAGTAAAGTGTAGAATTCTTCCAAGGTCGGGGGTGTATTTGAATTCCACCTTCTGGTTATGCATTTCCTAGATATAGCAAGTATTGGCCATAACAAATACATATTTGTCTTATTCAGGTGGGGACCTTCATTTACATTTAGTATAATCAATGCTTTAGTTAAGGTAAATGATTCATTAAATAAAGCTTGTAAAAATGATTGATTCCATTCCAATATGATTTAATTTTATTACATTCATAAAAAATATGCATCCAGTCTGCTTTATTTGACTTTTCACACCTGCAGCAAAAAACATTTGTAGTAGTACTGATCAAACCATTTGTAGTAGTACTGATCAAACCATTTGTAGTAGTACTGATCCAACCATTTGTAGTAGTACTGATCCAACCATTTGTAGTAGTACTGATCAAAACCATTTGTAGTAGTACTGATCAAACCATTTGTAGTAGCGCTGATCAAACCATTTGTAGTAGTGCTGATCAAACCATTTGTAGTAGTGCTGATCAAACCATTTCTAGTAGTACTGATCAAACCATTTGTAGTAGTACAGATCAAACCATTTGTAGTAGTACTGATCAAAGCATTTGTAGTAGTACAGATCAAACCATTTGTAGTAGTACTGATCCAACCATTTGTAGTAGTACTGATCAAAACCATTTGTAGTAGCACTGATCAAACCATTTGTAGTAGCGCTGATCAAACCATTTGTAGTAGTGCTGATCAAACCATTTGTAGTAGTGCTGATCAAACCATTTCTAGTAGTACTGATCAAACCATTTGTAGTAGTACTGATCAAACCATTTGTAGTAGTACAGATCAAACCATTTGTAGTAGTACTGATCAAACCATTTGTAGTAGTACTGCTCAAACCATTTGTAGTAGTGCTGATCAAACCATTTGTAGTAGTACTGATCCAACCATTTGTAGTAGTACTGATCAAACCATTTGTAGTAGTGCTGATCAAACCATTTGTAGTAGTACTGATAAAACCATTTGTCATAGTACTGATCCAACCATTTGTAGTAGTACTGATCAAACCATGTGTAGTAGTACTGATCAAACCATTTGTAGTAGCACTGATCAAACCATTTGTAGTAGTACTGATCAAACCATGTGTAGTAGTACTGATCAAACCATTTGTAGTAGCACTGATCAAACCATTTGTAGTAGTACTGATCAAACCATTTGTAGTAGTACTGATCAAAGCATTTGTAGTAGTGCTGATCCAACCATTTGTAGTAGTACTGATCAAACCATTTGTAGTAGTACTGATCAAACCATGTGTAGTAGTACTGATCAAACCATTTGTAGTAGCACTGATCAAACCATTTGTAGTAGCACTGATCAAACCATTTGTAGTAGCACTGATCAAACCATTTGTAGTAGTACTGATCAAACCATTTGTAGTAGTACTGATCAAACCATTTGTAGTAGTACTGATCAAACCATTTGTAGTAGTACTGATCAAACCATTTGTAGTAGTACTGATCAAAGCATTTGTAGTAGTGCTGATCAAACCATTTGTAGTAGTACTGATCAAACCATTTGTAGTAGCACTGCTCAAACCATTTGTAGTAGTACTGATCAAAGCATTTGTAGTAGTGCTGATCAAACCATTTGTAGTAGTACTGATCAAACCATTTGTAGTAGTGCTGATCCAACCATTTGTAGTAGTACTGCTCAAACCATTTGTAGTAGTACTGATCAAACCATTTGTAGTAGTACTGATCAAACCATTTGTAGTAGTACTGATCAAACCATTTGTAGTAGTACAGATCAAACCATTTGTAGTAGTACTGATCAAACCATTTGTAGTAGTGCTGATCAAACCATTTGTAGTAGTACTGATCCAACCATTTGTAGTAGTACTGATCTTTTTAATTCTATCTGGTGTTAAAAATGCTCCATGTAAGTATTTCCAGTTAAATATTTTCCAGTACTGTGTGTTAGAGGTGTAATTAACTGATAGTAAGATGTTAGATTTAATTTCTTCTGTTAACTGCAATGACTGACCTTTTGTTAAGAACTGATGGTTTGGGAATTGTTTTATATGTTATTAACTCTTTATATAGATTTGAAATGGAATTTTTCTTTTCAAAACTATTATATATAAATTCATATAGAAAACATTAGATTTGAAATATCATTAAATGAGGAATTATTAAATAATCTGCATAAATCTTGAGTGTACATTAGAATGCTTTGTAAGGTTAACCAGTCCTGTGTTGGAATATTGTAAGCAGTTTTTATCATATGTATATCTAAAACATTTAATTTATTTACACATTGAAACCAGCATAAGAATCCATTTTCTTCCCAGGAGGTTATTGTTTCCCTATATATTTTGTGAGGAAAGTTCTTAGTGATGATAAATGGGGTTAAAAGGTCAAACCAAAGTTTTAGATCTATGTTTGCATTGATAAGTTTCCTAAAGGAATTGATGTAATGATCAATCAGTGTTGCTTTAGAAGGTTTTGTTATATTATATTATACATCCAACTTCTGTTATGCAACGGCACTACAGGATTACACAGCCACTAGTGTGGCACTATGTTAGTAGATATAACAATGTCTGTTATGCAACACCACCACAGGATTACACAGCCACATGTGTAGCACTGTGTTAGTAGATATAACAACTTCTGTTATGTAACAGCACCACAGGATTACACAGCCGCTACTGTGGTACTATGTTATTACATATAACAACTTCTGTTGTACAACAGCACCACAGGATTACACAGCCACTAGTGTGGTACTATGTTATTACATATAACAACTTCTGTTATGTAACAGCACCACAGGATTACACAGCCGCTACTGTGGTACTATGTTATTACATATAACAACTTCTGTTATACAACAGCACCACAGGATTACACAGCCGCTAGTGTGGCACTATGTTACTAGATATAACATCTTCTGTTATGCAACAGCATTACAGGATTATACAGGCACTAGTGCGGCACTATGTTATTAGATATAGCAACAGGATTGCACAGCCACTAGTATGGCATTATGTTAGTAGATATAACAACTTCTGTTATACAACAGCACTACAGCATTACACAGCCGCTAGTGTGGCACTATGTTATTAGATATAACAACTTCTGTTATGCAACAGCACCACAGGATTACACAGCCCTAGTGTGGCACTATGTTTGTAGGCATAACAACTTCTGTTATGCAACAGCACTACAGGATTACACAGCCGCTAGTGTGGCACTATGTTAGTAGGTATAACAACTTCTGTTATACAACAGCACTACAGGATTACACAGCCACTAGTGTGGCACTATGTTAGTAGATATAACAACTTCTGTTGTGCAACAGCACTACAGGATTACACAGCCACTAGTGTGGTGCTATGTTAGTAGATATAACAACTTCTGTTATACAACAGCACTACACGATTACACAGCTGCTAGTGTGGCACTATGTTAGTAGGTATAACAACTTCTCTTATGCAACAGCACTACAGGATTACACAGCCGCTAGTGTGGCACTATGTTAGTAGGTATAACAACTTCTGTTATACAACAGCACTACAGGATTACACAGCCACTAGTGTGGCACTATGTTAGTAGATATAACAATTTTGTTATACAACAGCACTACAGGATTACACAGCCACTAGTGTGGCACTGTTAGTAGATATAACAACTTCTCTTATACAATAGCACCACAGGATTACACAGCCAATAAGTGTGGCACTATGTTAGTAGATATAACAACTTCTGTTATACAACAGCACTACACGATTACACAGCCGCTAGTGTGGCACTATGTTAGTAGGTATAACAACTTCTGTTATACAACAGCACTACAGGATTACACAGCCGCTAGTATTGCACTATGTTAGTAGATACAACAACTTCTGTTATACTACAACATTACAGGATTACACAGCCGCTACTGTGGCACTATGTTAGTAAGGTATTAAACAAAATAAAAGTGGTAAGCTTGATAGCAACTTGTAGTAAATTTTGAGATAACAATTCTTTAAAGAAGTCCAAAACAAATCTTAAAAGTCCCACCCTCTCTTTCTGTCACCAGGTCAACTCTGGTGAACGTTCATTGTTAGATTTATAAACTAGAACAGGTTGGACAAAGTCCATTCCATCAAGTCTTGCCCTGGTAAGTAGTAACAGTACCAGAGATCACTTAAAGAAAAATAAGACAAAATTTGCTTTGCTAGACCTCCCTCTGGGAAATGCTAGCATAGTTAATGATCTTCTTGTATATAGCCAGGAGTTGGGACACACAAATGAAAAGTCCCACTAAGCAATATGTATAGTGTAAGCATCAGTGTTAATACACCACTACAGCTTCTGGCAAATAACAGTTTGCTGCAAATAAAAGCCTTTGGCAAGCAATAGTCTTTGATGTTAGTTATGCAGTAATGTAAATCAGAAGTATAGCTAGAGTTGCAGGAGTGGAACAGTTGCCATGGGTGCAAAGTGTTAGGGGGCATGATTGGCAGATCCATTTATTTATTTATTTTTGTTCCCCGTATTAGGAAAGAAGTGAAAAGCACCAGACAGGAGAACTGACCTGCCTTTTGAGGTGCGCCAGATTTGAGAGCAGTACCAGATATCAAATAAGCCAATTGTGGCCATACGTTAATAGTCATTGTAGACTAACATCGATGGCTTGCCTCTCCTTCACAGAAAATATGTCTCAAAGATTCCAACCCACAGGACTTCCACTGGCAGTTCTACATCTCAAGGCAAAGACTCCCTATTTGCAACCTAATGGCCTGCTAAGGAATTCTGGATGGTGCTACCAGACTGTATTGCTATTCAAATATATAAACATATACAGACTATGTGCAAGTTGTTGAAAGAAAACTTGTCAGATAAAAAAAAATCAGCCGATCAAACATGCCAGCTTTTTCACTGTTTAGGATCATGGTACAGTGGGGTCAGTGACTTTGCCCTTTCCCCACTGTACTTTGATCTTGGAGTTGGTATATTTAATTATCATGGCATGTGATGGGCAGTGAAGGAGAGGCTTACCCATCCTGAAAAGACAATGTTATTGTCTTTTTTTTTTGTTTGTTTTTGATAGGCTGCTGATTGATAAGTTGTGCTCGATCAGTTGCATTTTGATGGGTTGGCTTTTAGGCAAATTTGTCATATGTTCATACACACACACACACACACACACACACACACACACACACACACACACACACACACGCACACATATATATGTGTGTATATATGTATATATATATATATATATATATATATATATATATATATATGGGTTCCATACACTAGATCGAATTTTCACTAATTCGAAATAGTGCATAGAATGCTCACTGCAGCGAAAGTGCACTTAATCAAAAGTGCACTTGCGCGAAGTTCAGTACAGCAAACGGGTGTTGTACTGAACTTCCATGCAGTACTCACCAACCTTAGGGTTAGGGAACGGGTCATAGTAACGGGCTATCCCCTTACCATGACCCGTGTCCTAACCCTAAGGTCCATGATGACTGCAGCGCAGTGAAGGACATAGCAATGTCCTCCACTATGGTGTGATAGTCAAGAACCTTAGGGTTAGGGCATGGGTTAGGGTAAGGGGATAGCTTTACTAACTGTCCCCTTACCCTAACGCATGCCCTAAACCTAAGGTCCATGAATATTGCACCATAGTGGAGGACATAGCTTGTTTTTTATGTGAACTTTCATAGAAGTGAGGCTTTCTTTTACAAGTTCGAAGTAGTGAACTTTCGTTCTTGTAATAGGAATTTATATATATATATATATATATATATATATATATATATATATATATACACACACACACACACACACACACACACACACACACACACACACACACACACACACACACATGAGTTACGGTTCAGACTTCCTCAGTTTTACTTCCCAAACGCTCCTAGTTCTTCCATTCTTCAAACCCTTCTTTCCTTAACTGAACTTGTGTGGTGCACATGAGCACATCCATTGATTGAAGAATACATGCTGCAACATATTATTTACCCCATCCTTCTTTTGCCACCCATCCTTAACCACTCTCCTAAATAACCATTTTTATACATTCCTTGCTCCTGCCACCCTTACACTACCTTAACACCATAAAATGGTACATTCCAATATAAAAAAAACTTTCTCCAAATATAATGATTTGCTAATGGTCTGAATCAATAATTCAAAAAGATGCTCAGCAGAACCAAATTAGGCTTAATATTACTTTCAAAAAATATAAACAATATGAAATGCCAAAAATCAGAACCTCTACAGCTCATATAAAAACAATATACCTGGTTTATTACATCCCTTAGCCTGGTAGGAAACTTGTTTTAATGCTGTTATATTCCAAACAAAAAAGGTACCTTCAGTTGCATCTTCCTGCTTCTATAATCTATGTCAATACATGCAATAAAAACAACTATGTTATTGTATTCATACTAAAGACATTCATCCCATTTCTGGTCCCTTTTGTCATACTCATCAAATCACCTACAAACATAATTCCCTTACCCCTTACACCATTTCCACTGGAATGCAATCCTCTTTTGATGTTTAAAAAATTTGCTGCAGTGCCACGAGTGGAATCCAACCCAGTAATGACTAACAGCACCGAATCACCAGCATTCTCTGCAGTATTCTGGTGCCATCTCTCCATTATATTGTACTATTAATGGCAAGGCAGCATGCAACTGACATATTTCACTGCCTTTCTGAACCCTTTTGGAACATCCAAACAAAAGTTAGAGTACATTACTGATTGTCATCCATATAAATGTAGTAGGCATTTGCAGCAAATGAAGTGGAACTCGGAAATAAGTAACAATATTCATTTGTGAGGATGACACATTATAACTGCATAAGGTTGTGTTTGATATGGTACATGGCCAATGAATCAGATGGTAGGCTGATACAGTCCTCTGTATACAGGGTGTATTCAGCCACTGACTTAAAAAAACAAGAAGGACAGAGTGGCATTATTGCGCATTGCTACCAGATAGGTTTTGCAGCTTTTATAAACTATTTATAGAAATACCAAGAAATGGAAAGACCCCAGATAAATCAGAGAGCAATAACCAAAAGGGATTGAGTTAAAAAAAAAAATAAATGTTCAGTGTGATGCTAACAATTTGTTTGTGTTACTTCCCAAATTTGTTATTACTGATCACCTATCAAATTCCACATAAAAGGAAATTAGGCAAATCTAGGGTATAAACCTACAAAGAGTAATTTAAGGCCCTACACCTGTAGTTTGATGCCAGAATAACCATTTAAAATATTTGTATTTTTTAAATTGTGGAGTATAATTTGTAGATTTTTAGCTGATGAAATCTTCAGTTTCTTTGTATGCATTTATTTACTAAACAACTTGGACATGGGTACTAAAACCTGTTGTGTTCAAGGCTGAGAAGAGTCAGTATTAAAACCAGAAGTCACTGGCATCATTAAAGGACTATGGGGTTTTCTAAAAATAGACAGAATGAGAGTGATAAATAGACAGGTATACAGGTATAGAGACAGTGAGACTGACAGGTAAATAGCTATAGACAGACAACGAGTAAATAGATGCCCAGACACACAGATAAGTACCTAGGCTAATAGTAGAGAGAGACAGGCAGACAAAGAGACAGACAGACAGAAATACTAAGAGGACTTACTAAATTTCACCATAACTCATCCATCATGTCCTAAAATGCTGATTGTAAGTTAGTAAGGTAATTTGTAGTACACCTTTTAGCAGGAATGAAGATTAAAATCAAGAGGAAATTGATATATGTTGTTCAAAGTTCATGGAGATGCATAAACATTTCACTATAATAGGGAGTGTTGCTGGGAGCTGAGAGAGATACATGAAGACTTCAGTATAACAGAGAGTGGTGCTGGGAACTCAGAGAGATGCATGACAACTTCATTATAACAGGGAGTGGTGCTGAGACATCAGGGAGATACATGAAGACTTCACAATGACAGGAAGTAGTGCTAGGAGCTCAGGGAACTTAATGAATACTTCACTATAGCAAGGAGTGGTGCTGGAAGTTCAGGGAAATACATGAAGACTTTACTATAACAGGGAGTGGTGCTGGGAACTCAGGGAGATGCATGAAGACTTCACTATAACAGAGAGTGGTGCTGGAAGCTCAGGAAAATGCATGAAGACTTCACTATAACAGGGAGTGGTGCTGAAAGCTCAGAGAGATACATGAAGACTTCACTATAACAGGGAATGGTGCTGGGAGCTCAGGCAGACACATGAAACATGAAGACTTCATTATTACAGGGAGTGATGCTGGGAGCTCAAAGAGATGCATGAAGACTTCACTATAACAGAGAATAGTGCTGAGAGCTCAGGGAGATACATGAAGATTTCAGTATAAGAGGGAGTGGTGCTGGGAGCTCAGGGAGATAGATGAAGACTTCATTGTAACAGGAAGTAATGATGGGAGCTCAGAGATGCATGAAGACTGCAGTATAACAGTGAGTGGTGCTGAGAGCTCAGAGAGATACACAAAGACTTCAGTATAAGAGGGAGTGATGCTGAAAGCTGAGAGAGATACATAAATAATTCAGTATAACAGGGAATGGTGTGGGAGCTCAGAGAGATACACAAAGACTTCAGTATAACAGGGAGTGGTGCTGAAAGCTGAGAGAGATACATAAATAATTCAGTATAACAGCGAGTGGTGTGGGAGCTCAGAGAGATACACAAAGACTTCAGTATAACAGGGAGTGGTGCTGAAAGCTGAGAGAGATACATAAATAATTCAGTATAACAGGGAGTGGTGTGGAAGCTCAGAGAGATACACAAAGACTTCAGTATAACAGGGAGTGGTGCAGAAAGCTGAGAGAGATACATAAATAATTCAGTATAACAGGGAGTGGTGCTGAGAGCTCAGAGAGATACACAAAGACTTCAGTATAACAGGGAGTGGTGCTGAACGCTGAGAGAGATACATAAATAATTCAGTACAACAGGGAGTGGTGCTGAGAGCTCAGAGAGATACACAAAGACTTCAGTATAACAGGGAGTGGTGTGGGAGCTCAGAGAGATACACAAAGATTTCAGTATAACAGGGAGTGGTGTGGGAGCTCAGAGAGATACATAAATAATTCAGTATAACAGGGAGTGGTGTGGGAGCTCAGAGAGATACACAAAGACTTCAGCATAACAGGGAGTGGTGCTGAAAGCTGAGAGAGATACATAAAAAATTCAGTATAACAGGAAGTGGTGTGGGAGCTCAGAGAGATACACAAAGACTTCAGTATAACAGGGAGTGGTGCTGAAAGCTGAGAGAGATACATAAATAATTCAGTATAACAGGGAGTGGTGTGGGAGCTCAGAGAGATACACAAAGACTTCAGTATAGCAGGGAGTGGTGTGGGAGATACACAAAGACTTCAGTATAACAGGGGGTGGTGCTGAAAGCTGAGAGAGATACATAAATAATTCAGTATAACAGGGAGTGGTGTGGGAGCTCAGAGAGATACACAAAGACTTCAGTATAACAGGGAGTGGTGCTGAAAGCTGAGAGAGATACATAAATAATTCAGTATAACAGGGAATGGTGTGGGAGCTCAGAGAGATACACAAAGACTTCAGTATAACAGGGAGTGGTGATGAAAGCTGAGAGAGATACATAAATAATTCAGTATAACAGGGAATGGTGTGGGAGCTCAGAGAGATACACAAAGACTTCAGTATAACAGGGAGTGGTGCTGAAAGCTGAGAGAGATACATAAATAATTCAGTATAACAGGGAATGGCGTGGGAGCTCAGAGAGATACACAAAGACTTCAGTATAACAGTGAGTGGTGCTGAAAGCTGAGAGAGATACATAAATAATTCAGTATAACAGGGAATGGTGCGGAGCTCAGAGATACACAAAGACTTCAGTATAACAGGGAGTGGTGCTGAAAGCTGAGAGAGATACATAAATAATTCAGTATAACAGGGAGTGGTGTGGGAGCTCAGAGATACACAAAGACTTCAGTATAACAGGGAGTGGTGCTGAAAGCTGAGAGAGATACATAAATAATTCAGTACAACAGGGAGTGGTGTGGGAGCTCAGAAAGATACACAAAGACTTCAGTATAACAGGGAGTGGTGCTGAATGCTGAGAGAGATACATAAATAATTCAGTATAACAGGGAGTGGTGTGGGAGCTCAGAGAGATACACAAAGACTTCAGTATAACAGGGAGTGGTGCTGAAAGCTGAGAGAGATACATAAATATTTCAGTATAACAGGGAGTGGTGTGGGAGCTCAGAGAGATACACAAAGACTTCAGTATAACAGGGAGTGGTGCTGAAAGCTGAGAGAGATACATAAAAAATTCAGTATAACAGGAAGTGGTGTAGGAGCTCAGAGAGATACAAAAAGACTTCAGTATAACAGGGAGTGGTGCTGAAAGCTGAGAGAGATACATAAATAATTCAGTATAACAGGGAGTGGTGTGGGAGCTCAGAGAGATACACAAAGACTTCAGTATAACAGGGGGTGGTGCTGAAAGCTGAGAGAGATACATAAATAATTCAGTATAACATGGAGTGGTGTGGGAGCTCAGAGAGATACACAAAGACTTCAGTATAACAGGGAGTGGTGCTGAAAGCTGAGAGAGATACATAAATAATTCAGTATAACAGGGAATGGTGTGGGAGCTCAGAGAGATACACAAATACTTCAGTATAACAGGGAGTGGTGCTGAAAGCTGAGAGAGATACATAAACAATTAAGTATAACAGGGAGTGGTGTGGGAGCTCAGAGAGATACACAAAGACTTCAGTATAACAGGGAGTGGTGCTGAAAGCTGAGAGAGATACATAAATAACTCAGTATAACAGGGAATGGTGTGGGAGCTCAGAGAAATACACAAAGACTTCAGTATAACAGGGAGTGGTGCTGAAAGCTGAGAGAGATACATAAATAATTCAGTATAACAGGGAATGGCGTTGGAGCTCAGAGAGATACACAAAGACTTCAGTATAACAGTGAGTGGTGCTGAAAGCTGAGAGAGATACATAAATAATTCAGTATAACAGGGAATGGTGCGGGAGCTCAGAGAGATACACAAAGACTTCAGTATAACAGGGAGTGGTGCTGAAAGCTGAGAGAGATACATAAATAATTCAGTATAACAGGGAGTGGTGTGGGAGCTCAGAGAGATACACAAAGACTTCAGTATAATAGGGAGTGGTGCTGAAAGCTGAGAGAGATACATAAATAATTCAGTACAACAGGGAGTGGTGTGGGAGCTCAGAGAGATACACAAAGAATTCAGTATAACAGGGAGTGGTGCTGAAAGCTGAGAGAGATACATAAATAATTCAGTATAACGGAGTGGTGTGGGAGCTCAGAGAGATACACAAAGACTTCAGTATAACAGGGAGTGGTGCTGAAAGCTGAGAGAGATACATAAATATTTCAGTATAACAGGGAGTGGTGTGGGAGCTCAGAGAGATACACAAAGACTTCAGTATAACAGGGAGTGGTGCTGAAAGCTGAGAGAGATACATAAATAATTCAGTACAACAGGGAGTGGTGTGGGAGCTCAGAGAGATACACAAAGACTTCAGTATAGCAGGGAGTGGTGCTGAAAGCTGAGAGAGATACATAAATAATTCAGTACAACAGGGAGTGGTGTGGGAGCTGAGAGAGATACACAAAGACTTCAGTATAGCAGGGAGTGCTGTGGGAGCTCAGAGAGATACATAAATAATTCAGTATAGCAGGGAGTGGTGTGGGAGCTCAGAGAGATACACAAAGACTTCAGTATAGCAGGGAGTGGTGTGGGAGCTCAGAGAGATACACAAAGACTTCAGTATAACAGGGAGTGGTGCTGAAAGCTGAGAGAGATACATAAATAATTCAGTATAACAGGGAATGGTGTGGGAGCTCAGAGAGATACACAAAGACTTCAGTATAACAGGGAGTGGTGCTGAAAGCTGAGAGAGATACATAAATAATTCAGTATAACAGGGAGTGGTGTGGGAGCTCAGAGAGATACACAAAGACTTCAGTATAACAGGGAGTGGTGCTGAAAGCTGAGAGAGATACATAAATAATTCAGTATAACAGGGAGTGGTGCTGAAAGCTGAGAGAGATACACAAATAATTCAGTATAACAGGGAGTGTGTGGGAGCTCAGAGAGATATGCAAAGACTTCAGTATAACAGGGAGTGGTGCTGAAAGCTGAGAGAGATACACAAATAATTCAGTATAACAGGGAGTGGTGTGGGAGCTCAGAGAGATACACAAAGACTTCAGTATAACAGGGAGTGGTGCTGAAAGCTGAAAGAGATACATAAATAATTCAGTATAACAGGAAATGGTTTGGGAGCTCAGAGGATACACAAAGACTTCAGTATAACAGGGAGTGGTGTGGGAGCTCAGAGAATAATTCAGTATAACAGGGAATGGTGTGGGAGCTCAGAGAGATACACAAAGACTTCAGTATAACTGGGAGTGGTGCTGAAAGCTGAGAGAGATACATACATAATTCAGTATAACAGGGAGTGGTGTGGGAGCACAGAGAGATACACAAAGACTTCAGTATAACAGGGAGTGGTGCTAAAAGCTGAGAGAGATACATAAATAATTCTGTATAACAGGGAGTGGTGTGGGAGCTCAGAGAGATACACAAAGACTTCAGTATAACAAGGAGTGGTGCTGAAAGCTGAGAGAGATACACAAATAATTCAGTATAACAGGGAGTGGTGTGGGAGCTCAGAGAGATACACAAAGACTTCAGTATAACAGGGAGTGGTGCTAAAAGCTGAGAGAGATACATAAATAATTCAGTATAACAGGGAGTGGTGTGGGAGCTCAGAGAGATACACAAAGACTTCAGTATAACAGGGAGTGGTGCTGAAAGCTGAGAGAGATACATAAATAATTTAGTATAACAGGGAATGGTGTGGGAGCTCAGAGAAATACACAAAGACTTCAGTATAACAGGGAGTGGTGCTGAAAGCTGAGAGAGATACATAAATAATTCAGTATAACAGGGAGTGGTGCTGAAAGCTGAGAGAGATACATAAATAATTCAGTATAACAGGGAGTGGTGTGGGAGCTCAGAGAGATACACAGACTTCAGTATAACAGGGAGTGGTGCTGAAAGCTGAGAGAGATACATAAATAATTCAGTATAACAGGGAATGGTGTGGGAGCTCAGAGAGATACACAAAGACTTCAGTATAACAGGGAGTGGTGCTGAAAGCTGAGAGAGATACATAAATAATTCAGTATGACAGGGAATGGTGTGGGAGCTCAGAGAGATACACAAAGACTTCAGTATAACAGGGAGTGGTGTGGGAGCTCAGAGAGATACACAAAGACTTCAGTATAACAGGGAATGGCGTGGGAGCTCAGAGAGATACACAAAGACTTCAGTATAACAGGGAGTGGTGCTGAACGCTGAGAGAGATACATAAATAATTCAGTATAACAGGGAATGGTGTGGGAGCTCAGAGAGATACACAAAGAATTCAGTATAACAGGGAGTGGTGCTGAAAGCTGAGAGAGATACATAAATAATTCAGTATAACAGGGAGTGGTGCTGAAAGCTCAGAGAGATACACAAAGACTGCAGTATAACAGGGAGTGGTGCTGAAAGCTGAGAGAGATACATAAATAATTCAGTATAACAGGGAGTGGTGTGGGAGCTCAGAGAGATACACAAAGACTTCAGTATAACAGGGAGTGGTGCTGAAAGCTGAGAGAGATACATAAATAATTCAGTATAACAGGGAGTGGTGTGGGAGCTCAGAGAGATACACAAAGACTTCAGTATAACAGGGCGTGCTGCTGAAAGCTGAGAGAGATACATAAATAATTCAGTATAACAGGGAATGGTGTGGGAGCTCAGAGAGATACACAAAGACTTCAGTATAACAGGGAGTGGTGCTGAAAGCTGAGAGAGATGCATAAATAATTCAGTATAACAGGGAATAGTGCGGGAGCTCAGAGAGATACACAAAGACTTCAGTATAACAGGGAGTGGTGCTGAAAGCTGAGAGAGATACATAAATAATTCAGTATAACAGGGAATGGTGTGGGAGCTCCGAGAGATACACAAAGACTTCAGTATAACAGGGAGTGGTGCTGAAAGCTGAGAGAGATACATAAATAATTCATTATAACAGGGAATGGTGCGGGAGCTCAGAGAGATACACAAAGACTTCAGTATAACAGGGAGTGGTGCTGAAAGCTGAGAGAGATACACAAATAATTCAGTATAACAGGGAATGGCGTGGGAGCTCAGAGAGATACACAAAGACTTCAGTATAACAGGGAGTGGTGCTGAAAGCTGAGAGAGATACATAAATAATTCAGTATAAAAGGGAATGGTGTGGGAGCTCAGAGAGATACACAAAGACTTCAGTATAACAGGGAGTGGTGCTGAAAGCTGAGAGAGATACATAAATAATTCAGTATAACAGGGAGTGGTGTGGGAGCTCAGAGAGATACACAAAGACTTCAGTATAGCAGGGAGTGGTGTGGGAGCTCAGAGAGATACACAAAGACTTCAGTATAACAGGGAGTGGTGCTGAAAGCTGAGAGATATACATAAGTAATTCAGTATAACAGGGAGTGGTGTGGGAGCTCATAGAGATACACAAAGACTTCAGTATAACAGGGAGTGGTGCTGAAAGCTGAGAGATACATAAATAATTCAGTATAACAGGGAATGGTGTGGGAGCTCAGAGAGATACACAAAGACTTCAGTATAACAGGGAGTGGTGCTGAATGCCGAGAGAGATACATAAATAATTCAGTATAACAGGGAATGGTGTGGGAGCTCAGAGAGATACACAAAGACTTCAGTATAACAGGGAGTGGTGTGGGAGCTCAGAGAGATACACAAAGACTTCAGTATAACAGGGAGTGGTGCTGAAAGCTGAGAGAGATACATAAATAATTCAGTATAACAGGGAGTGGTGTGGGAGCTCAGAGAGATACACAAAGACTTCAGTATAACAGGGAGTGGTGAGGGAGCTCAGAGAGATACACAAAGACTTCAGTATAACAGGGAGTTGTGCTGAAAGCTGAGAGAGATACATAAATAATTCAGTATAACAGGGAGTGGTGTGGGAGCTCAGAGAGATACACAAAGACTTCATTATAACAGGGAGTGGTGTGGGAGCTCAGAGAGATACTCAAATACTTCAGTATAACAGGGAGTGGTGCTGAAAGCTGAGAGAGATACATAAATAATTCAGTATAACAGGGAGTGGTGTGGGAGCTCAGAGAGATACACAAAGACTTCAGTATAACAGGGAGTGGTGCTGAAAGCTGAGAGAGATACATAAATAATTCAGTATAACATGGAATGGCGTGGGAGCTCAGAGAGATACACAAAGACTTCAGTATGACAGGGAGTGGTGCTGAAAGCTGAGAGAGATACATAAATAATTCAGTATAACAGGGAATGGTGTGGGAGCTCAGAGAGATACACAAAGACTTCAGTATAACAGGGAGTGCTGCTGAAAGCTGAGAGAGATACATAAATAATTCAGTATAACAGGGAGTGGTGTGGGAGCTGAGAGGGATACACAAAGACTTCAGTATAACAGGGAGTGGTGCTGAAAGCTGAGAGAGATACATAAATAATTCAGTACAACAGGGAATGGTGTAGCAGCTCAGAGAGATACACAAAGACTTCAGTATAACAGGGAGTGGTGCTGAAAGCTGAGAGAGATACATAAATAATTCAGTATAACAGGGAGTGGTGTGGGAGCTCAGAGAGATACACAAAGACGTCAGTATAACAGGGAGTGGTGCTGAAAGCTGAGAGAGATACATAAATAATTCAGTATAACAGGGAGTGGTGTGGGAGCTCAGAGAGATACACAAAGACTTCAGTATAACAGGGAATGGTGTGGGAGCTCAGAGAGATACACAAAGACTTCAGTATAACAGGGAGTGGTGCTGAAAGCTGAGAGAGATATATAAATAATTCAGTATAACAGGGAATGGCGTGGGAGCTCAGAGAGATACACAAAGACTTCAGTATAACAGGGAGTGGTGCTGAAAGCTGAGAGAGCTACATAAATAATTCAGTATAACTGGGAGTGGTGTGGGAGCTCAGAGAGATACACAAAGACTTCAGTATAACAGGGAGTGGTGCTGAAAGCTGAGAGAGATACATAAATAATTCAGTATAACAGGGAGTGGTGCTGAGAGCTCAGAGAGATACACAAAGACTTCAGTATAACAGGGAGTGGTGCTGAAAGCTGAGAGAGATACATAAATAATTCAGTATAACAGGGAGTAGTGTGGGAGCTCAGAGAGATACACAAAGACTTCAGTATAACAGGGAGTGGTGCTGAAAGCTGAGAGAGATACATAAATAATTCAGTATAACAGGGAGTGGTGCTGAAAGCTGAGAGAGATACATAAATAAATCAGTATAACAGGGAGTGGTGTGGGAGCTCAGAGAGATACACAAAGACTTCAGTATAACAGTGAGTGGTGTGGGAGCTGAGAGAGATACACAAAGACTTCAGTATAACAGGGAGTGGTGCTGAAAGCTGAGAGAGATACATAAATAATTCAGTATAACAGGGAGTGGTGTGGGAGCTCAGAGAGATACATAAATAATTCAGTATAACAGGGAGTGGTGTGGGAGCTCAGAGAGATACACAAAGACTTCAGTATAACAGGGAGTGGTGCTGAAAACTGAGAGAGATACATAAATAATTCAGTACAACAGGGAATGGTGTGGGAGCTCAGAGAGATACACAAAGACTTCAGTATAACAGGGAGTGGTGCTGAAAGCAGAGAGAGATACATAAATAATTCAGTATAACAGGGAATGGTGTGGGAGCTCACAGAGATACACAAAGACTTCAGTATAACAGGGAGTGGTGCTGAAAGCTGAGAGAGATACATACATAATTCAGTATAACAGGGAATGGTGTGGGAGCTCACAGAGATACACAAAGACTTCAGTATAACAGGGAGTGGTGTGGTAGCTCAGAGAGATACACAAAGACTTCAGTATAACAGGGAGTGGTGTGGGAGCTCAGAGAGATACACAAAGACTTCAGTATAACAGGGAGTGGTGGTGGAGCTCAGAGAGATACACAAAGACTTCAGTATAACAGGGAGTGGTGTGGGAGCTCAGAGAGATACACAAAGACTTTAGTATAACAGGGAGTGGTGCTGAAAGCTGAGAGAGATACATAAATAATTCAGTATAACAGGGAGTGGTGTGGGAGCTCAGAGAGATACACAAAGACTTCAGTATAACAGGGAGTGGTGCTGAAAGCTGAGAGAGATACATAAATAATTCAGTATAACAGGGAGTGGTGTGGGAGCTCAGATAGATACACAAAGACTTCAGTATAACAGGAAGTGGTGCTGAAAGCTGAGAGAGATACATAAATAACTCAGTATAACAGGGAGTGGTGTGGGAGCTCAGAGAGATACACAAAGACTTCAGTATAGCAGGGAGTGGTGTGGGAGCTCAGAGAGATACACAAAGACTTCAGTATAACAGGGAGTGGTGCTGAAAGCTGAGAGAGATACATAAATAATTCAGTATAACAGGGAGTGGTGTGGGAGCTCAGAGAGATACACAAAGACTTCAGTATAACAGGGAGTGGTGCTGAAAGCTGAGAGAGATACATAAATAATTCAGTATAACAGGGAGTGGTGTGGGAGCTCAGAGAGATACACAAAGACTTCAGTATAATAGGGAGTGGTGTGGGAGCTGAGAGAGATACACAAAGACTTCAGTATAACAGGGAGTGGTTCTGAAAGCTGAGAGAGATACATAAATAATTCAGTATAACAGGGAGTGGTGTGGGAGCTCAGAGAGATACACAAAGACTTCAGTATAACAGGGAGTGGTGCTGAAAGCTGAGAGAGATACATAAATAATTCAGTATAACAGGGAGTGGTGTGGGAGCTCAGAGAGATACACAAAGACTTCAGTATAACAGGGAGTGGTGCTGAAAGCTGAGAGAGATACATAAATAATTCAGTATAATAGGGAATGGTGCGGGAGCTCAGAGAGATACACAAAGACTTCAGTATAACAGGGAGTGGTGCTGAAAGCTGAGAGAGATACATAAATAATTCAGTATAACAGGGAGTGGTGTGGAAGCTCAGAGAGATACACAAAGACTTCAGTATAACAGGGAGTGGTGCTGAACGCTGAGAGAGATACTTAAATAATTCAGTATAACAGGGAATGGTGTGGAGCTCAGAGAGATACACAAAGACTTCAGTATAACAGGGAGTGGTGCTGAAAACTGAGAGAGATACATAAATAATTCAGTATAACAGGGAATGGTGTGGGAGCTCAGAGAGATACACAAAGACTTCTGTATAACAGGGAGTGGTGCTGAAAGCTGAGAGAGATACATAAATAATTCAGTACAACAGGGAATGGTGTGGGAGCTCAGAGAGATACACAAAGACTTCAGTATAACAGGGAGTGGTGCTGAAAGCTGACAGAGATACATAAATAATTCAGTATAACAGGGAGTGGTGTGGGAGCTCAGAGAGATACACAAAGACTTCAGTATAACAGGGAGTGGTGTGGGAGCTCAGAGATACACAAAGACTTCAGTATAACAGGGAGTGGTGCTGAAAGCTGAGAGAGATACATAAATAATTCAGTATAACAGGGAGTGGTGTGGGAGCTCAGAGAGATACACAAAGACTTCAGTATAACAGGGAGTGGTGTGGGAGCTCAGAGAGATACACAAAGACTTCAGTATAACAGGGAGTGGTGGTGAAAGCTGAGAGAGATACATAAATAATTCAGTATAACAGGGAGTGGTGTGGGAGCTCAGAGAGATACACAAAGACTTCAGTATAACAGGGAGTGGTGCTGAAAGCTGAGAGAGATACATAAATAATTCAGTATAACAGGGAATTGTGTGGGAGCTCAGGGAGATACACAAAGACTTCAGTATAACAGGGAGTGGTGCTGAAAGCTGAGAGAGATACATAAATAATTCAGTATAACAGGGAGTGGTGTGGGAGCTCAGAGAGATACACAAAGACTTCAGTATAACAGGGAGTGGTGCTGAAAGCTGAGAGAGATACATAAATAATTCAGTATAATAGGGAATGGTGCGGGAGCTCAGAGAGATACACAAAGACTTCAGTATAACAGGGAGTGGTGCTGAAAGCTGAGAGAGATACATAAAGACTTCAGTATAACAGGGAATGGTGCGGGAGCTCAGAGAGATACACAAAGACTTCAGTATAACAGGGAGTGGTGCTGAAAGCTGAGAGAGATACATAAATAATTCAGTATAACAGGGAGTGGTGTGGAAGCTCAGAGAGATACACAAAGACTTCAGTATAACAGGGAGTGGTGCTGAACGCTGAGAGAGATACTTAAATAATTCAGTATAACAGGGAATTGTGTGGAGCTCAGAGAGATACACAAAGACTTCAGTATAACAGGGAGTGGTGCTAAAAACTGAGAGAGATACATAAATAATTCAGTATAACAGGGAATGGTGTGGGAGCTCAGAGAGATACACAAAGACTTCTGTATAACAGGGATTGGTGCTGAAAGCTGAGAGAGATACATAAATAATTCAGTACAACAGGGAATGGTGTGGGAGCTCAGAGAGATACACAAAGACTTCAGTATAACAGGGAGTGGTGCTGAAAGCTGACAGAGATACATAAATAATTCAGTATAACAGGGAGTGGTGTTGGAGCTCAGAGAGATACACAAAGACT
The DNA here is from genome assembly GCF_019279795.1 of Protopterus annectens. Taxonomy (NCBI): domain Eukaryota; kingdom Metazoa; phylum Chordata; order Ceratodontiformes; family Protopteridae; genus Protopterus; species Protopterus annectens. The sequence goes on along the minus strand of NC_056744.1, from coordinate 1,780,498,346 downwards.
TCAGTATAACAGGGAGTGGTGTGGGAGCTCAGAGAGATACACAAAGACTTCAGTATAACAGGGAGTGGTGCTGAAAGCTGAGAGAGATACATAAATAATTCAGTATAACAGGGAGTGGTGTGGGAGCTCAGAGAGATACACAAAGACTTCAGTATAACAGGGAGTGGTGGTGAAAGCTGAGAGAGATACATAAATAATTCAGTATAACAGGGAGTGGTGTGGGAGCTCAGAGAGATACACAAAGACTTCAGTATAACAGGGAGTGGTGCTGAAAGCTGAGAGATACATAAATAATTCAGTATAACAGGGAATTGTGTGGGAGCTCAGGGAGATACACAAAGACTTCAGTATAACAGGGAGTGGTGCTGAAAGCTGAGAGAGATACATAAATAATTCAGTACAAGAGGGAGTGGTGTGGGAGCTCAGAGAGATACACAAAGACTTCAGTATAACAGGGAGTGGTGCTGAAAGCTGAGAGAGATACATAAATAATTCAGTATAACAGGGAGTGGTGTGGGAGCTCAGAGAGATACACAAACACTTCAGTATAACAGGGAGTGGTGCTGAGAGTTCAGGGAGATACATGAAGACTTCAGTATAAGAGGGAGGGGTGCTGGTAGCTTAGGGAGATACATGAAGACTTCGTTATATCAGGAATTCATGTCAAGAGCTCAGACAGCTATATGTAGACTTAAGTATAAGAGGGAGTGGTACTGGGAGCTCAGGGAGATAGATAAAGACTTCAGTATAAGAGGGAGTGGCGCTGGGATGTCAGAGACATACATGAAGACTTCATTATAACAGGGAGGGGTACTAGAAACACAGAGAGATACATGAAGACCAGTATAACAGGGAGTGATACTGGGATGTCAGAGACATGAATGAAGACTTCAGTATAACAGGGAGTGGCGGTGGGAGGTCAGAGACATACATGAAGACTTCATTATAACAGGGAGGGGTGTTGGGATCTCAGGGAGATGCATAAAGACTTCACTATAACAGGGTTGGTATTGGAAGTTCAGGGAGATACATGAAGATTTCATTATAACAGGGAGTGGTGCTAGAAACTCTGAGAGATACATGAAGACTTCAGTATAACGGAGTGGCGATGGGAGATCAGAAACATACATGAAGACTTCATTATAACAAGGAGGGATGTTGTGAACTCAGGGAGATGCATGAAGACTTCACTATAACAGGGGGTGGTACTTGAAGTTCAGGGAGATGCATGAAGACTTCAGTTTAACAGGGAGTTGTGCTGGGCACCAAACGAGTTGTACAACAACTTCAAATTAACACTGAGATTGCAATAATCCCACAAAGCTCTCCTTATAATGTAAATAACTTAACTATACTAATATTTATTTATTTTATTTTATTTTTGTTAACCAGGAAGTCCACTGGACACAAGTCCTTTTTCAGTGGAGGCCTGGGGAGAAAAATCCCACAGGTAATCAGCAATAAAAATCAACTAGAGTTACACAATATACAAATATGATTTTGCCGATTACTGAAAGACTACATCATATTTTAGAAGATACAAGTATAAAAATGTATGTACATACAGATGAATAAGGAAGACATATAATCAATTTAATAAGGAATATTTAAAAAAAAAAAAATAGCTACAAACTGAGCATTGGATGGGGAAGATGAAGATAGGAACTAGCCTGGACTAGTACTAGAACACAGCCAAGTAGCACTGAAGTGAGTTTTTAGTGACTTTTTAAATTGTGTTAAGGAGGAGATGGAAGATATGTGGGCAAGTAGAGAGTTCCATATTTTGGACATGTAATTGGAGTATAGTGATTCCCTTGCTGTGTTGTTGGCTTTTGTAACTTCAAGAAGGAGTTTATTGCTAGAGCGGAGAGATCTTTTACTAGAGTAGGGTTGAAGTAGGTTTTGCAATGGAGGAGTTTTCTCTAGTGTAAGTTGATTGTAATGTAAGAGTTGTAGAAACTCTAGCCACTTGAGTTGCTTTAAAGATGTGCAGTGATGTGATTTATATGAGGATTCTGAGACAAATCTGGCTATTTTGTTGTAGCAGGTTTCTAATTTGGCTGAGTCAGTCTTTTTGAGATTGCTAAGAATAGGGGAGTCATAGAGAAGTGTGGAGATGAGATGAGTGCTGATATGGTTGTTTTTGCGTGCTTGGTAAGATACTTTCTGTTTCAATAGAGGGTACCCAGTTTTTTATGTTCTTTCTTAATAGTGTGGGCAATGTGTATATCAAATCTCAGATTATTGTCCATTTTGCCTCCAAAATGTTTTGTGTGTGCCAGAGGAGATATGATAATTTCATTACTGGACAAGATATTAAAGGTGGGGTCTAAGGAGGTGGATCTAGAAGGTTTGAAGAGAAGTTTTGTTTTGTTAGGATTTAGAATAAGTTGAATATTGGAAAGCCATGTTTCAATTGAGAGGAAGGTTAGTTGTGTTAGTGTTTGGAGTTCATGTAAGGAAGAAGCAGCACATATTAGAGTCGAATCATCTGCGTTCTGACTGACCAATGCATGAGGAGTAGCAGTGTGAAGGTTGTTAGTATAGAGAGAGAAGAGTAATGGGCCTAGAACGGGGCCTTGTGGTACTCCAAGAGTGACTGGAAGAAGATGAGAGAGTTCTTGTTGCCACAATGCTGCTTGCTGGCAGCCTGTTAAATAGCTTTCCAACCAGTTTATGAAGGATTCATTAAGACCTAGGTCAGAAAGTGCTTTGATAAGTATACTATGTTTAACCATTTCAAAGGCCTTTGACAGGTCAAGAAAGGTAGCTGAAACAAATTTGTCGTTATTTCTGTGGTTGTTGACTATATTGGTGATGAACATTAGAGCAGTGGTGGTACTATGAAAGGGACAAAAGCCATGTTGATTGGTTGACAGGAGTCAGTGGGTATGCAAGTAGTCTATGATTTGGGTATGTATGCATCTCTCCAGGATTTTGGTTATGGGTGACATGATGGCTATTGGACAATAGTTTGAGCTCTGTAGAACTGCCTCCTTTATGAAGAGGGATTTTATATGATATTTTCCAAATTTTGGGGACAAGGGCTTCTGACAGGGAGCTGTTAATTAGAATGGCTATTGGATGGGCAACAGTGTCAGTGGCTATTTTTAGGAATTCAGATGCCAACTTGTCAGATGTAAGTGTTGTAGGTTTAAGTTTTTGAGGTATTTTTTATCTTATCGGTAGAGACAGGCTGGAAGTGAAATGAACTGTTGTTTTAGTTGTTTTACAGGCTTCTGCAGAAAGGAGGTTATTAATACTATTTTGTTGATTAGATAGTGTTAGAATTATTTCAGTAAAGTATTTGTTAAATTGTGTGGGTATGCTGTCTGGTGTGTTTTCTGAAGTACAGGATGGAATACTACATTTACCTGGTAATAGAATTTTATTAATTGCTGCCCAGAACTGTTGAGGATTGTTTTAATGTTTGATTTGTAGATTGTAGTAATAGTTAACTTTTCAAGTTTTACTAGTTTTTAACTTTGTTCCTAAGCTCTTGGTAAGTTTGTTTGGTTGCTTGGGACCTGACTCTGTCGCATATACATACATATATGGGGGGGCAAGTCCCCCCAGACTTATATAAGCCAACTCTAGGACTGCCATACCATAGACAAAAGGAAATATTCCAGGATATGGCTATATTGGACTAGCATATGGATGTCCATTTATTCAGCCATTCAGTCTCCATGTTCCAGGTCTTATTGTAGCAGGTCCTGACATCTCACATGGTTACCCATACCTATGCCTAAATAAAGGAAAACACTCATCTTTGCGTGTGTGTGTGTGTGTGTGTGTGTGTGTGTGTGTGTGTGTGTTCAGTGGCATTGTTAGGGACAGAGTATTTAGTAATGTAATGCTAAGGGTAGAGGTTAGGGACAAGAGTAGGGTTAGGATTAGCACTTGTCAACTTTACCCCTCTGGGCCACCTTACTAATGTGTGATAACCCTAACCCTATTTTAGTCGCTAACCCCAACTCACTACATTACTTTAGTAAAATCATTTTCTTTAACATTAGCACTAAAGAGACCCACACACACACACACACACACACACACACAGTTCACACACACACACACACACACACACACACACACACACACACACACACACACACACACACACACACACACTTCATACAGTTCACACAATACACATGCACAATACAAAGTCTATTTCTTTCTCACACACACACACACACACACACACACACACACACAGACACACACACACACACACACACAATACACACACACACATGCACACACACACACACACACACACACACACACACATACTTCACAACACACACACACACTTCACACAGTTCACACAACACACACACGCACTTCATACAGTTCACACAATACACATGCACAATACAAAGTCTATTTCTTTCTCACACACACACACACACACACACACACACACACACACACACACACACACACACACACACACACACACACACACACACACACACACACACACACACACACACACACACACACACACACACACACACACACACACACACACACTTCACACAACACACACACACACACTTCACACAGTTCACACAAAACACACTTACACACACACACACACACACACACACACACACACACACACACACACACACACACACACACACACACACACACACACACACACACACACACACACACACACACACACACACACACACACAGACACACACACAAAGTTCACACAACACACACAGTTCACACAACAATACACATACACAATACAACGTCTATTCCTTTCTCTTACCTCTGCTCTAATTTGAACCCCTAAAGACTCACACCCACATATTCTCACCACAAGCTGTGACACTTTGGGCATATCTGAATGTTTTATCATTACCATTACCATATACTTTTGCTTATCAATAATTTGTGCTTTCGGCAACTCACTAGAACCAGAAATATCTGGCAACAACCTGTGCATGTGGCAGAGTGGACAGTAACATTTTATATATACGTATTTACATACGATTACCTAATAAAACAATGAACAGTTATAACAGCAAATACAATCCCTTCAAATTACTCCCACACCCCATACTACATTCTATACCCCACACCCCATACTACCTCCTATTCCCCCATACTACCTCCTATACCGCCTATACACCACACCCCAGACTACCTTCTATACCCCCACACTACCACTACCTCCTGTACCTCCTATATGCCACTCCCCTTACTACCTCCTATACCCCACACACCCTAACTACCTCCTATACCCCACCACCCCATGCTACCTCCTATACCCCTGCAACCCATATTACCTCCTATACCCCACAACCCATACTACCTCATATACGCCCACACTTCATACTACCTCCTATACCCCCCGTACCCCCGTACCCCATACTACCTCCTATACCCCCACACCCCATACTACCTCCTATACTCCACACCCCATGCTACCTTGTATACCCCACAATCTATACTACCTCCCATACTACCATACCGCATACTACCTCCTATACCCCTGCACTCCATATTACTTCCTATACCCCACACCCCATACTACCTCCTATACCCCCACACCCCATACTACATCCTATACCCCACACCCCATATTACTTCATATATGCCCACACTTCATACTACCTCCTATACGCCCCATACCCCATACTACCTCCTATACCCCCCGCACCCCATACTACCTCCTATACCCCACACCCCATGCTACCTTGTATACCCCACAATCCATACTACCTCCCATACTACCATACCGCATACTACCTGCTATACCCCTGCACTCCATATTACTTCCTATACCCCCACACCCCATACTACCTCCTATACCCCACAACCCATACTACCTTCTATACCACCACACCCCATACTACCTCCTATACCCCCATACCCCATAGTACATACTAGACCCCCACACCCCATACTAATTGCACAATGGTGGGTAAATGGCAGATTCCCAATCAACACTGTGCTGCAGTCTCACACACACAGCAGTGGGCAGCCAGCAAAACCACCAACAAACAACATTCTCTCTTCTGAGAATTTGAACTTATACCACTTATACTCCCCACACCCCATACAACCTCATATGCCTCCACATCCCATACTACCTCCTATACCTGCACAGCCCATACTACCTCCTATACCCACCAGCCCATACTACCTCCTATAGCCCCACACCCCATAGTACCTCTTATACCCCCACCCCATACTACCTCCTATACCCCCACACACCATACTACCTCTTATACCCCACACCCCATACTACCACCTATACCCCCACACCCCATACTACCCCTTATACCCCACAACCCATACTATCTCCTATACCCCCACACCCCATACTACCTCTTATACCCCACACCCCATACTACCTCCTATACCCCCACACCCCATACTACCTCTTATACCCCACACCCCATACTAACTCCTATACCCCACACACCCCATACTACCTCTTATACCCCCACACCCCATACTACATACTAGATCCCCAAACTGCATACTAATTGCACAAGAGTGGGTAAATGGCAGATTCCCAGTCCACACTGTGCTGCAATCTCACACACACAGCAGTAGGCAGCCAGCAAAACCAACAACAAACAACATTCTCTCTTCTGAGAATTTGAACTTTATGAACTGCAGCCATACATCTACGTGTGTATATCTATCTATACATGTATTTTTATATATAAATGTGTGTGTGTGTGTGTGTGTGTGTGTGTGTGTGTGTGTGTGTGTGTGTGTGTGTGTGTGTGTGTGTGTGTATAAATATTTTGAAAAGGTTCTCATTCAGAAATATCCAGGAAGAATTGCTACATACTGTTCTCATCATTGACACATGGAAGGTATTATGATGCACAATATACAGTTCACTTTACATAGGACATGAGAGAACACTGTACAGCAAACTAGTAGCAAAAAAGGACAAACCAGAAACATTCCACACCTGTACTGCAGGCCGATCAATAAAGCTGTTTTGACTTGGCCACCACCAAAGAGAGATTAGATACAACACCTACTTTATAACAGAAAGTTCAGCAGATCTTACTGTCATTTATCAGTTGCAGTCACACTTGAGAAGGCCACAAAGACAGCATGCAGCTAAAGATGCAGGCAGAAAGCGGAGGGTGAGAGATAAGAATATTTCTTTACACTCTGCAAACACAAGATATAGCTAAATTCACATTTGGTAATGCTCACTTTGAATGCTTCATGCGACACTGGAGTCCATGTTTGTTCTTGTTTGGAACAAGCGTTAGCAACTTGGAATCAGATGAATACTAGTTTGCCCTTGAAACACTGAAAGTGAAGGAAGGTGCATTTATACCTGTGTCATGTGAGAAATTTGTTTTGTCCCCTCAGGTCCCACCAGCTTATGTCCTTTTGAGAGAGATCTGGTTGCTCCATAGTTTGTAATGTATTACAGTTTACAAGCATATTTTTTCTGCATGCAGTTCATGCCTCCTCTGATGTAAAATAATGAATACTATTCACAGCAGGGAGAGTCAAAGTACAAGAAAACTAACTGAATGTTGACAACAAGGGTGGCATATGTTCAAATGATCATTAGCCTTAGTTAGGTTCACAGATTAGTACTAGGGTAACTGCCTTTGTGGGCCATTTTAAGCCTAGACAATTACACCATGTGAGAATCAGTACTGGGGTAACTGCCTTTGTGGGCCATTTTAAGCCTGGACAATTACACCATGTGAGAATCAACCCTGTACCTTGTGTCTGTAAGGTAAACAGCTTAACCATTATAAGGTAAACAGGTGTAACAATGCCTGTACTGCTCACTAAAGAAAACAGCTCTGCATGTGATTCGTGGCTGACTTGAATGAAATGAAATACTGAGCTCTGATCACTCTGCTGTCACCAGTGCTGGCCAGCTTCAGTCAGAAACCAGCAGCAACTCAGTTATTAGGGTCACCTAGCAACTTTTACAGGAAATAATCATGCATTCCATCTTCACATTTGATTATTATATATAAATCAAATTTAAGGGTCAAATTTGGGATGCATGGCTAAGCTTACAAGGGCCCTAGTGCTCATTAGCCTAGTATACACCTAGGAGTCTATAAGTGAAACGAGAAGAGATGCTAGAAATCACTGAAAATACCTGATTGGAATTTTTCTAGTGCACAGAAGGCTTGCATGTTGTAACTAATCATGAAGCCACTGGGTGGCACTGTAGAGTTAATGGTGCTTTGATAGTGACAGTGACTACATGTAATGGGACCTTTGTGCAGACACTGCCCAAAGGATAGTGGATCATGGTGGCTTCTATACTATACGTTATTAGCTCACTGTATTCTGTTAACATTAAGGTACAAACTACAGACACTGATGCCAGATGACACAAGCTTTATCATTGCTCTGAAATCAAACTGCAAGCTTAAAATTAGAAGAAATGGGGCGGGGGGTGCTTCAGCAACCAGTCCTTTTCCTTCTATTAAACTCTCACATACTTGTCAGTGCCATGTCATGGGAATCATTTGATCTGAAACAGGTTTATTGCAACTGTCATGGCTTTTACTTCAGTCTGGCCACATATGTAATAAAACTACAGTGAGAGGTTAAATTTATACATGAAATCCTGAAGGCTGCTGATAAGATGTGTTACCTGGAAGTCTCTTAGCAACTGTGACTCCAAGCATTCCAAAACAGTGGGAGGGGGAGGACAAGACAGCAGCAAACATTTTTAATTGCCCCAGACTGAAGCACTGCCGTATTACTGAACACGGGAACTTTACTGCTGTTCGTTAACACAGTGATGGACAGCCTAGACTAGCTATTTTAATATACACTGGCAAACAAGCAATATTGATTGATCCATTACTTTTTCAGCTGCGAACACTTCATAGTATTTGCTGCTGCCATTTTTTAAGCCTTTTCTAAACACAAACTGGACTAACGTTTTGGCATGTTACCATAAAACCACCTCCTGGTGGTAAAGCAGTCTGTGGGGATTACATGTAGTGTGCAACATTAGAATGTTGCATTTGCTGTGAATATTTCTCTCTGGCACTATACAAAGATAAATGTAATAACTTACAAATATGTAGCCTATGTTCTTAGCCTTAAAAATAAAATGTTTGTACATAGCAACGTGGTACATGCATTAAAATTCATCTTTTCAGCATTTAAAAGGTATTCCTATATTCAAAATTCTAACAGATGCAGTATTGTGATAGATATACCGTTTACATCATTTACTTGTTTGTAGTGTTTCATGTGCATAAAGACATGAACAGAGAATACTTGGCAAGGGAAAAGACTATAAGGACTGAAAATAAAAGTTTATTGTGAAAAAAATGCAGATGGCTGGAGTGGCATAACTAAATAATAATACCAATTTATTGGACACACACAATTCTTTTTTAGGGTTGACCTGAGAGCACTGTCTGGTTAACTGACTTGGTTAAGGTCACACAGTAGGCAACTGAGATTAGAAGGAACCAAACCCTGCACCTCAAGAACAATATCTCACAGACCAAATGAGGTTAGAGGGAATCAAACCCTACACCATCAGGAACTATTTCTCATAGACATAACCCTCTGCACCAACCAAGCAGACTCAAGTACAGTAAGCAGGTTACAAAAGAGAATGAATGGAACTGAAAGGGTCCCAAGGCATAAGAGTAGGAGAAACACATAAATTTGAGTTTTTATGGGTAAAGAAGCTACTATAAAGTAACAATTCAGTTTAAGATAATAAAAGTATAACAGGTAATTACACATATTCACAAATGAGAATATCAGTTTTAACATTAATTGAAAAGGTTATAATCTCACTGAGAAAACAAAGTCAGTTTGCAGGCAGAAACAAGACTGCAACAGAGCAAGAGTGTAGATGTGAAGGTAGAAGTGAAGAGAATGCAGTATAAAAATGGAACCCTCACTAATGAGTTATTATAATGCTTTATATTAGCAATGAAGATATTAGTTTACCCTACGCTGTTTTCTGCTAAAGTGTAAATTCTTTTTGTATTCATTTTGTTCTTCAAAACAAATGACCATCATTAGACCCATTTGCCTCTCCTCAGTGTGCCTGTCCTCTCCTGACTTGGTGTGGACTTATTATTATTAGGGCTGCAGCTGAAGAGAAGATCAAGGTGTCCTACGTCTATGCCATATTACTGCAGTGTGAGGTTTTATGTGTGAGGCATGCAGTGGGCAGACCATGTTTAATCCATTCCTCACTTCCCACCAATCTTTCCTGACTCCCTCACTGGTTGGCACCCCAGACTTCTCCAGGAAACTATGTATTCTAAATGAGCTCATGAAAATCTCACACCTCCCAGACAGGCATGCCTGTCATTTCTTCCAGCACTTTGGGTGCAAAAGACACTAATAAACCAAAGTTGCATGGACTGTAGTTCGGACTTTATCCCTCTGCACCACGGTGCTGGCATATTTGGCAGTTCTAATGAAAGTCAGATATTAAATTTGTGGTACTTTCACACTAGAATCAAAGGCTATTCCCTCCTGTATAGCACAGTTTAAATATTTTATTACATTTTCACTTCAGAGAGAAACAGAAACTTCAGGAGAAGACACCTATGAGAAAATCTTACACAAATGCACATACCCCAGTTGTGCCATTCAACCGTCCAGAAGTTTGAACAATGTCTCGGTTTTGCCTCATAGTTTTATTCTATTGCTTTTAACATCTTCAGTGTTTTTGCAAATGATTGAGGACTAAAGACACCAAATAATGACAGACATCTGAGTTTCATACTTTATACCTTGCAAAAATCAGCCCTAATGCAAACCTGTTATTCTAGGAACTTTCTAATTTTGTAAGAGCAATATTTGAAATCCGTCTCTGATTTTGGTCCTTTTTCCCCATATTATTTTTGGCTTTGTCCGGACTTCTTGACAAACAAGTTAAGAGTCCCGTTCCTTCTTCCTCAGTCACTGGCTAGATAAATGTTTACTGACCGTGGATAAAATGTTTACTGACCATGCCATTTACTATATGTTTAAAATGTACATGTGCTTTACTTGCAAAATAATATTGCCTCTCCCACAAACATATGCACAAAATTTTATACATTCAAGTAACAAAAATGGCAGCTAAGCTCTGCAAACATTTAACTATTTAAAGATACATAGGTTTTGCCAAACATTCCTCAGTGTATTTTAAATGACTAGATTTATCCAACTCATACAATAAGATGTTAAGAAGTTAGTTTGTGCATGCTTAGCTGATATGTGCCCTTTGAGGAAAATGCATAAAACAAAAAAATGAACTATAACAATTTTACGCCCTAGACTTTTATGTTCTGGATTGTTATTATTTTCTGGCTAAGGAGCTGTTTGTTACCAATCAGGGACATTATTTTACTTTCAACACTGTCTTTCTTGCTATCATGTTTAGGAATGTGTGTGTATGTGTGTGCGTGTGTGCGTGTGAGTGTGTGTGTAATATAATAAATAACATTATTATGTCTTCTTCTTAAGTCTTAGTTCTTTCTTCCTTAGGCGGGTAAATTAAAGCTGCAGAATGCCTTAGTGTTGTTATATTTCATTTTTACATTATTACTTTCTAAACTACTTTAATTAAGTTGTTACCATCCCATGAAAACAAGGTATAGTTGTGACACTGTGCACCCTCCTTCAACTAGTTAATCGGCTATTATTATATAAGTGTTTTGAAAGGTTACAATTTGCTGCAATTAAAAATAATTAAATTTGACTCAAAATAATGACATTAGGCAGTTCAGCTGAACAGACAGCCTTAAGCCTGAGCACATAAACTATGTAGTAAGAACTTTATTAATGCACTGTCAGAGTCTTATATGTTATTATAATGTGAATACAGTCAATAAAAACATGCATAAGAAAACCAGACTTAGTATGCAGAGTAATCAAAAGAAATAAACTGACAGTTCTGGTGGTTATGTCAGAGCTAAAAACTAGGTAAATACCAACAGGCATATAAAGAACATAAGAAGAGTTGGTGTATCACTTGGAAGAAAGACCAAGGAAAGTAACATGGCACTCAGCAATAAATCATCTACCAAATGGCTGGCAGTAACTTCAAATAAGTAAACAGGGATGCAGTTCATTACAACAGCATTTAATGTATCACGTCTTCTATTTCTGACATTCCTATTGATCACAATTTATTTCAAACCAGTTCTAGGTAACATTTCCAGTTCATACTGGGTATTTGCATTTCGTTGATATAAGCCTCCTGCTTAGAATGCAGTCCTGCATGATAAATTAATCTGGGTATAAGTAGGTGCTGATACAGACTTAGAGAGCAATAGCTTGCCAAAAAACATAACCAAATAGGTGGATCACATGACAAAATCTATGTAATGTAAGTGTAATTACATGCTGCCTTAATTATTTGCTTAGATAAGTTATTACCATCACTTTGCTGACACTACAAAAATGCTTTCCAGCCAGGGTTATAAGAACAGGTATAGAACCCCTGAGTGGGTTGATCCAGCCATTGGTTATGGGCTCCTGACCTAACCAGCCCTCTGTGGTAATTGGAGTCACTAGTCACTCATTCTTGGACTACTGTAAGAGACCTGGATGGATAGAAGAGGTTCATTGATAAAGGTCTTAAGATAAAAGCCCACCAGTAAACTACAAATACATGTGGCTAAAATAACCAGTAATAAACACCAAATGGTGCATATTATTTTCAAGCTTAGAACCTGAAAACCTTGTAACAATAATCTTTGAATTTCACTCCTGAAAGGGGAGAAGCCTGGGCATTAAAAATATACTTATGTTATTCTAAAATAAGATGGAAGTGTCTGATACCAGGACTGTTTAAATGCATGGCAGGTACAGTTTTTTTATATATTCAGAAATTAACATATTGCAAATGTATTGTTCTTTCATATGCTGCATCTTATAACCTTTACTAATAAATACATAAATACATCTACCTCTCTCTCTATCTCTGTATATATATATCTATATATATATATATATATATATATATATATATATATATCATAGGATCATAGGATCATAGGAGGTTACTAGGCTAATGGCCCTGGGGCCCTTACAAGCCAAGCCAAGAGTTTATCCCCAAAAAGGAAACCTCAGGTAGAACCCCTGGGACAAATTTATGGTTTCCCGTCCTCTCGTCAAGATTATGTTTGAAGAGGGCCAGTAAGGTACTCTGTTTGACATGTATGGAAAGTCTCTTCCAGAGACGGGGCAGCCTCTGGGAGACAAACCTGTTGATGTCACATATTAGATTTAGGCCTATCAAGAGAGTAATGTGTGATGAGTTAGACTTATGGATATGGAGCATCTCTAGTAGGCCAGGGTCCAATATTGCCTTGTAGGTGAGACACAGATCACCTCTGAGCAAACTGTATGATACCAAGTAGAGTGATAGTGATTTGAGCCTGTCCCCACAGGATAGGTGTTGGAGGCCATGGAGTCTCTTT
>NC_056744.1:1780464904-1780479904 GCF_019279795.1 Protopterus annectens | reverse complement strand
CCACTGGTTAGTGCTGTTAGGCCATTTGAACTGTTTAAACCTATTAATCTCCAGTCATTCTATAATTGTTTTAAAAGGTCACACATTCACTACAATTAAAATAATAACCGTATGCCTTTCTCACTCAAAATTATGACCTTAGTAAACATAAAGTAGGCTCAAAGTTTCAAAGCTGTGTTCAGGGATAGCTTAATAGCTGAAACATCTAGTCAACACTCCAAAGTAGTGCAAAAGTATGTTTCTTAACACTTCATCAGATGAAATACAAATTCAGTTAAAAGTAGCTTGTTTATATATCATTTGAAAAAAACAGAAATGACATCATAATCACATAAAAACTAATTAATGCTTAAGTTCTCTCTCTCTCAAAACAGGTTTTAATGGCACATGGTCATTTAAGCCAGGGGCTATCTTCTTCTTTTTTCAGATTTTCCCGGTTAGGGGTCGCCACAGCGGATCACCTGTCTGAGTGTCCGCTCATGATTGGCAGTGGAGTTTTACAGTGTCAAGTTGCCAGCCCAGTGCCCAACCTTCCACAGGACACACACATGCACTCACACCTAGGGCCAATTTAGAGTGTCCAATCTACCTATAGCATGTCTTTGGGATGTGGTAGGAAACCGGAGCAAACCCACGCGACCACAGGGAGGACATGCAGACTCCACACAGAGTGCACCCCAGCCAAGGATCAAACCAGGGAACTTTTTGCTGTGAGGCGACAACACTAACCACTGCACCACCATGGCAGAGCCAGGGGCTATAAACGTTTGTAATTCCAATATCCACTGCAATTTAACAACCTCAGTATAATTGACTAAATCTCCCCCACTGTGGCTAATTTGCAATAGTTGTAAGGTTTGTTTCTTCCCTTTCTCTTTAATATGTGTCTGAAAACAGCCTTGGATCTTTGAGCCTACATTCTGTTTACTATTTGAATGTTTGCAGTTGGCTCCTAGTTTGTTCAGCTTCTCATCTTGCACAATTATTATGAAAATTATGACATTATATATGTGAAATGAAGTGGCAGTTTTTACCCTGCTCATAAACCATCTAGTAAGGACTCTTCTAATCTGCTATTGAAGTCTTACGGGTTATTATAATGTACATTTGTTATTTGTTTATTTATTTTACATTTGTTGACCTGGCTAGTCTAACTGGATATATGTCCATTTTCAGTAGAGGCCCTAGGAGATAAGCTCCGAGGAAACAAACAAAATCACATATACAGAAATTAATGTATACAATGAACATTGCAGGTGCAGTACAGAGAATAATCAAAGAGGTAATTCATTCATAACGTAGTGCAAAATATACAGATACAATTAGTACAATACAAAATGTAATTGCAATACATCATAAAGAAAAAGATGGCAGCTGAATTATACAATATATTAGAATACAAGCAGTCATAAAGAAAAATTAGGAGCTGAAAGTATACAATATATTAGTAAAAGTAGTCTCCTTAATGAGATTCTGAAGAAGTAAGTAATAGTATAGAAGGACAAGGTAAGTTGTTATTAAGAAAAGGACCTTGATTACTGAGAAGAGGAGGGTAGGTTGAACCAAGTAAGAAGAGCTAGTTGATCAGTAAGGTACATCATTTTAATAATCCAAACATAAGAAAAGCACATTCGACATAACAGTGCAGTACAGTTATTTATTTATTTATTTACTGACATTTGATTGCCATGAACGTCCATCTGGATAGGTTCCCATTTTTGAAGGAGGCCCAGGTAGAAAAGCTACAAAGTATTTGAAAAACGTTTTAAGAATAATGATTTTACAATCATCAAAAATAATACAAAAACATCTGCAGTGTAAATAATTGTAGCATATTGAACATAATGTAAAAACATTTGTTAAGAATATATACAACTTTAATAACAATGATTTAATATTATATTCTATATTTATTGAATTTTATATATTTAATATACTCAGCACTAATCAGGCCCATAACTGAGTATAGCACCCTGTTCGGTATGTACCATACAAAGTACCTACAGCAAGTGGAGAGACCTCAGAGGTTTCAAACAAAGAACATCAAAGGACTCCAGCACATGCCTTACACAGGCCGACTAAAGTCTCTGTCACTATACTCTGTACTGTATAGACTTTGTAGGGTAATCTTATGCCTGGCTTACAGAGTAGTACCAGACCCAAACCTAATGAACTTACCGCACGTCCATAAATCAAACGGGACTAGAGCCACCCATTACAGGGACCTAAATATGCCCTGAGACTTAAATACGACATGCTAGAGGGACAGGTTTATCTCCCAGCGACTGCTGCATCTTCAGAATAGGCTACCAATTCATGTGAAATAGAGCACCTCTGTTTATTTTATTCATTTATTTATTTATTTGACATTTGTTTACTGAGATAGTCCGATTGGGTTACATAAACCATTTTCAGCGGCGGCCTAGTTTAGTAAGGAGGTGTGAGATATGAGCAGGTACTTGTTCATATTTAGGGATATAGTTTGGTAAGGAGGTGTGAGGTATAAAGAGGTACTTGTTCATATTCTGGGATATAGTTTAGTAAGGAGGTGTGAGGTATGAGCAGGTACTTGCTCATATTTAGGGATATAGTTTAGTAAGGAGGTGTGAGGTATAAAGAGGTACTTGTTCATATTCAGGGATATAGTTTAGTAAGGAGGTGTGAGGTATAAAGAGGTACTTCTTCATATTCAGGGATATAGTTTACTAAGGAGGTGTGAGGTATGAACAGGTACTTGTTCATATTTAGGAATATTGTTTAGTAAGGAGGTGTGAGGTAAGCACAGGTACATGTTCATATTTAGGGATACAGTTTAGTAATGAGGTGTGAGTTATGAGCAGGTACTTGTTGATATTTAGGGATATAGTTTAGTAAGGAGGTGTGAGGTATGAACAGGTGCTTGTTCATATTTAGGGATTTAGTTTAGCAAGGAGGTGTGAGGTATGAATAGGTACTTGCTCATATTTAGGGATATAGTTTAGTAAGGAGGTGTGAGGTATGAAGATGTACTTGGTCATATTTAGGGATATAGTTTAGTAAGGAGGTGAGCTGTATGAACAGGTACTTGTTCATATTTTTGGGATATATTTAGTAAGGAGGTGTGAGGTACGAACAGGTACTTGTTCATATTTAGGGATACAGTTTACTAAGGAGTCATGAGGTATGAAGAAGTACTTGTTCATATTTAGGGATTTAGGTTAGTAAGGAGGTGTGAGGTATGAACAGGTACTTGTGTATATTTAGGTATATAGTTTGGTAAGGAGGTGTGAGGTATAAAGAGGTACTTGTTCATATTCTGGGATATAGTTTAGTAACGAGGTGTGAGGTATGAGCAGGTACTTGTTCATATTTAGGGATATAGTTTAGCAAGGAGGTGTGAGGTATAAAGAGGTACTTGTTCATATTCAGGGATATAGTTTAGTAAGGAGGTGTGAGGTATAAAGAGGTACTTGTTCATATTCAGGGATATAGTTTACTAAGGAGTTGCTTGGTATGAACAGGTACTTGTTCATATTTAGGGATACAGTTTAGTAAGGAGGTGTGAGTTATGAGCAGGTACATGTTCATATTTATGGATATAGTTTAGTAAGGAGGTGTGAGGTATAAAGAGGTACGTGTTCATATTCTGGGATATAGTTTAGTAAGGAGGTGTGAGGTATGAACAGGTACTTGTTCATATTTAGGGATACAGTTTAGTAAGGAGGTGTGAGTTATGAGCAGGTACATGTTCATATTTATGGATATAGTTTAGTAAGGAGGTGTGAGGTATAAAGAGGTACTTGTTCATATTCTGGGATATAGTTTAGTAACGAGATGTGAGGTATAACCAGGTACTTGTTCATATTTAGGGATATAGTTTAGTAAGGAGGTGTGAGGTATGAACAGGTATTTATTCATATTTACAGATATAGTTTAGTAAGGAGGTATGAGGTGTGAATAGGTACTTGCTCATATTTAAGGATATAGTTTAGTAAGGAGGTGTGAGGTATGAATAGGTACTTGCTCATATTTAGGGATATAGTTTAGTTAAGGAGGTGTGATGTATGAGGAGGTACTTGTTCATATTTAGGGATATAGTTTAGTTAAGAGGTGTGAGGTATGAGCAGGTACTTGTTCATATTTAGGGATATAGTTTACTAAGGAGGTGTGAGGTATGAACAGGTACTTGTGTATATTTAGGTATATAGTTTAGTAAGGAGGTGTGAGGTATGAACAGATACTTGTTCATATTTAGGGATATAGTTTAGTAAGGAGGTGTGAGGTATGAGCAGGTACTTGTTCTTATTTAGGGATTTAGTTTAGTAATGAGGTGTGAGGTTTGAACAGGTATTTGTTCGTATTTAGTGATATAGTTAAGTATGGAGGTGTGAGGTATGAACAGCTATTTGTTCATATTTAGGGATGTAGTTTAGTAAGGAGGTATGCAGTATGAACAGGCATTCGTTCATATTTAGGGATTTAGTTTAGTAAGGAGGGCTGAGATATGAGCAGGTACTTGTTCATATTTATGGATATAGTTTAGTAAGGAGGTGTGAGGTATGAATGGGAACTTGGGTCATATTTCAGGATATAGTTTATCCTGGGGTTGGGCAAGAACAGGGACACATTTTGGCTAGAAAGTCTTTTAGAGAGTATTGACCACCTCATGGATACAAGTAAGGAATTTCAGGTGTTAGCAACACGGTATGAGTATAGACAATGCACAGTGGATTGCATGGGTTTGTGGACAGACAGGAGTTTTTGGTCACTGGATCGCAATGACCAATTGGGAACATAGATGTAGAGAATGTTTTTAGTACTGGACAGTCTGATGGATGTTGGATAATTTTATAGCTGATATGAAGCTGTGTTTATGTTAGCTGATGAGGCAGTTCTAACCAGTTTAGACTTTTTAGTACTATACAGTGGTTGGTTCTGATAGGGGTATTTGCTGAAAATGTATCCAGTTTATTATAATATTATTCAACTTTTATTGTTACTGATACCGGGAGGCTAGTAAGGATGGAAGCACTATAAAGAAGCAAAGAGAAGAAGAAGAATATAGTGGCAAGTGTAGTTTTAGTTGCTTTGGTAAGAAGATTTTTGGTTCTGTAATGCATCCCTAGGTTTTGTTGATTTTTTTATGCAATTTTGCGTTTGCAGGTTGAATTTAAGATTATGATCCAGTGTCACCCCTAATATTTACTTCATTGTCTGTATTAATAAGAGTAAGGATTTTAAATTTTGTTTTTTTTGAGATAGGGATTTATGGAGAAAAAGAAGTGTGATTTTTGTGTGTGGGGGTGAGCATGAGTTGGGAGTTACAAAACCAGGTTTCAGTGGATGTTAAAGCTTCCTGCATAATTTTTTAAAGATGTGCTAGGTTGTCTGATGTACATATGAGTTTGTAGTCATTTACATATTGCATTAGGGAGGCTTGGTGTGTGGTTGTGTCGAGGGTGTGATGAGAATGTTAAAGAGGAGGGGACCAAGGACAAAGCCCTGTGGTACACCGGTGATGACTTGAAGGTAAGGAGAGAGGATGAAGTGCCATTTTGGTGACTGGTAGAAATGGACATGTAACTTTTGAACCATACAAGCGTGGGCTCAGATAGACCTAGTGAGGACATTTGAAGAAGTTTGCTGTCACTGACTGTGTCAAAGCCTTTAGGTAAGTGCAGAAATAAACAGGAAACTATATTGCTGTTATCTGTAGCTTTATTGGCAGTATCTATAAAGGTTTGAAGTGCAGTTTTAGCACTACGGGAAGGATGAATACCATGTTGTGTGGGGGATAGAAGTTCTCCCTGCAGGAGATAGTTTAGCAGTTGTTTCTGAATACAGTAATGAAGTATTGTGGAGGAAGATAAGATTATAAGATTGCTATAAGTCTAAAGTTAGTGATGTCTGATGAATTTCCTCCTTTGTACAGAGACATAATGTGTGATTTTTTTTCCTGAGAGGGGGAACATGAGATTCTGAGACTGACCTATTCTTAAGGAAGTGAGATAGGATAAGCAATGCTATTGCCTGTGATTTTAAGATACTTGCTTGGAAGGTCATTAGCAGCAGTAGCGCAGAGTTTGAGTTTTTTTAAGAGTACTTTTATATAGGATGTGAGCACAGGCTTGAAGGTGAAAGTGGATTTGGTGACATGGCTGTTGGGCAGGGTTGGGATTACATGCTGGGGAATCCTTGTTAGGGTCGCTATACTATTTATGAAATTAGAGTTTTATTTTTGAGTGGCGAGTTACTTGGGGAGGGGTTAGGGTTGAATTATTGCTGGAATGTAAGATTTCTTTAATGGCTGACCAGAATTGTTTATGGTTGTGTTTACTATTGTTCTGAAAGTTGTTATAGTATAATTTATTTTTTGGTATATTTGCAGAACATTCTGAAGTTTTTGATATATTGTGGTGTTTTATATGTTTGTCATTCTTTCCACACTTTTCCTGTATCTTGCATTTGCATTTTACTCTTTCAGGATAACCATATTGCTTTATTTTTCGTACTCTTTTCCTTCTAGGGTATGCAAAGCTGTTTAGAATCTTTAGGAAACTTGTACTGAATTCATTTCAACATCATCTAATGGGAGGATTTTTAGGATGTTCCAGTTAATAGACAATATGGTAGTAATGAATGTTTCCGGGTTAAATTTGGACAGGTTGTATGCTGTTTTATCAACATACTGTTTAAGTGGATGTGTGAGATGTCTGGTTTTATAGGTTGGGAGATGGTCACTGAGAGAGTGATGAATTTACTAGTGTTTGCTACTAAGATCTAGTCCAATAAGGAATTTAATGACTTGCTTAATATGTGAGGCTAATAATTAGTTATGTGAACTGCATAAGATTGTGCTAGATGTAGGGAAGTTAGAGTTTATGTCCAATCAATTGATATGGACTTCACCTATTGGTATTTTTTTTTCTTTTGAAATTCTCATGATCTTCCAGTGTAGTTTAATTGTCCCAGGAGGGATGTAAAAGACAGTATGCATACTTGTTTATATTTTTTTGTTTTTAGGACAACAATAAGAAGCTCTACTGAACTGAATTTTGGCAAATTTTGCTGTAGGGGTAAATGTTGGAGTTTGGGGAAATATTAAAGCAATACCAGCACCTTTCCTTTTGATACAGTCATTACAGATGATATTATAGCTGGGAGGTGTAATTTCAGAGTCGTTTATGTCAGGTTTAAGCCAAGTTTCAATTATAATGAAAATATCTGGCTTGTTTTGGGTAATACAGGCATGTAGTTCAGTAGTTTTATTTCTTATGCTTCTAATATTTCATAGGTTCATAGGTAGGTACTAGGCTATCGGCCCTGGGGCCTATATAAGCCTAGCCAAACGCCCTGGCTTTTGCCACCCAAAAAAATTATTTTCCTGTGCCCCTGTTAAGCAGAGCCACAGAAGTGATCCCCAGGGTGAATTTCCTATCTCCCATCCAATCATAAAGATTTTTCTTGAAGAGTGCTAATGAGGAGCTTTGTTTGATACAGATAGGTAGTTTGTTCCAGAGTATAGGAAGTGTCTGGGACAGGAATCTATCCCTCCAGCATGTTCTGTTTATTGTGGTGACAAGGTTTAGGTCCCTAGAGCCTGTAGCTTGGAGGGATTGGGATTTCATTACGTGGAGCATGTCCAACAGCTCTGGGTTTGACATAGCTTTGTATGTTAGGCAGAGATTGTCTCTGAGTAGGTGATATGCGACAGAGTAAAGCTGGAGTTTTTTGAGACTGACTGCGTAGGGCATCTGTTTGAGGCCGGTAATCCTCTTTGTGAGGTATTTCTGTGGCCTTTTCAGTTGTTGTAGATGTCTTGTGAGGTACATACCAAAAAGGGCATTGTACTCTCTATTGGGTTTAATGAGTGATGAGTAGAGGGGAACAATGATCTCTTTTTTTCCTGGATGAGAAACGTTTTGTGATGCGGTGTGTCATGTAGAAAGATTTCCTGACTACTGTGGCAATGTGATTATCAAAGGAGAGACTACTGTCCACCTGTGTCCCAAGGTCTCATCACATTTTCTGTGTTAAGTAGACTACCACCTATGTGGTAGTTCATGGGTACAGAGTTTTTACCAAAAGGGATGACAATGCACTTTTTGGCATTGAGCTTGAGGCCATGGCTTTGACACCAGGCATCTGTCTCATTGAGGCCCTTTTGTAGGATGTCCATTTCATTAGGAGTTTTGATTATGGCTCCTAGTTTGCAGTCATCTGCGAACTTTGTTAGCCAAAAACCTTCTGTGTTAGCCTGCACTTCAGAGAAGTAGATACCAAGCAGGAGAGGACCTAGGAGGACCTAGGACTGAACCCTGTGGTACTCCACTTGTCACTGGTCTGAAGTTGGATTTAGAGTCTGCTACTTTCACAGTGTGGGCTCAGTGAGACAGTTGGCAACCCATCTTGTGACATAGGGATTTATACCTAGTTTAGTGAGTTTATCTGTAATTCCAGAGTGGGGGATGGTGTCGAAAGCCTTGGCAAGATCTAGATAGGCTGTGTGAACCACCTTACCCTCATCTATGGCTTTGGTGACTGCTTCAAAGAAGTCTATCAGGTTTAGGAGACATGATCTGCCTTTTACAAACCTGAACTGGGGAGGGTCCAGAGTTTGGAGATTACCAATGTCATTGTTTATAAGTTCCATAATGATACATTCCATAGCCTTGCAGTCCAGGCTCATCAGGCTAATGGGGTGGTAGTTCCCGGGGTCTGTGGTGGCTCCCCCTCTGTGGAGTGGGATAACCATTGCTGTGCACCATTCAGTGGGCACAAAGCCTGAGGTGAGGCTATGATTGAACATGGTACTTAGGTGGGGTGCCAGTTCGTTCTGTAGTTCATATAGAATGCAGCCTGGGATGTTGTCAGGTCCCATGGATGCTGTGTTCTTGGCTTTGGAGAGTGTGTTTTTTTACCTGTGCAGCCGTGATTACAGGAACTTTGCATTCTTCCGGTATAGAGATGGACCCTTTAGGGGATGAGAAAGGGGTAAGGTTAGCACTGAACCTATCTGCCAGGATGTTAGCAATATCAGTTGGTTCTGTATATTTAGTACCATTGTGCTGTAACTCAGAGCAGATCTGAGTATTGTCATTGAGATTCTTGACATAGCTATAGAATGCTTTGTGGTTGTCTTTAGAATCAGTGGCGATTTTGTTTTCATAACTAGCTTTGGAGGATTTTTATGAGGGATCTCAGCTTCTTACAGAGGCTGACCACGGAGTTCCTCCAATCATGGGATTTTACTCTTTTTTGCAACAGTTTCTTTCTTCTGTTGTAAAGTTTGTTTATTGCAGGGGACCACCAGATTGGCTTCCTTTTTTTGGAGGCTAGCATCTTGGTTCTGTTAAGAATTGCACAATCCATGCACTGGTGTAAGTGCTTATAAAGTGTAATTGTATAGGATTCAGCAGTCGTACCTCTATTATCTGTCAGCATGGGTGTCATGAAGTTTGCCACTTCTGTCTTAAGAAGCATGAAGTTGGCTTTGGAGAGTTTTTTTACGGTGGTTTCCTTAATGGGGGATGGGGTGGGATGTGGATGTCTAGGGTGATTTGCTTGTGGTTGGATCTGACCAACGAGGAATTGACCTCTGGTGTAGAACACCGGTTGCCCATGTTGGTAATGACCAGGTCTAGGATATTGCTGCCCCTGGTGGGGGTGTGGATAGGTTGATCCAAGGCGTGGGAATTTATGAATTCCAGAAAACGTTGAGCACAAGAGTTGGTACATGAGTAGTTTTCCCAGTTAATGGTGGGGTAGTTGAAATTGCCCATTATTAGGGTGTAAGGTTGTACCCTAATATTTTCCAGTGTATTAAGAAATGAGGAGTGGGAATCCTGGGGCATGGTGGGGGATCTGTAGCAAGCTACAATTTGGATTGCAGTCTTGCCCAGAGTTAGTTGCACTTGGATAATCTCGGATGCATTATGCTGAGCAACTAGCCTGGAGGTGTGGATATCCTTAATGAATATGGACACCCTTCACCTTCAGTGCTTTGGTCCAGGTTAGGTGGCTGAAATGTGTGGTATGAATTATAGCCTGGTAATGCAGGGTTGCTCTCTGTAGCCTTGAACCAAGTCTCTGCCACTGCACAGATGTCGATGTTTTCCATTTTAAGGAGTGAGTACATTATGAGGTCTAGCATTAAGTAGCATTACCCTCAGATTTTGCTTGCTTGTACCTGTTACAGTGGTGAATTTGTCATTTGAATCTTGCCTAAAAAAAGGCACTATAGGGGTGGCAAGAGCCTTAGCCAGTATCTGGAATCCCAAGGGCGACAGGTGCAGGCCATCTCTGGCAAAGCATTGTGGTTTGTCGATCATGTCATCCCAGGCAGACAGATGCCGGATCCCCATAGAATGACACCAGAAGCTTAGCCAATTATTGAAGTTAATCATTTTGTCCTTGTATTCTGGTATCATTCTGGGTGATGGCAGGATGCTACTCAGGGCTAGGGTCATACCTGCCTGGGCTACAAGATCGGACAGCTCCTCCATGTCTCTTTTCATGTAGTCCAGGGAGCTACATCTCAGGTCATTCACACCAACATGGACAATGACAGAGTCATATTTGTACTTGTTGTGGAGTGACCTGAGTGCATGCATTATGTGGCGGATCCTGACACCTTACAGGCAGCTGAAAGTAACTTTCTCCTTGCTTAGCCCAGTGAGTGGAACATCAGTGTGCCTGACTATAGTGTCACCTATGTCTAGAGTGTCGGGTACGTTGTTATGCCTTATGGGCTGTGGTTGAGTGGCACACTGAATTTGTGGGCTTTGTGTCATTTGGGTTGTGTTAGGGGGTAGAGGTTGCTTGCATTTCTACTTTGGAGGTCCCTGTTGCTTGGGTAGATTTTTTTTTTGAGAGCCTCCGCGAATGTAGGTTTGTGTTTTGCATTTCTATGTGTGTGTTTTGGTGGTGTAGGTTTTTAGGGACTATGTGATGAGTGTGGTGTGGTGCAAGTGTTTACCTTCTCCTCTTGACTGTCTAGTCCAGTCTTGGGTGAAGAGAGCTTTGCTTCTAGTTTGGCTATATAAGTGCATCTCTCACAGGTTGTAGTGTTGGGTGGTAGGAGGAGAGGATTGTCTGTGTACATGAGGCAATTGCTGCATTGCCCCAAGATGCCCAGATTCATCAGGTAGACAGGTGAAAACACCAGGAGCTGACCCTTAGACATGCCTGGATAGGTGCTTATTTGTTAAGTACTTGAAACTGTTTTCCTCTAGACAAGTGAGGAAAGTTGAGTGCTGTAGTAATTTGTAGCTTATTTAGTGCTTACAATGAGTTCTGAAGAAGTGCTGAGCTCAAAGAAACAGATTTGAGTGCTGAAACTAGAAAACTGGCTAGTTCTAAGAAACAAAATTAAGATAGAAGGCTTCCCTCTAACAATGAAAGGCTTGGGGGCTCAGAAGCTTACAAACATTCCTGGATACAGCAAATATGTATCTGCACTAGACGACTTACAGGAAAGGCAGGAAACAAGCTTAGAAAATATATATATATATTTTTGAAAAGTGGAAAGGGGAAAGGGGAAAGGAGGAGCAGAAGCTAACTGGGTTGGTCTTCTCAAATATTCTCTCTGGGTTAGGTAGAATGAGGTAATGACACTAGACTGGGAGGAGTGTCCCAGATCAAATTTACAGTAAGGGCGGGCAACTTCAAAGCCATCAAAATCAGAACAAACAAACCCAACCAGATGCTTAACAATTGTAGAAAATTTATGGCAGCAAAAGTTAGATTACTGAAGTAGAGAGGTAGACCATTGTGGAGTATGGGTAGTGTGTGGAAAGGAATTGTACTAATGTTGTTTGTGATGGGTGGAGTCATGATTAGGGTGAATGTATCCTCCTAGGAGGATGTTAGCATGCTGGGGTATTACTGAGTCTTGTTTTTTGCAGAGTATTTTTCCAGCTACTTTATATTGATTTAAGTTGAAATGGATTTAATCAGTCTATATTTGGGGTATAGATAAGGTTCACCATTAAATATGTTTGGTGTGATGAGTGGAGAGTTTAGGGAGGAAGTATGGATAGGTGTTTGGGGCAGAGTTGGAGAGATGTTGAGAGCTGTTATTGAGTTACAGTAGGATAAGAGATGGCCCAGTAGGAGGAGAAAAATAAAAGTAAGGCTGAAGACATACAAGTAAACTAACAGTGCAGGCCGCTATGACAGAAGTAAAACAGCAGAACACTACCTAACAGCCACAAAATATGTAGACAAGGATGGATCAGTACAGGAGGGAGATAAAAAGAACAGATCCCATGTTATGAAATATGTAAGCCAATACTAAGGCATCTGCTTGCTGGCTGTAGTAAAACTGAAACTAAGCAAAACAAATGTCAGGGTTCCCACAACTCTGAATCACTTAAAGTATCCCATAGTTTTGGAGGATGTCTTGTATGCCAGACACAGGTCAACTCTTAGCAGACTGTAGGATACCAAGTATAGTGAAAGAGCTTTGGGTCGGTCTATCTAGGACATGTTGTTTAGATCTTCTGTAATTTTAGTAAGGTATCTCTGTAGGCATTCCAGTTGTTGCATGCATCCAGAGAGATACATAGCAAAGGGGGCATTATGTTAAATGATTGGCTGAATGAGCGCTGAGTAAAGAGAGATGATGACATCCCTAGATTTAGACACAGTACAGAAGGACTTAATTACAACAATAGACGCATGTTGGTCAAAAGTTAGGTCACTGCCCACATACATTTCCAAATCCTAAACAACTGGGTCAACTCTTTAGAGCATACTGTGGTGCTTCCCTGGAGTAGATGACTTCTCAAAGGATACATTAATGCCTTTATGGCATTTAGTTTCAGACCATAATTTTGACATCAATTATTTATTTGAGACAAACCATCCTATAGGATAACCAAGTAATTTAAAGGAGTCAGTGACTGCACCTAGCTTGCAGCCATCTGTAAATGTCTTCAGATACAGCCCTTTGGTATTGGCTTTTATTTCAGAAAAGTAGATGCCAAAGAGGAGAGGTCTGAGCACATAACCCTGGAGGACTGTGCTGGTGATTAGTCTCTTTGTGGAGGTAACTTTCCCTAATTTGATTATCTGTATCCTATCTGTAGCAATCCAGCGGGTAACATACATGTTTATTCACAGTTTATTTAGCTTTTCTACTGTGCTTGAATGGGTAATTGTATCAAAAGCTTTGCCCAGGTCGAGGTATGTGGTGTGCACCATTTTTCCTTCACCTGTTGCTTTGGTGACCTTTTCAAAAAAAATCCACTCGGTTGAGTAAGCACGATCAATGGATTTAGGTTTGATACTGACTAATTCCAGTTCCTGTACATAGGTGTTGTGACTTTCTTGGGTCATATTTTTTCATATACTATAATGCACAAGTTTACCAGCTTTTGAGTATGATAATAGGCTAAAACAGCCACCCAAGCCAAAGACAACCACAAGGCATTTTTTAGTTATGTTTGTAATTTCAGAAACACAATACAGCAAAGTGCTGAGCTGATTGTGAACACTATTACATACACTGAGAATAAAGATATAGTTAGCCTACTGGCTGATACATTTAGCTCTAATTTTACCCATCCTCCACTCCATCTGTCTCTCAAGATATACCGGAAACCAGTTCACTTCCAGGTATCACATAAGACCAAGTCCTAAAAGTGCTATCATATCTAAAAATACTGCATTGATGGGCCATGACAATATCTCTGCATGCATCATAAATACCATGACACATCATTTAGCTACACCCCTAACAACACTTCATTCTCAGCTACATACAGGTTTTGCACCAAGCAAATGGAGAACAGCTATAGTCATTCTCCTGCATAGGGACCTTCCACAGACCCAGGCAGTTACAGACCCATAAGGCTGACCAGTCTCATATGTAAAGCCATGGAAAGACTAATTATCCAGGGTCTCAAACACCTATCCTGTACAGCTAGGTTAGAAGCCCTGTCCCTCTATTCAGTCTCATACAAATTGCTCAGACGTGACCTGTGTCTGGCATACAAGGCCATCTCAGACCCAGCCTTGATGGAGTAGCTGCATATCCATAAGTCAAACTCCACTGGCGCAACCAGCATGCAAGGCCTCAACCTGGTCTGTGACATTAATAGAACTTGTTGGCAGGATAGATTTGTGTCCCAGAGACTCCCCCATCTGTGGAACAGACACTCTCTCCATGTCAAACAGAGTACGTCACTAGCCCTCTTTAAGAGGAACCTGGATGACTGGATGGGAAACAGGAAATACACCCCTGGGATCCCACCTGTGTCCCTTTTGGACAGAGGAAACAGGTTCTGACTTTGAGGGTACATGGGCAAAATTCTTGGCTAGGCTTTTAAGGGTCTCCGGGCCGATAGCCTAGCATTATCCTATGAACCTATGAACTTATGGAACTAATCAATCAGGACATAGGGAACCTCCAAATGCTGGACTCTTCTGAGTTTCAATTTGTTGCTTACTTAACTAGTTGGACTTTTTTGAACAGGTCACCAAAGCAATGGACAAAGGTAAATGGTACACACAC
This sequence comes from Protopterus annectens, assembly GCF_019279795.1. Lineage (NCBI taxonomy): Eukaryota > Metazoa > Chordata > Ceratodontiformes > Protopteridae > Protopterus > Protopterus annectens. Next base: position 1,780,465,407 of record NC_056744.1, on the reverse strand, counting down.
TGCATTACTTCATAATGGTCAAAGTTTTTGACACAATCCTCCAGTAGTGGAAAAGCTAAATAAACTGGAAATAAAACCCTACATCACCCATTTAATTACCTGCTGGCTTACAGACAGAATACAGGAGATCAAAATTTGGGAAGTTACTTCCACAAAAGACTGGTCACCAGTGGAGTCCTGCAGGGTTCTGTACTGGGACTTCTGTTTGGCATCTACTTTTTGAAATAAAAGACAATACCAAAGGGATGCGGCTGACTCATTTTGTAGATAACTGCAAACTAGGAGCAGTCAATGTATTCCCAAATGATTTAGCCATCCTACAGAAAGGGTTGTCCAAAAAAATAACTGGTGCCAAAATCATGGACTGAAATGAAATGCCAAAAACTGAAAAATTGAATCATTTCGTAAGTCGACTACCTCAGAGAACTACCACATTGACAATATGTTTCTAAGAGCTGACCCATTTGGGATTCGAGAACTTATGCACATAGTGAAATAACTTT
>NC_056744.1:1780317404-1780459904 GCF_019279795.1 Protopterus annectens | reverse complement strand
ACCTAAAGAAGCTTGGTTAGCAAAAATCTAATTAACAATGTGGTGATGACCTGAAGAAGCCTGGTTTGGAATAATCTCACTAACAATGTGGTGATGACCTGAAGAAGCCTGGTTTGGAATAATCTCACAAACAATGCCTGGTTGTCTCTCCCATATTAAGAGTCATGCTATTGGTATTAGGTGCAAATGTCTGTAGATCACAGGAGATAAAAGTGCCTTTGTAAGACAAGAAACATGTACATGAACCAAGTGTTGCTTCCCAATATCTGAGTTAAGAAATCCCAAACTCATGACATCACTGAAGTTCTGGCACAATGTTAACTTTAATTGACATAAAATTACTAATAACAACTACCCCCATTTATACATCCATTGTTCGCAAGGCATACTGTTCATGCTGGTTTCCTTCAAAAATTCAGTAACCTCAACTTAGCCCCATCCAGACTCAATACCCCCTTCAACCTCTCCCCCAGCTAGTCTCCCCACCATATTTCCCATCATTCTACTTCAAACAAATCAAATCAAAACACATTCAGCACATTTTAGAACCAGTCCCACTTGCCCCAATGGAATCTGATAATCTTGGGCCCTGATTCTTCCTGATAATCTTGACCCATGGTTTCTTCTGATAATTTTGGCCTCTGGTTCCACCTGATAATCTTGGCCCCTGGCTCCTCTCCTACCACTGTAAAAAAGACCTATTTGCTCCTTTACACCACACGGGCAACTTCTGCCTCACCTCTAGCATCACACCCCGCATTTGGAAACTGCCTATCCTCAAGCAACTTATTCCAGAGGAAACTTTATGCTTTCATTCAGTTTCTTCTCTATCAACTGTTGAAAAAACTCTGGAAAACAGAACATACAACAGTAAGCAAACAAATAAACAAACACACAAACAAACTAATAAACTCATGTCATACATACAATAGCACTACCTCTTCTCCTATTATGACTTTTTCTGGACCCTTACAGATGATATTCTAACCAACATGCTCAACCTTACAGATAACCTTTCCATTGATCTCAAATAGGCCTTTGACCTTGTTGACCACTCCATGCATCTCTTCCATAGGATTCAAATGGGTGCTAGTCCTCAGGAAGCTGCTTGGTTCAAACACTTTCTTATCGTGAGATTCTACTCCTCCATCTCTGAGAAGCCCTTACTCACACAGGGGTTCTAGAAGGCTCTGTGCTCTCCCCACTACTCCTCTCTATTTTATAAGCTTTTATCTGTTTGTTTATGGGTAAGCTTACTGGATAAAGTGACCATTTTCAGCAGTGACCTAGGAGCATTGTTGGATTAAATGACTTGTTCAAACCAGCACAGTAGGCAAATGGAGTGGAAGGAATCAAACCCTGTACCCTTGACTACAGGAAACAGCTTGTTAACAGCTGATTGCCTTAATCTTGCGCTATGACTCTTACATCTGTGTTAACTGCCATGCATCACATACCTTTGGACCATCATCATCATCATCTCCCCTTCTTGTTAAAAATCTAATGACAAGGTAATTTCAAGGTCATTTACAAACCCAACTCCAGCCATTGTTTCTTACAAAAAAAACATCAAGAAGACTTTCTACATCTTATAATTTGGATTAGCACCAAACCTCAATAAAACAAAACAAAAATCATGTCTGGCACCTACCAAAAGCTCTGTTAAACACTCACACATTAGACTTCAAATATCTGTTTAGAACATGTTATAAGGACATTATTGCTTTGAAGTCTCAACTGAGCTTGTCTACAGTGCATGATTCTTTTTTCCTGATATTTTTAGGATTCTCAGGCAACATCTTTGTTGAACACAAGTACCAGTTTTCCCCATGGTCTATTGTTTTTCCTTGTGGGAGGGAGATGTCTTACCCCCTAAGGCTGGAAAACTATTGTGCCTCACTACAAGGGTCTGTGCTGTTTCTCTCTCTCTCTCTCCATATATATATATATATATATATATATATATATATATATATATATATATATATATATATATATATATATATATATATATGTGTGTGTGTGTGTGTGTATGTATATATATATATATATATATATATATATATATATATATATATATATATATATGGATTCATTTCAGAAGCTCAAAATACTGAAATCTCGAAGCCCAAGAAGTGGAATCCACAAAACAACGAAAACTAAAAACTGCGAAATGCAAAACCTTGAATACCAGAAGTTTTGAATTTTGTGGTTTTACTATACACATACACACACACCATCCACCACACAAACACACACAATCACTCTACTACATGAAAGCAGGGGGGCAAGCCCCCCTGCACTCCCCACACCCCCTACTTAAATATTCTCACTCCAAGGTCGCACTACATACAAACACACACAAAACACCACCATACAAGCTACTTTCTCTTCGCACAGACACATCACAGCAACAAAACACACTGACACACACCACAGTCTCTACTCAAACCCCTTAACACACACACACTTACCTGAATACATGACAGCGGAACTTTAGAAGTGCGAAACTCAAAACCTCCGGTATTCGAGGTTTTGAATTTCACGCTTCTAAACTTTCGCTATTATGTGGATTCGGCTTCTTGGGCTTGAAATACTGAAATTCAAGATTTCAGTATTTCGAGCTTCTGAATGGAACCCACACACACACACACACACACACACACATATATATATATATATATATATATATATATATATATATATATATATATATATATATATATATATATATATATATATGTATGTGGGTTTACTATGAGATTTCTAAATCCTAAAGTCTCGAGTTTCAAAATATCAAGTTCAGAATCTCGAGATCTTGGAATCTCGAAATTGTGACCCCCCCCAAACCACCACCCAACACACTAAAACATGTGTATGCAGGGGGACAAGTCCCCCTGCACAACCCCCGTAACTTAAATATACCATCTCCGAGATCACAAGGGAAATCTCCTGTTCCGCGCTGTATGCCGATCTCCATTCAGGATTTTGAAGTTTTGAAACTTCAGACATATGATCTTCGATCATATGAAATTTGAAGCATTGAGCTTCGAAATTCTGAATGGAACGCACACACACACACACACACACACACACACACACACATATATAGATATATATATATATACATATATATATATATATATATATATATATATATATATATATATATATATATATAAAAAAAAAAAATTGTGAGTCAATGATTTTGTGCCATTGACTCCTATTATGTTTGGCTTTGTCTCTTAATTTGTATACTAAGAGGTTGAAAGCTATGCATACGACAGTGAAAATGATAAAGTCTACAAGTGAGCTAATGAAAAGTGCTAGCATTTTGTTCTCCATCACTTATGCAGTACTGTCTATACTAACAGTAAAAGCAGATGCCAGAAAAGCAACATCGAGGAACGTACTAGAACAGTGTACACAGTGAGATGTTAGCAGTGATTTCGTAGTACTTTAGGGAGCATGGCTAGTGATTTCGTAGTACTTTAGGGAGCATGGCTAGTGATTTCGTAGTACTTTAGGGAGCATGGCTAGTGATTTCGTAGTACTTTAGGGAGCATGGCTAGTGATTTCGTATTACTTTAGGGAGCATGGCTAGTGATTTCGTAGCACTTTAGGGAGCATGGCTAGTGATTTCATAGTACTTTAGGGAGCATGGCTAGTTTGACTGCATTGCTCAGGTATGTTTGCGTATATTATATCAAGTATGGAATTACTACTCATACCTTCTTTAGGTGTGGTGAGTGAGTCATCTCTGCATAAAACCATTAGGCAAAGTGAGCAACTTAGGTGAGGTTTAAAGGGACCAAGCTGCTTATGCTACCATTACCCATGGCAGGTTAAGACCTTGTTATACTCTAAGATAACTAAAGGGAAACTGTAAACAATATCAACATGCAATATGATACTTTGCCCAACAACTGTTACTTGTTAGACAGGGTACTAACCTAGAGCTCTACCATATCCAACCAACAATTAACAAAAACCCTTATCAAATCATAGACACCTATAGAATTCCCTCTACGTCTCCCTTGGCCCATATCTCTTAGACAACAAGCATGGACTCCCTATGCATTCAGCCAATCACTATTCTCCTATGGAACTTCAACTACCCTTCCTTCAAGTGGGGGAGTTATACATCCCCTAACATGAATTCCAACAAAACACTAGCTAACAGTATTGCTTAGTGGAGGCCCACAAAGACAGTTGAGAGCATGGAATTCCAGTAGGGTTCCTGAAAGAAACCCCACCCCATTGAAAGATAAGTGACATTATGAAGCTGTTACAGCTTTGTCTCCCTTCACAAACTGAGTCTCAGGAAGAAAATGCACACAAACGAGTGCGCATGCGCGTGCAGAAATAGCCTGTTGGGGGAGGGAGAAGTCCTTAAAACATTGCATTGTAAATACACAGTATGTGCTGATAAGCAGAATTTATTTCCTTCAGAAATGAGCTAAAGTGGAAAGAAGTGTATAATTTGAATACTACTGTAAAAATGACTACACTTACATGGCACATGCTCAGAGCTGGGCATGCTTCAAATAAGTAAAAAAATGACCTCTTCCTAGTGTACTCTGTAATGTTTAGTTGAAGATTGATAAAAGAGAAGGCATATGAATTGTGTCTATCAAAACTGAAGGGAGTTTAAGTAGAAACATGACAGATAAGGGACTGGCGGGGAGGGTCTTGAACGAGGACAACAGAATAGTGAGTGAAAACAACACAGCAATGCAAAACATAGAGAGAAAGTTTAAAATACTGCAAGATAAATGATGCAGTAAGGTAAAACTAAAAAGCTCACAGCTTATAAAGACAATATCCCTGAGCAGACTGCACATAATGGAAGAAGGTAGACAATATGAAAAAAATGTAAAACAGCATCGGAGGGCCGGAATGGGTGGGCTGCACAGTAGCTTAGGTAGGTAACTTAGTAGGGATCCACTGTATTACACTGTTGTCATGTTCTCAGTTAATATAAAAGGTTAGGTGTTGGTAGAAGTAACATAACTTAACATGACGCAGCAGGTGTCATTCAGAATAACAATTATACCATGATCTCTAATACTTAGGAATTGAAGAGGAATGTAAAAATGAGAGCAATTTAAACTAGCAGGATTAAACAGGATTAGCTTCACTTTCTAATGTTGCCATAGTTAATTCTACAGAAATCCAAGTTAAATCCACCAACACCCATGTGTGTCACCAAAAAAAAAAAAAAAAACAAAACAGCAGTAATGCAAAGAGCAACATCAGGGTCACACTCCCAACAGAGCAGTGAAAACAGGCCATGTGACACTCATGTATTTGTCAAATAAATTCTGAAAGTCTGAACAACATGTGTCCATTGTTGTAAGAAAGTCCTTCTTTGAACAGCTTATAAAAAGGGAATTGTGTCTAGATCGAGAGATGTCATTATCCCCCATTTCTCAGCCCTCATTAGGACAATCATTGAATATAATTCCCCCTTTGACATGCATTGGTCCAAATACATGCAACAACTGGTACACCCACAGAGATACCTTACTAAAAGGATACAAGGCCTAAACAACATGACCTGGAGGAAGAAATATCCAGGGAATTCTTATGGCTAGGCTTGTACAGGCCCAAGGGCCGATAGCCTAGTACCAGCCTATGAACCTATGCATGGACCAACTCAAAGCCCTGTCGTTATACTGGGTATCCTACAGACAGCTAAGAGATGACCTGTGTCTGGCATGCAAAGTATCACCTGCCCCAATACTGATGCTTTTACACACATCAGCAAGTCAATACTGGGTCTGGGGATCCAAACCTCTTCTGCAACATCAATGGAATGGTTTGGAGGGACAGCTATATTGTGCAGAGAATACCACTGCACTGCAATAAACTTCAATCCACGTACGACAAAGCTCATTCCTGTCCATATTCAAGAGCAACTTGGATCTATGTATGGGAAACAAAACATGTATCCCAGGACTACCCCAATACTACAAAAGGACAAAGACAGCTTCTGAATGTTTTGTCCTATGCATGGGGTCCCCTCAAATTATGTATGGTATGATCCAGTTAATGTATAATTATCGACCATGGGATGGGTAAGGCCACTCTCTAAACAAATGGGATAGGTTCATTCAAAAACAAAAAGGGAACTTAATTAGATTTATAATGGCCTGCATGGGTAGCTAGCCTAGTACTTACCTATGAATATATAAATGACTAAGAAAGTTCACTGACCATTAGTGTGAGTGCAGGGACCCAAAAGATAAATCCCCCCCTTCCTGCCATAATGAACCAGTAATAGCATTACTGATGTGAAATGATATTAAGGTGATTCCCCTACATTCAGAACTATGTGCCAGTTTATAGACAACAGTCTGTCTTCTTATTTTATTTTATTTATTTGTTAAGCAGGTAAGCCCACTGGGCAAGGGTCACTTTTCAAGGGTAACTCAGGAGCACTGGCTGATTAAGTGACTTCCTCTGACTCATGCAGTCAGACTGAAGGGATCAAACCCTGGAAGATAGTAAGGACTGGATTAGCAGTTCATGGCCTTAGTCCTGTACAGTAACTGTCATGACAAACCTTCCTGGTATAACCACAGCAAGCTGTTGCTTGAAGACTTCCAAAGCTCGAGACCCGTGTATCTCTTTCAGGAAGCAGGAACATCTCTGGCAGCTTTCTTATAAATTTCCAGCATCAAATCTTTTCTAGGAACACTCTAGTATCTCTCATTCATTCATTTTTAGATTAATTGGAAGAAAATACTATCAACTTATACGCTACTGGAAGAAAGAGTTTCTCACAAGCATTCCTTCTGGTTGTTAGAACTGAGATTATTTGCAGTAGTAGAGAGATGTCCGCAAACACTGATACAGACTAGGTCATAGCTTCTTTCAGTGTACCGCTCCTCTGATATTGTATTTTGTTATTCTGCAGAAGTAGCAATTAGCACACATCTCAGCCTATTTTGGAGGAACATACCTATTTTCAGGCCTGATTTATCCCTGCACATAATGTGCCTATTTTGGAGGTATGGTCCTTTCTCAGGCTTGATTTGGCCTTGCACACAATTTTCTGATTCCCTCTTCATCATGCAGGTGGTTTGAAGCAGTCTAGTATACAGAAACCACACTATGCCACCAACATACTAGTGACACCAGTAATTTAAACAAAGAGGACATGTATCTCCCTTTTTCAGAAGTAAAAAGAAAATGACATTCTGTCATAGAAATTTGCAATGCAATTCACTAAAGTTTACATATTTTACACGGTGTCTTTGTTAATCTGCTTAGAATCTTTCATAATTTTTTTACCATCTATTTTTTAAACATGTTTCTGAGCAGTATCCCACATAATTATTTGAAGCAGGAAGACCTATGTGCTATTTGGTATTCAAATTTTATGCCAATTAGATATCCAAATTTTTAGCTGGATGGTCCTTCATTTTAAGGGCCTTTGTACCAATTTCAGTGCCTACAGGTTGATAGGTATGGTAATTGGAAGAGAAATTTACTAAGCAGTCTAATTAGTGATATTTGCACACTCATCTCACTATGCACACTCATCTTACTATTGTTAAACAGCAGAGTTCCCACAAGACATGCACTTACAGCTTGTGTCTAACAATAATTCAAGTGTAGCAAATCTGCTTCTTCTATACTGTACGCTACAGTTTCCTTTCCCGCACAGCTTTCGACATGCATGTAATACTGAGGTATCCCCATAGAGGTGCTATTGGTACTTAGGGTTTACTAGCAAATGTTTGAAAGTTAGTTTACCGTCATTCAAATGGTTGAGAGTACAGGTGCAAAATTTGAAAATCCCAAATTGAGATTACTTCGCCTGAGAAACAGTTTCCATTCGTGGTTTTGAGCATCGCTGTTTACAATTGAATTGCACTACAGCAGGGAGAGGAGAAATTACCCTTTTCCTGTCTGTAGTGTGATCTCAGAGTTGGAATATATAATTAGCATGGGAGGCTTTTCCCCCTGCAAAAGTGTGTAGGACATCTCCAGACATCAAGGTAAGTTGGGTAATGTCGATAATGTCGAGTTCGACATTATCGACATTACCGCGTTCCTTGGTGTGTGGAAATGCTGGTGTGATTTTCATTAATTTGGTTTGAGTAAGTCATTACTCGAAGATGAGATTTCCAGAATTTTGATAGTGAACTGATACTGAGTATTATTAGAACATGTAGGTAGAGAAACATTATGTAGGACACGGACAGTTAAGATTATGTTCTAAAACTGCCGTAGAGACAGACTTGTTAAAGATTATGTGCACATCGACAAAATGGCAATCCATAAAAAATGTTTGATTTTTTTGTGTTATATCATAGTACTTATTTTGTGTTTCCCCCGATGTATACATAACATCTGTAGTTTTCCTATTTTTTATAATAAAAATTCACTGCATAAGTCATTGCTCTGTATAATAACATGATGCACCCTCCACACAGTTATTTAGAGAAGTTTGTGCTTCAATGTTGATGAGATAGTTTCATGCTGGGGTCAGAAGTGTCCACCTTTCTGAATCACAGGCAGCCAGGAACCCAGATTATTTTGCTTTGTACCAATGTGCCTTGTTGGAACAAAAAAAAAAAGAATGTGTCCTGTCTGGCATGAATAAATAAATCTTATTTTCAGTGATTTACCAGAAAATCAAACATAGGAGAAAAGTCAGCCATCTGTCTGAGACAAAACCAGGAATATTTGCAGAAACTGATGTACATACACAAACATCATTTATTTCCTTACTTACCTAAGCTGCTATCTGCTTTATGGATGTAGATTTGCCCACAGGATCTCAGGCAAAGGAATAAATGAAAACAGAATAGTAGTAAAAGTTCACTTCCTTTGTCTGTTCAAAGTTACACTACAGACAGAAGAGTGTGCAGGAATAATCCGACATTGCATAATCGAAGTGATGAGTCTGATGATGCAAAGTCAGGAAGAACTATGACAGCTGACTCAGGATTCAGAAGAATTAAAAAAAGAAAAGCTGGTTGTGGAGAGTCAAAAATGGCTGATTGCAATGACAGACAGTACTATACTTCTGGAATGTCATTGGAACTCTAAGAAAGGGGAAAAAACATATTGCGCGTGATCTTTAAGCATCTTTCTGACATCAGAAGGATATATAACAAGCTTTCGTTAAGCACCCCTTACCAATGTTAAGCACTACTCATGCTAGAGCATTAAAAGCGGTCAGTGGCGGTAATCCAATAAACACTTCATACAGACTATTCAGACACCACTAAGCCTTAATGAAGCATTGAAAAGTCGGAATAAAGCATTAACTGGCTTACTCCTGCTTTTCTGTAGAGGGCACTTTCTGTTTAGCAGTTGTAAGTTTGTTACAACTGTTCAAGCTATAAAATGCTTAGCACTGTCACATTTTTTTTACCAAACCTTTATAATATATGGAAGCAAGTGACATTCCATGCACAACACAGAATTATGCTCACGTGTCTCCAAATATAACCTCGCCTGTTATGTGCTCTTGATATGGATGTCAAGATTCATCTCCTGAGGTTCATTCTTGAGGTGAGTTTTTATTATCTGTAGCTCAGACATTTAATACACTGGTTATAATTGAAGACCTAATCATAATTCTCAAAAGATTTTAGGAAGATTCAATCTGTCTATAAAGCTTGATAGAAAGATTGAATTTCCACTTAATAATTCCTTACTGCTGGGGATTCAACAAAATTATGATTATGGGCCCAGTTAGCTCTTATAATGTTTTTACACCTTCAGAACAATAATTATTGTTTTATTTACTCATTTTAACTATTTTATCTTGTGCATGAAAAGCTTTATGCATAAATTTCTAAGTATAAATTTATACACACACACACACACACACACACACACACACACACACACACACACACACACACACACACATATATATATATATATATATGGTTACAGCTGACTTGGGTGAAACACATATATGTGACATGAGTGAGCTTCTGTAATTATTCAACAAAAGAGTATTTGTGTGAACACTGATTTGGGTGAGTTCCAGTTGCTCACCAAAGGTAAGTGTTGGGCAGGGAGTATGTGTGCGACTGAGTGTATTTTAAGATTTGGGTAAGGGTTAAGTAAGGGGACTGTATTAAGTGCGTGTATTTTTTATGGTTAGGGTGTGGGTTAAATTAGATTTAGTGTGTGTGTGCGAGTGTGCGCGCGCGTATGTTTGCGTGTGTGTGTATTCATAGGGAGTGTCTGAGCTGTCTTGTATAGAGGTAGTGTTGTGAAAAGGGCTTTTTTAAGGTAAGCTGCACATTACGTAGACTTAGGGGAAGGGTCAGGGTTAGAGTATGCATGTATTACAAAAGTGGGGTGGGGGGTGTGTGTGAAAAAGCCCATGTCAACAAACCAATATATATTTGCCGAGAAACAGCCTCAACACATGCAAAATTTACAATTTACAAAACAAAAACATTGTTTTTTCACACAGGGCAAGCCTACCTGTACCCCACATGTAGGAGGGTGCCCCTTTTAATTATACATACTAACTCCAAGATCAGACAAACATGGGGTAAAGTCATATTCCCCAATAATAATTGGGACTTTGGTGGAAAGTGATGAACCAGTCATAACCCTAAATGTTCTATTGTAGAGGAAGTTATGAAACAAGAGGGAGGCTCTCGGCCTTATTCTGAGATCTGTCATGTGATTAAGGGGGGAGAAGTCTAGTAGATCAATGATATAAGTTAGATCTAAGAAAATTACTCCTGTGAGGTGATCCTTGTCTATGTTATGCAAGATGTCATCTGTCAGTGGCCAGAGACTGGCCATTGTCCTCCTTCCTGCCCTTAAGTCACATTGTTTAAGGACATGAGGTGATACTATTTAAAGGGGGTAACAAATGAGTTGTGTACTATTTGTTTTAGTATCATCCCTAGTGTTGATTGGAAGGAGGTAAAGCAAAACATCTTAGAAAGTTTAATAATTATTTAGCTAGGGCAGTATTTAAAATCCTGGGTACGTAGTGATGCGACATCTGTTATAAATACGGAGAAGCGCTAGAAGACTGAATTCTCTGCAATAGGAGATGGGTCAGGGACAGAGACTCTCATCCACAGTTGGTACATCTAGATGGATGCCTTCAAGGGTGGTCTGATTCTGTTTGCTTTTACTAATTTCAAATAAAAGGTAGGTTGGTAAGGAGGTTCGATGTGGTAGGGAAGAAGGGACTGTGGGGTATTTGGCCATGAGAATGTTGGGTACTAATCTAGTAGTTGAGGTTGGAGTTTTACAGCCTGTAGGTAAGATGACCTCATCCCAGAAGACACACTTAGCTTTGCGAAGCTTAGTTTTTATGGCATCTTATGGATTGTTTAATTATGTTTCTGAGGGAGGTTAAACTATTATTGCTGTTTGTAGTTGGATTTATTTTCTAACTGTACCTTTCTTCTTTACATTGGTTCATCAGTTCTTTCAGGTCTTTAATGAGCCAATCAGTTTCATTGTTTTTGAAAGGTCTTCCAATAACAATGAATACCCTATTTTGTATTTATGAGTTTCTGCTACACTGGTAGCATCCTAGCAGATGATTATAGGAGAGCAGTACAAATTAGAGTTTTGCTTACAGCTGTATCAACTTTCAAGGGAGTTTACATCTAAATGAAACAAATTGGGAGTCTGTCATTAAAGGTTGGCAATAAGGAGGCAAAACAGAAAGTGATTCTGAAAGTGGATGTTGGGTCATGTCCACTGTTCAGTTACTTGAAAGAGGTTAAAGCCAGCAACAAATTAATTTATATCATGTTTAGGAGATCTTAGAAAATTAACATTGAAGTCTCATAGGATTAGAATTTTTTTTATATTTGAGGGATTTGAAAATTATGCTGTGAATTAGGGATTTGAACTGTACAATTGCTGACTGGGTGGGAGATATGTAAATGCAGGTTGTAATAATTTATTGCTGTCTAAGGATATATTTATAAGATACCAGGTGAGGTTTGAGCTGAAAGCGGCATTGTTGTAAGCAACTGTTATAACACATATATGAAACTTGTATTGGAGAAGTGTGTCCCCTGCTATTGAAAGTAGAGTTATACCCTGAAATAAGTGGCATATGTTTTAATGGTCTATTTTTAATCATGGCTCTTTAATTGCAGCCAGATCAGGAGATTGTACTTTTAGAAAGCAATCTGTTTGCTCAAGTTTGCTCTGATACTCTGGGCATTAATTAATACACAGGAGATGGAGGTTGGGGAAGCACTGGGTGTGAGAAGAGTATGAGCAAAGTAGCAGTATAAAAATGATAGACATGAGTTTGTAGAGAAGTTTTGGAAGCTTTAGATAATGTTTGTTGGGTGTGTGCTAACCTGTTTCTAACTGGGGCAGTATATTAGTATTTGCTATTGGAATGGTGCGGGGATTATCTGGGAGCCAAAAGAAATGGTTGCGTTTGTGAAGAGTTGAGGGGTAATTGTGTGTATATAGATCCAAAATGTGATTGTGGAGTTTATGTGTGTGTTTTATTTAGGAGTGCAAGCAAGGAAAGAAGGTACAGGCAGTAGCAAAATATAGCTACAAAAAACAAAATGAAGTCTGTCCACGTAGTTGGAACCATAGTGCACAATAAATGGACCACCTCCACAGTCTTTTGACTAGTGGAGTTCTGTAGTGTGCCTTACAAGAATTTTTGTGCTGTCTTTCATTGCATGGTTTACTGTGGAGGTGGTCTATTTATTCTGTTCTGTAGTTCCAACTCTGTGGGCAGATTTTGTTTTGTTTTTTTATTTAGGAGTGTGACTGAGATGAGAAGAATCATATTGAGGCAGTGACTACTGTAAATGAAAAGAAGAAAGAGTAAAAAGGGTGATTTAAAAAAAGGATAGGCAGTAACTAATTGTTGGGAAGTGCCTCAGAATGTTATAGAGGTAGCAGAATGCTAAAGACTAAATAAGGGAGTACCTGGATAATACACATGAGTTTAGAAAGATTGCTTTTAAGCTACTGTCTTTTGATAATAATTCCAGAGCAGAAAAAAACTTTTAGCACAATGCCTTGGACAACAGAAAGTAGAAAGGGTTGTTTCCAAACTTAGGAAGTCTCTAACAAGAAGAATAACCAGAGATCCTGAAGAGGTATAAGAGAATGTTCTTAAATTTTATGAACATTTGTGTAAAGCAGAGAAGTGGGAAAATCAAGGAAAAGTACAAACAGAAATATTTATGGAAGACTTAAATATGCCACAGACAGAGGTAGATGAGGGTCAACAACTAGCAGTTAAGACAGGAGGAGATGAGATAAAAATGGCGATGTACAACCAATCTACAGGAAAGTCTCTGGGAATAGATACTATTCTTATGGAAGATTGGAGGGAAGGAAGTGATAAAGATCTGGAAAGTTATGTTTAACAGTATTTTCAAAATGGGGAGGCAGCAACATCCTGAAAAAAAAATCTGTGGTGGCTGTAATAACTAAAGATGGTAAAGACCCATCTGATCCAACTTTATGTAGGCCCGTCTCAGTTTTAAACCATGATTATAAAGTGTTTATGTCTATAATGGCTAAAAAAATGGCAAAGGTGATGCCAAAATTGATAGATTTGGACCAATGTACATTTGAGGAGGGGATGCAAACATTTGATAACATTAACAGAATAATAAAAGCAGTAACAGTGCCAAAACCACCAGTAACGAATAAGCCAAACACTGCTTGCACCACGGTCTCAAACAAACCTTTATTGTAAATAAAAATAAAAAACACACATGGATGGACCTCTTTCTTCCCTTACACAGGGATTTCATCAGAATCAATTGTCAACCATTAAATTCACCTTTGTATACTCTCCCTATTAATAATTAATTAGTTACATCATCCCTTACATAAAAGTGTTGTATTAATTCTTAAAAGGAAACCACACTCCATATTCCAAACTATAAACCTATAAAATACTTTAAAGTGCCTAATTGAATAACTGTGTGCAAAACCATGCATTTAAAAACTTTAACCATAACAAAATCATGTTTATATAAATTCATGTGCATGTATTTAATAAACCCCATGTCAGTGAAAAACGTATATAGTATGAAACTATTGAAACAAGCATACATTTGAGATTCAGACTTCACATCCTTCAGAAAATGTATGTTAAAACAATCCCTGTTGCTCTAGCAACTTTATAGGATATAAGAGCAATATTTAATATCTGCCCCATTTTTAGGTCTTTGTCCCCCCCCCATTTTGTTGGGCTTTGTCCAGATTTCTCTTAGGAGTATGGATTAAAAAGGATTCAATTATGGCAACTAAGGATATGTAGGAAGAGACTAAACAAAAGATAATACAAAAACTGAGAAAATGGAAGCTCTTGCCTAGAGATATGGATAGCAAGATACATATAATAAAATGTTTTAATTCCTTTTAGTTTTATACACAGGTCAGGCATATTTTTATCAACCAAATGAAAAGCTGTGGACAGTAACCAATAAAGAGCTGAAAGATTTTATTTGGGAAGGGAAGAGGGCAAAAATCAAGTGGGATCTGTTGATCCTCCGAAAAGAAGAAGGAGGGCTGGGATTAGCTGATTTGAAGGGATATTTTAGACCTACGTTGTTAAGGCTCTTATACATAACACAAACAGAGAGCTACAATTCAGAGTGCAAAGGAATGATAATGGAGTGGGGGGGTAATTCAAGAACTAAAGAATGAACGAATGTGATTTTGAATGCATATCATTAAGGAGAATAACAACAGAATACTATATTTATAAAGTATCAGAAAGTATAAAAAGTAACCAATATGGCAATGGAGAAAGAAGATACTGCCGATAGGGATGACTGCAGTCAGGGGTACAGAGAATAGACAAGAGGGGGGGCATTTACTGGAGGAAGCTGCAAAAGGAGCCAGGTACAGTGAACGAATAATTAGCGAAGGAAAGGTAATAGAATGGGAAGAGGCCAAGGAGACATTTGGATTGCAGGCTAGTGGTTGCCTTCCCTATCAGGGAAACATATCAGAGTATAGACAAAGGGAAAGGAATAGGGAAATCCTTAATGAAAGACCTGCACTGCTTGAGTTTGTAACTGAATTTAGAATAGAAGCTGCTGTTCAAAAGGGATAATTAGTAGGGCATATAAAATATTGCACAATAACTATAGGAATTAATCAGAAGAGGTCAAAAAAGATTGGGAAGAGAGATTAGATATGCGATTCATGAAGAACAATGGGAGATCATAGATATGGCTCCAAAATATGCAACAAAGTCTAGAAGATTTTGCCTGGAAGTGTTTGCATAGATACTTTTATACCTCAAGCAGACTCCAAAGAATTTTTCTTCAGGTAGATGTCAAATGTTGGAGGTGTGATGGGGAAGAAAGATGTTACTGGGAGCAAATGTTTTTGAAGTGTAATGAGTCGTCAGACTTTAAACATTCCTTATAGAGTGGTCTGTCAAGAATACCGCTCATGCAAATGAGTGTAACTAAGGAAAATATTTGAATTGCTTAGACAAAGTAAGGTCTTGAAACAACACATGCAGAAAAATGCTTTGGAGGAGGAATGAAGTTTAAGAGAAGGCAGTGATGGAATAAAGTATGTAGTGTTGCTTAGATTATACATCACATATATTGTTGTATATCATATATTTGTAAATGTAAACTAGTTAATATGGTTTGATTATTTTTGTATAAATGTAAATGTGCCTACTCCACAAGTGGTAATTCAGTAAAGGTGATAACAAAATAATGTCATGAAAGAACTTACCTGGGTGGTTGGATTGAGAAGGTAGAAATCAGGGCACAGTGGAAAGCTATTAAGTGACATGGAAAGGAAATGCAACTAGGGGACATGGCAGGCAAGATTGTTTATGAGAGGGCTTGGATGAGATCACCAATGTTTTATGTTAATGAAATGAAGTAGGTGTGTTTAATGGAAATACAAAAGTAACCAACCCAAGGGATGACCAGGGAGTGAGTGGGAGTGGATCCAAATACATATGAAGCAGAGGAGTTATGGCAACTATTCTGTGTGCACATGTGCACTTTGACATGACCACAAGCAGCCATTTAATCACAATGATGAAAACACACACACACACACACACACACACACACACACACACACACATATATATATATATATATATATATATATATATATATATATATATATATATATATATATATATATATATAGCTAAACTGTCTGTATAGTCTGTGTGAGGAGAAGCCTTCTTTATGGCTTATTTCTACCCTAGTCCCTGACACCCTGCAGGCTTAAAATTCTCTATAATTGACATAAAGGAAGAGTATTACATTTAATGTGAATGTTTATATATTTATTTTGAAAGCAATTTAATATTATAAGCCAAAACGTATAACCTGTCAAGTCAGTTTTTTTTTATATTTTGCTTTTATTTTAACTGTAGTAATTTAAATATAGTTTTTCCACTTTGATTTATAATCAACTGTTATCAGTGTACAATTAGTTTGCTATTGCTGGCAAGTAAGATGGTTCTATATTTGGAAAACCTAACCATCCTATCTCCAAGGTTCTAGTACAAATTATATAGGCTATGCACAGTCTATTATAGTGTCACAGGAATGTAAAGACTGTTTTCTATATCTTCTTTATTTGAGATTTAGAAGTAGCTAAAGCTGTGGGTTATATAAACAAATATAATCTTTGGAAAATGACTCATTTTAATAGGAAGCAGTCTAGCTTCCAAGGTGAACAACACTTTGCTCTACTTTGTAGTAATCTTACTTTAATTCCTTTAATCATCTCTGGGTTCTTTGAATTGTCCTATTTCCTCTTAAAAATAATTCCAAAATGTTCTATTTTGATTTTCACCATATCTGTTATATATCAGTTTCAGTATCACACTGTAATCCTGCATGAGGTTCATAATTAAGTTCTTAGTTTTATTATTATTAGTAGTAGTAGATGTCAAAGTTTGTAAGTATTTTTGAACAAAACTAAATGAAATTTCTATATCTGTAAGAGTCAGAAGTATATCTAGAAATACAATTGTAGATTCATATTTTTTTTAGTTTGAAACCTTTTAATTCAAATTTCCTCATATTGCATTGGTCAGAGATTTTATAGCTAGAGCAATTAGCAGAGGAGATAAAGTATAGCCTTAATTGCTACCATTCCTAGTATCTATTGCACTTGATGAAAATGATCCAGTCTTGATAGGTTGTATTGTTAGCAGAATAATACAGTTGGAAAATAAATTTATACAATACTAAGAAGCTTCATTTTAAGGTAGCAAAAGCCTTTTCTATATCAAGACTGAACATTGCTAAGTATTTTTTAATTATATTTGAATAGTCAATTAATGCTAGCATTTTTAATATTATCATGAGCATGTCTATTAGTAATAAAAACAGTCTGGAATT
The DNA here is from genome assembly GCF_019279795.1 of Protopterus annectens. Lineage (NCBI taxonomy): Eukaryota > Metazoa > Chordata > Ceratodontiformes > Protopteridae > Protopterus > Protopterus annectens. The sequence continues at coordinate 1,780,442,547 of NC_056744.1, read as the reverse complement.
AATTTATGAGCTCTGGCAAATTTTTCTTTATTCTCTCCACAAATATTGAGGGAATTTTTAGTCAACATTCAGTAGTGTAATTAGTTTCTATGGTGCCCATTCACTCTAGCTTTTGTTTCAGTAATGACTATCTCCTTGAAATCTAAATGTTATTCATACGTTTCTGGTATTGATCTATTATTGCCTTATGCTTTGTGATCTTTTCATTTCTTTGTTGACTCCATAACATCATACTTATGAATTTGTTTAAATAATACAGCTTTACCTTGCTTGGACAAATAAAATTATTATTAAGCTTTCCATTGTATTTTTAAATTCTTTTCAGATATCTACTATATCAGATATTTTCTATTGTTCTCTGAACATTTAATAACATGAATATGGTCAGAATTATTAAGTAATTTACTTCCGTTACTCACCTTGTATAATCTTGTTATTGTAAAATTGTAAGAAACGTGTCTGGATTTTTATAAAATGCCTATCTTGTATCTTAACAAATGTTGATTATTTTATTTAATACTCAACCAAACTGACAAAACTTTGATGTGATGGAAAAAAAATAACATAAAAAAACTCCACCAAATAAACTGGGAAACACAAAACGTAGCATTTAAAAAGTTTAATAATGCTTTCATCTGAAAAGACTTCTTTAGAAAATTTTCAAACCACTTAACACTTCTGTTTAAATAGAAACAAACAACCAATCACACATCAGATTTAATTAACACATGAATAATAAATATAAGTCAGGAATATTTATTCAAAATAACATAAATAAAACAATTTTAATTTTACTTAATTTGCAATCTCCTATTTAAAAAAAAAACACTTAATATTTACTGATTAATTTAAGCCTGAAAATTTATCAGCAATCAGCTTAATTTGCCACTTAGTTTCTAAATTCTCTAATCTACTTTTGTAATCTCCACACCTCAAATCTTGAGGCAAATGATCTATAACAGAGAACATAAACTTCTTATATTTATCACATATAAGAGTATGTTTATATAGAGCATTGTTATGATCTTTACTTTTATGGCATATAAATGGTCCTTAACCCTTTTCTCTAAAGAATGCATAGACATGTCAATATAAAAGGCAGGACATCCTGAACATAAACCTATATATACAATTCCAAAAGCCTTACAATTAAATCTGTGTTTCAAATATATAGTATAATTACAAAATTCTAAAAACACAAAAGAACTTTCTGATATAAAAATACAAATACTGCACACCCCACAAGAAAACATCCCTTTTTGTTTATTCATATTAATCACATCCACATATGTTTTATTCTTGTCTAATATATTTTTTTTAATTCATACTTTGCTGGTACACAAACTTAGGTTTGTGCCCTACAGTTTTGTAAACATCAGGATTGCCCTGTGAATTTTTTCAATTTCTTCTTTGGAAGCATGGAGGTGTTCAGGTGAAATGGCAGTGGAGTTTCTAACCAGATTGCTTAATGAAATCTTGGAAAGTGAGAAGATGCCTGAGGAATGGAGAAAAAGTGTTTTGGTACCTATTTTTAAGAATAAGGGTGATGTGCAGAGCTGTAGTAACTACAGAGGGATTAAATTGATCAGCCACAGCATGAAGTTATGGGAAAGAGTAGTGGAAGCTAGGTTAAGAAGGGACGTGATGATTAGCGATCAGCAGTATGGTTTCATGCTGGGAAAGAGCACTACAGATGCAATGTTTGCTCTGAGAGTGTTGATGGAGAAGTACAGAGAAGGTCAGAAGGAGTTGCATTGTGTTTTTGTAGACTTAGAGAAAGCATATGACAGGGTGCCTAGAGAGGAATTGTGGTATTGTATGAGGAGGTCAGGAGTGTCAGAGAAATATGTAAGAGTGGTACAGAATATGTACGAGGGTAGTGTGACAGCAGTGAGGTCTGCAGTGAGAGTGACAGATGCATTTAAGGTAGAGGTGGGATTACATCAAGGATCAGCTCTGAGCCCTTTCTTATTTGCAATGGCGATGGATAGGTTGACAGACGAGATCAGACAGGAGTCCCCGTGGACTATGATGTTTGCAGATGACATTGTGAACTGTAGTGAGAGTAGGGAACAGGTGAAGGAGACCCTGGAGAGATGGAGATATGCTCTAGAGAGAAGAGGAATGATGGTCAGCAGGACTAAGACAGAATATATGTGTGTGAATGAGAGGGAGGATAGAGGAATGGTGAGGATGCAAGGAGTAGAGGTGGCAAAGGTGGATGAGTTTAAATACTTGGGATCAATAGTTCAGAGTAATGCTGAGTGTGGAAGAGAGGTGAAGAAGAAAGTACAGGCAGGATGGAGTGGATAGAGAAGAGTGTCAGGAGTGATTTGTGAGAGACTACCAGTAAGAGTAAAAAGAAAGGTCTACAAGAATGTAGTGAGACCAGCTATGTGTTATATGGGTTGGAGACAGTGGCATTGACAAAAAGGCAGGAGTTAGAGCTGGATGTGGCGGAGTTAAAAATGTTAAGATTTGCATTGGGTGTGACAAGGGTGGACAGGATTAGGAATAAGTATTTTAGTGGGTCAGCCCAGGTTGGAAGGTTTGGAGACAAAGCCAGAGAGGCAAGATTACATTGGTTTGGACATGTGCTGAGGAGGAATGCTGAGTATATTGGGAAAAAGTTGCTAAGGATGAAGCTACCAGGTAACAGGAAAAGAGGAAGGCCTAAGATAAGGTTTATGGATGTGGTGAGAGAGGACATGCACGTGGCTGGTGTGACAGAGCAAGATGCAGAGGACAGGAAGAAATGGAAACAGATGATCCACTGTGGCGACCCCTAACGGGAACAGCTGAAAGAAGATGATGATGATGATGATGATATTTGTAATAGAACTGCTATCACAAGGCATATCCAATAAGCAATTAGGCTATTGGCAGAAAAATAATTCTCCCTACTTTTTGTATTTATATAAAGATTCTCTTCATGTACTAAAATAGGCTTAAAAACAGTTTTTCTTTTACTAATAACTTCATTTGTAGATTGTATCAAATCATCTTTTCTGTATCCCCTCTCTTTAAACATATAAATAATGTTTACCATCTCTTTATAGATCTCATCTTATCTAGATGCTGGAATAAATTGCCCTTTAGGGATGTTCCTTTTCATAAACATAGGATGCCCACTTTTATAATGCAAACAACTGTTTGAGAAAATCTCTTTTCTAAATATTTTACTATTAATTGACTTATTTTGTACATCCCATTCTAAAAATAAATCTAAAAAAATGTACACTTAACCCAGCTTCACCTTTAATAAACTTTAAATAATCTGAAATGTCATTTAATTCTTTAATAAAAACTTCAACCTCATTGTGTGAAATAGTAATAAAAATAAATCATCTACAAAGCATTTATAAAATAATATATTACTAAAAAAACAGATTGTAGGTAAAATATCTGATTCCCAATATCCTAAAACAAGATTTGCACAGAACAAGGCTACCAAAGAGCCCATAGCTATTCCCCCCATAGTTGTGTATAATATTCTTTATTAAATATAAATATAAAATAATTATTTTCGAACACTAATTCCATTGATGTACAATACAAACTAATATTTTTGTTAGAAAATCTAGTTGTTTTTATTAAAAATGATCTTAAAGCCTGTACTCATTTGTTTTGTGGACTGCGTGTAAATAATGAACACACATCTATTGTTAACATCCTAACATTATTGTGACCATAAGTAAATGTCATAGAAATTTTTTTCAACTTTTCTAACAGGTCCCAAGAGTCCCTTGAAAGCCTTCAGTTCCTTTTAATAATATTTTAAATGTCAGATGTTAATTCACTATAGGCCACCACGCAAGCTCTCTCAAACCGATTTGTGTTACTATTCCTTTCTGATGAGAGGTTCATAATATGGTCCATCCCCTCTCCCAAATGTGGTTTAAAATTCATACCTCAAGATTTACTAACCTCGTAATTATGTCCCAGACCAAGATTTCAGGATATAACCTCTCAATAAACATTTATTTCACGGTATTAATTTCCCCTTCCAAATTGCACTGACCTTTTACCAAGTTCCTCATAAATATTAATGGATGTAAACAGGAATTATTAAAGGTGGGTTTCCTGAAAATTTTAGTTTTAAATCCAGTTCCTGTTTTGTCAACCTGTACATCCAACTAATTAATAGACTTCTTATTGTACATGTAGGTGAATTTAAAAAGTGGCAGTGTTGTTTAAAAAAAATCAATAAATTCCTTAACCTTCTCATCAGGGCCTCTCCATAAAATAATTATATCATCTAAAATTCTAAGGTATAACTTGATAAATTTAAAATATTTTGATGAAAAGATTTTACTTTTCTCCCAGGCTGATAGTACAGCATTGGTATATATGGGGTGCAAGCTGCTTCCACTGCTACCCCTTTAGATTGATTCACACTGGAAAAATATACAATTGTTGTTTAACACTATTTCAGTTAAATCCATTAAAACTCAATATTTTTCTCAGTTAGAAAATGTCATTTTATAAGGATGTTGAGGAAGAAAGACAGTCCCTCCTCTGTTGGTAAGCAGTTGAAAAGATCAATTGCATCAACAGCTGAAAAACAATTTCAGGGTCCCAGGTGTCTGGTCCTTATCTCCTCAAAAAGTCCCAAGAATCTTTTAATAAATGACACTCCTGGGTATATATATATATATATATATATATATATATATATATATATATATATATATATATATATACGTTTAAGTAAATTATCAGTGTATGTACCCAAGGGGAGTGTTTTGAACCCCCAGCTAAAGCAATGGGTCTGTAAGGGAGGGTTATCAAATACTTGTAGATTTTAGGGATCCCAACTATGATAGGGATGTATGGTTTGTTGACCTTTAAAAAAACAAAATGTCTGGAGTAATCATACCTCCCTATGGAGCTTGTCTCGATATAAATCAGTTTGCTTGTAGGCAATATTGATTTCATTCTTTAAAATTACTGTACAGGAGCCCAAATTATGTAAAATACTGGACATGCTCTTAAGGGTGGTGCTGCAGTAGCATTGTCACCTCACAGTAAGACGTTGTCCTGTTCAATTCTCAGCTAGAGCATCTTCTGTGTGGAGACATGCGTGAATGGGCGTACCTTCATTGAAGGTTGTGCGTAAGGGCCAGCAACTCGGCACGTAAAAATCTCCTGCCAATCATTAGCGGACCGGAGTTCCGCTGTGGTGATCCCTAACCGGTAAAAGCTGAAAGACACAACAGCTGGACATGCTCTTAATATAGTCAGGGTTGTCACAAATCACTACTCCCCCACCCTTATCAGGTTTCATGATTGTAATTGATTTATCTGTCATCGAAATTTGTAATAATTCACTCTCACCACTAGTAAAATTATTCCTTTTCTTCGTGTGTTTGTTCTTGCATAATGTATAGAGATCTTCCATAACAGATTTTTCAAATACAACCAAATTAAGATATAACAGAAGATTAAAAAGACGTTTCCGTTTCATTTTGTTATCATCTGCTCTTTTATACATACATTCTTCTTGCTTTGATTTTAAAACTTCTCCCAGACGGGTGACATGTACAGGGGTAGCCTCTATTTTACTATAGTTAAATATATTGAATCGATGTGGGTTAAAAAGATCTCTCCGTGTTTACTTACTAAACTACCTTTCAATTCTCCATTCACTTTCTGCCCCTGTAGCCTCCTGTTCACATTTTGTTGTTGGCTGTTCCCTGTGGGACCTTAAAGACCAGTTTTGTAGCCCCTGTTTGGCTCAGTCTCTTTGAACTGTACCTGTTGGTTCGCTATTTCTTCTGATCTCTGGAGAGGAGGAAAGTCCGGATCATTATCTCCCTGGAATACTTCATTGGACGAATACCCCCATATCGTCATGACTTGTATATCTCCAGTCATCTCCTTCCCTTCTTTGATTTTCTATAGAATATTCAGGTTCATTAATTACCTTATCATTAGCAATATTGTTTTCATAATTCATTTTGATTGTGGCTTAAGCAACATGTTTTTTTGTATTGCTCTAAATCTCTATATAACTGCCTACATTTCCTTTTAAAATTTATTATCAATCCTAAAACATACATAAAAAAACATAAAACTATTCTGTTTAAAAAAACTATCCTGTTCAAAAAATAAGTTACTCTGGATTTGATCATAAAGTTTTCCAACCTCAATCAATAAACTTTTAATCAAGTTCCATGAGTTCAAACCCATATTGATCAAACAAGTTCAAAAATTCGGGAAACATAGGGTCTGTCTGACATAACCCATTAGGAAGCTTAAAGACCCTTAAACACTGAAGTACTATTTTCCTGCTGAGACATTCGCTTAAATATGTATTGTCCAGTTGTAACTCCCTTATTTTTAAAAGTTAAAAATGTTAATGAATTCTTTCAGACTAGGTGAATTTGTCACCTCTCTGTAGTGGAAGCTAACATTGTATTGAGTGAAAGTAAAAGGTTTTTGTAACCAATCTTGAAATACAAGGGCTTTCCATGAACTCCCATTAAAATCATAATGTCCATTAAATTCCTCATTAATAGAACTGCCAGCTGCCATGGCCATATAACATGGACTGTCTTTTGAAACCCCAAGTGATAATTATGTTTGGCATTCGGCATCTGAAGGGGTCTTTCTTTCAAGGTGACACCTGTAGTGGCAGTTATAGTGACTATTTGACCCAGACACAGGAGAACTTACCCTGCTCTTTTCAGTAAGTGTCTTGGGGTCTTTCTCGTGTACATCAGCTGCTACCAACTCATGCAGGAGATGTTGGATTAATGTCTCATCTGAAGGATGCAACATACAGAAGTGTCAGTAATTGAAAATTAATCCAGTCACCTGGAGTAGGAATAGAACTCAGACAAGCCATCAAATACACGTCATAAACTGTAGTAAAAATAGTAAAAAAAAAAAAAATCTGGCAGTATAAGTAAACAAATGATTTCATGGGTGCAGACCTGGCATCCCCAATTCACTATCGAATATAGTGTATTTTGGTGTCACTGCACTGTGGGGATAAGAAGAATTTTTTCCTTGTGGTGACCCCCTCCCCTTTGGTGACATGGTATTTAGGAGTAACATTATAAAACTGGAAGTAAATAATCAGATGTCATCACTGAGATACTAAAAAGATCAAAATCACAAGAGAAAAGAGAATCCTCAAAATCATTCTTCTTAAAACTAAACTCTTAGTGGAGCAAGCACCACCCCCCCCCCCTATGAGGGAAGAAGAGGACCCCCCACCCAAGGGACCCCCACCCACACCCCCTAAACTAATATATATCAACTCTAAGATTGCCATACCTCTCAGAAAAGGAGTATTCTAAGAAATGGCATCTTGGACGTTGTATGTGTAAGTATGATCTATTGGCCATTCAGTTTCTGCATTTCAGGACTCACTCTAGCAGGTTGCAAAATTTCAAATAGTTACCATATTGGGTACGTCATAGCTCATTATTAATCGTTAATGTACCACTAAAATCTTGATTTGTTTAATTTTTATTTTATATAAAGACCTTCCTACAACAGTGTGTGATTTTTTTCTCTGCTTTTTTATATTTTAATTTTTATTAGATAAGATAACTGAAGCAAAAGTATTTTTTTAAGGTTAGTCCAGAAATACAAGTAAGTGACTTGCCCAAAGTCATACACTATAAAGTAAATGGCAGTTAAGATTCAGCCATAGATCTTTAGCTTGGCAGCCTAGAATTTTAATCACTTTGTTAGTATAACAGGAATTCACAACATCTCAAATGCATCTGAAAATTATGCAAAATTTCAACCGAAGAACTCTACAGATTATATATGTTTAAGTCTGTTACATTACACATCCGTTACTTAGTTATATCATTCACTAATTGGGTATACTATTATGCAACAATATTGTAGTTACTTTATGCACAGACTGGATCATTCTGCTCTTGATGGCTTTGGTAATCCCATTATGCATGCATTAAGTAATCATATTAAGGAATCACAAAATAGGTGGATTATGAGATCATATCATGCATGGATTAAATAAGTGTGTCATGCATAAACTCCTTAATTCAATGAAACATGGGTTGGTAAATCATGTCATACATATGTTAAAGTAATCACATCATACATCGATTGGTTAATAACACAGAGACTGGGGCTGAGTAATCATATCAAAGAAACATTGGTAATCTGCATCATGTCTGGATCAGCTAATGATATCGAACATCTTTTAAGTGATCATGTCGGTAATCTGCATCATGTCTGGATCAGCTAATGATATTGAACATGTTTTAAGTGATCACATCGGTAATCTGCATCATGTCTGGATCAGCTAATGATATCGAACATTTAAGTGATCACATTGGTAATCTGCATCATGTTTGCATCAGCTAATGATATCGAACATTTAAGTGATCACATCGGTAATCTGCATCATGTCTGCATCAGCTAATGATATCGAACATTTAAGTGATCACATCGGTAATCTGCATCATGTCTGCATCAGCTAATGATATCGAACATCTTTTAAGTGATCACATTGGTAATCTGCATCATGTCTGGATCAGCTAATGATGTCGAACATCTTTTATGTGATCACATTGGTAATCTGCATCATGTCTGCATCGGCTACTGATATCAAACGTCTTTTAAGTGATCACATTGGTAATCTGCATCATGTCTGCATCAGCTAATGATATCGAACATATTTTAAGTGATCACATCAGTAATCTGCATCATGTCTGGATCAGTTAATGATGTTGAACATCTTTTAAGTGATCACATCAGTAATCTGCATCATTTCTGGATCAGCTAATGATGTCGAACATCTTTTAAGTAATCACATCATTTATTGACTGGCTGTTTCATGCATGGACTAGTTAACTGCATCACCCGTTTATTATGTAATCACATTATAATAGAATAACTAATATCATCAAGTATGCACGTGTTAACCACATCAACACTGGGCCGTCACCTCATGTATCAGTTGTGTAACTCCATACTGCATGCTTGGGTGACACGTTTAGCATACTCATAATGTGCACAGCTTCTGGAATTGTATCATGAAGGGAATATTTAAGTGCACCATGCATGGATTGGTTAATTTCATCATGTATCATACGAACAGTGGTAAGATTGCACAGGTTGAGTAATTGTTATATATCTGGATTATTATCACATCGTACACCAAACAGATAATCATATCATGTATGAACTTGGTAAGAGCATCATACATGAACTGATTAATTGTATCATGCATTAAAGAGTTAACCATATTGTGCATGAACTAATCATATCATGTACACACTTGTTAGTCACATCATACATGAAACAGATAATCGCATTCTGCATGGACTAGTTAATGGCATGATGCAGAAACAAATTAATCACATTGTGCTTTGACTAGTTAATCATATTGCACATGAACTAATCACATTATGCATGGACTATTTAACGACATAATGTATAAATTAATTATCCACATTATGGCATAATGCATGAACTTATTAACCAAATTATGTATTAGTTGATCACATTATTCACAAACTAGTTAATCACGTCATGAATAAACTAGTTAATCACATTATGCATGGACTAGTTAATCACATTATGCATGGACTAGTTAATCACATTATGAACAAACTAGTTAATCACATCATGCATAAACTAGTTAATCACACTATGCATGGACTAGTTAATCACATTATGAACAAACTAGTTATTCATAATTTACATTCGCTGGGTTGTCACCCTGTGCATCGGGTTGGTAATTTCACAGTATGTACTTCAGTAGTCATGTCATATGTATGTTTGGGCATGTCATAATGTGCATGCACTGTGTAACTGCATCATACATGTATCAGGTAAATACGTGATGCATGGACTAGGTAATTCCAGCCTCGATTGTCTGCATACTCATACCATACATGGACTAGATAATTACTTCCTAGACTGAAGGGATACTTATCTCATGCACAGCCTAAATAATCACATCTTATTTATTGACTATGATATTATATTATATAATAGCCTAACTGGCTAATTGCAACAGAGAGTAACTGTATGATAATATCAGGTGTAGGACAGCTTATTTAGACGTCCAAGGAGCACAACCCCACTGTATGGGGAAACGTGAGATATATGCCTGCCCATTTCCAGGAAATACAGTTCATGTGTGATCTCAATAACAGTTTTATCTACTGGCATTTTATTGTTATATTTACTTGATGAAGCTGTGTTCAATCACATGTCATGCATTATGCATTTAAGCAGAATCTTATAAGGAAATAGCAGGAAAACATGAATGCTTAAAAAGACAGGGTACCAGCAGTTGCAAGTTCTAAGTTGTTTGAAAGCATGCATTTGTGAGTTAGATATCAGGCTTTGATTAGTTTCTGTTGCTACTACATTGTTTCAAGTTCCTTCTTAATGTATGGTGGTAGTGGTACCTGGCTTATAGCATCAAAAGGCATTCTTGGAAGTGGACTAAAATCGAGGTATGAGCTTATGCCATGTAACCTGCTTAATGAGAGAGGAAGACATACCAAGTTAGTCTAAGATTAATAAGATCAGAGGTTATGTCTGTTACAGTCTAGGTACCCCTAATCCGATGGAATGCTCTTTTAAGCCATGCCATGTTCTGACAAAGATGAAAACATCAGCTGCCTCCTCTTTTTTCTTTTTTTGTTTAACAGGAAAATTATAAACATTGGGAGGTGAACGTTATTAATTGTTTGAAAAGGATGGCAAGAACTAAGTTTACCTGCTTATGGGTGTATATGGGTGGGGATCTTAAGGTCCTATTGATCGCTTGTCTAGTATGTTATTATGTTCCTGTGTAAAGTAATATGAAAATAATTAGTGAAGAGAGTAATTACTGAAAGGAAGGTGTGTGTGTGTGTGTGTGTGTGTGTGTGTGTGTGTGTGTGTGTGTGTGTGTGTGTGTGTGTGTGTGTGTGTGTGTGTGTGTGTGTGTGTGTGTGTGTATTGTGGGTGTGGATGCAGTGGAGGGGATATGAGAACATACCTACATCACACATCGATGAAATTGCAATCCAGTTTTTACAAAACCAACAGTCAAGATCAAAGTTGGTGAACACAGCATTGATGCCCTTTAGATGTGGACAATCCAGTAACAGTATTTTAATGAGGAGTAGAACTATCCTTTATTGTCTACTTGTTAGAGGCCCTTCTGAAAGTAACAGATTCCTGAACTTTCTTATTTTCTTCTTGGAAAGTGTAGAAAAAACATCTGTTGACTTGTGTAAATGTAATCCTCTTGTCATGCACAGTAACTTGGAATATGAATGGACAGATGCTTAATAATATTTTCACATCACCTTAGCTTGTTTTTTTTCCTACCCTACAGCTTTACTGTCTAAAACATTAACATTCCACTGACCCATTTGTTCCTCCAATTCTTTGTAGTGTAGCACCCCATAAGAGAACATAAGGGTCCCACCTTTCCAGGGGAAGCTAACATTTTTTGTTGAGGAGTTGCTAAAGTAATGGTGGATAAGAGGTATTCACCAGATTGCTGTGATTTACAACTGGTCCAGACTTTTTATTCATACGAATAGTATACTCTAAACTTTGTGAGGCTTTGTTGCCATGTGCAGTGGTCACTAGTATGTTGCTTAGATGCAACAGACATCTCCTAATTACCTCATGCAGTTCTTTTTATGTCCACAAGCATATTGATGGGGTAATCTGATGATCCCCACTAAGAGGTGCACCTCTAGGGAGTCACAAATTACTGCTGATCACTGCACAGAATCAGTAGGAGTTAAAAACTCTTTGAAAAGTATGGTGCTCCAAGTCCAGTGCAAAGGAATACCTTGACATTCATGTACAAGTACTTCAGGATACCTCCAGGGCCTTTTCAACTTTAGGACGGTATATTTGGAATATATTTCCTCTGGAGATTGAATCTATGCATCACTTCTAGTTCTCACACAAACACTGAATGACTGCCATACAGATGAAGCAGCTTATCACTGTATAGGCACAATGACTTAAAACAATCTAACCAATACTATGGGTTACGAGGCAGCTGGCGCAGATGGGTATGAATGCTGAGTGTGATGGGAACAGCAGATTTATATACTTTGTACATCCATGCAGAGTTAGGGCATTGTGAAACTCTGTACACACACACTTCTGATTTGAACTTAATACTGCACTGATGCTATTTGATGTGCATTGCTTATTTATTTTATTATGCAACAACATTTTGACTGAAAAAAGATCATTTTGGTTCAATTTATCTAACTAAAAATTAAACAAATAAATAAATTAAATAAATAAATAAATAAACAAATAAGCATCCCTAATGCCAAATTATGTGCAAAAACAACAGAAAAACTACTTAAAGTCTTACAGCACTGTTAGAGCCAAATAATATAAGGTAACATTAAGGCCAAATCATACACATTAACAATAATTCCAAATTATGTATGATAACATCTCTGACAAAAGACTGTGCATAAAGACAGTAATAGCAAATCATTTATGACAATGTTAATGCCAGATCATGTGTGAAAACAACAGCAACATCATATCATGCTTGGTTTGTTTGTTTGTGTCTTTTGGCTTTTCCCAGTTAGGGGTCGCCACAGCGGAACTCCGGTCCGCTAATGATTGGCAGTTGATTTTTACGTACCGGCTTACCAGGTCTGATGCACAACCTTCAACGAAGGTGCGCCCATTCACACATGTCTCCATACAGAAGACGCTCTAGCTGAGAATCGAACCAGACAGCATCTTACAGTGAGGCGACAATGCTACCGCAGCACCACCACCGCGGGTACATCATATCATGCTTGGTAACTTCACTGATATCAGATCATATATAACCATGCATGACAACCATGATAATCCTAAATCATGTTTGACAACACTGATAAGGCCAGATCGTATGTGAGAACACTTTATCCCGTGATAAGTATACTGTAATTAAATCATCACTCCTACATCCCCAGACCAGTTCTTGTTTGTTCTAGGTCCACTGCTTAAATTCAAGCCACTGTCATCATAGCCAGGGCTCCCTCTTTGTGAGACACAGAGTAAGCACATCTAAATTTACTTAGGAATAAAGTTCACAAGCAGCTTAATCTAAATATCTGGATATCATGGTTTTCTCATTAAAATAGTGCCAGTCACTGATGATTAAATTCCCAAAATCAGTATAGTACAAGCACCACTGACAATGCATAAGAATATGAAATAGCCATATGTTTCAGTTCGAAAGAAAACTTTCCAATATAATTTTAAAGTGAAAACCAAATATTTGGCAGTACTCCGCAGTTTGGCACCCGTCTGTTACAATGTTGCAAGAGACATTCTAAACCTGTGTTATCATGGCTATCATATCTGACCTAGTGTTACCATTTGTATCATAATGATCTTACACTGCTCATACATGATTTGGTGTCATCATTGTCAGATTACCACAGTTTTCATGCATGAACTTGTGTTAGACTTGCTATCACATATGATCTATCTCTTTATTATCATACCTGATTTGTATTCCCATTTGTTATTATATATTATCCAATGTTGCCATTGTTATCACACACAATGAGGTGCATGACCAATGGAAATGTACCACTGATGTTATAATTTAAGTTATTGTGAAATAATAATGACATATCTGAACTTGCACAGTGTGTTATTTAGATATTTAAGAGAAAACCTTATTAATGTATGTAAGGCATTTAGAGACCATTACCTCTGGGAATGTCTGTGGTGCTTCTATTTTTATGATACATGACTTGGTATTACGGAGGTTATTATACATGACCTAGTGTTACCATTATATTACATTATTTGAACTACCATTATTATCATGCATGATCTGAGGCTGCAGGTGTGATCATATATCACATGGCATTTTTATCATATATCACTTGACATTATTGGTATTGTCACACATAATCCAGCATTACTGTTCACAGGTATGATCTAGACTTACCCCTATAACCGTATGTGGTTTAGTGTTATGGATATTATCATATATCACATGGTGTAGCAGCTGTTATCATACATGATCTGGCATTATCCAAACATGATTTGGCACTGCTGCTGATTTCATACATGATGTACCAAAACCATTGTTGTTGTATAAGATCTTATATTACCATAATTATCATATGTGGTCTGGTGTCACAGATGACATCATGCATGACTGGGCACGGTCATTATCATACATGATCTGGCTACTGTTATTACACATGATTCAACCTTGCCATTGCTGTCAAACATGGTTTAGCACTGCTGCTGTTATCATATATGGTTGAATGTTATCGTAATTACCAAATGTGAACTGTTATTACAGATGCTATCATCCATAACATGATGTTACTGTTATTATCCCCCTCTCATTACCCCTAGAACCAAAACCCACACCACTGCACATGCTCTGTCACACCAACTCTCATTACTCCTAGAACCAAACTTCACAGCACTGCACATGCTCTGTCACACCAGCTCTCATTACCCCTAGAACCAAACTTCACAGCACTGCACATGCTCTGTCACGCCAGCTGTCATTACCCCTAGAACCAAACTCCACAGCATTGCACATGCTCTGTCACACCAGCTGTCATTACCCCTAGAACCAAACTCCACAGCACTGCACATGCTCTGTCACACCAACTTTCATTACCCCCAGAACCAAACCCCACAACACCACACATGCTATGTTATAGCAACTCTCATTACCCCTAGAACCCATCTGCACCAGCTGCCTCATAACCCATAGTATTGGTTAGATTGTTTTAATTTATTGTGTCTATACAGTGACAAGCTGCTTCATCTGTAAGGCAGTCCTTCAGTGTTTGTGTGAGAATGAGAAGTGATGCATAGGTTCGATCACCAGAGGAAATGTATTCCAAATATGCCGTCCTAATGTTGAAAAGGCCCTGGAGGTATCCTGAAGTACTTATACATGAATGTCAAGGTATTCCTTTACACTGGACTTGGATCACCATGCTTTTCAAAGAGTTTTTAACACCTACTGATTCTGTGCAGTGATCAGCAGTAATTTGTGTTTCATGAATTACATTATGCAAAGTTTGGCTCTGGCACTAACACATATCTGACTTCAGGCACAGTGTCACAGTGCTGTTCCTCACAGGGAAAGGAGGATTACCAAATATGAAATGAAATACTTTATCTGCCAGCAGCACCTTAGTAAATAGTTTCTTAGATGAGCCTGCAAAGACTGACAGCAGCATATTTGCAAAGGTAGCAAAGGTGAATCAATTTCCAGAACTTTACTGTTTTTTCTTCAAAAGCGGTGCTTAGCACACATGATTTGGCATTTTTATATGGTTCTTATTCTCTTGCTTTTGTCATACATGACATTGCCTCATCATTTTGTTCCCATATTCTCTACGAATTAGTTCTTATCCTGTATGATCTGGTGTTATAACTGCTATTCATAACTGATCATTTGTTACCATTCTAATTTCACTTTTAACATTGTCATGCGCTACCCACTGTTGTCATTATCAATCATAACCTGTTGTTATCATTGTAATCTTGCATGATCTAGTATTACCACTGTAATCATATATGAACTAGTGTTTCCAATGTCCTCATACATGATCTCACATTACCATTGTTGTTATACCTGATTGGTTCCTGCCATTGTAATTATACATGATTTAGTGTTACCACTGTAGTCATACATGATCCTGTGTTGTCATTGTTATCACACATAACCCGGTGTTACTACTGTAATCATACATGATACAGTGTTATCATTGTTATTACACATAAACTGATGTTACCATTGTAATTATACATGATCTAGAGTTACCACTGTAATCATACATGATCCTGTGTTGTCATTGTTATCACACATAACCCGGTGTTACCACTGTAATCGTACATGATACAGTGTTATCATTGTTATTACATATAACCTGGTGTTACCACTGTAATCATGCATGATCCTGTGTTGTCATTGTTATCACACAAAACCTGATGTTACCATTGTAATTATACATGATCTAGAGTTACCACTGTAGTCATACATGATCCTGTGTTGTCATTGTTATGACACATAACCCAATGTTACCACTGTAATCATACATGATCCTGTGTTATCATTGCTATCACACATAACCTGATGCTACCATTGTAATTATACATTATCTAGTGTTACCACGGTAATCATACATGATCCCATGTTGTCATTGTTATCATACATAACTTGGTGTTACCAGTGTAATCATACATGTTACGGTGTTATCATTGCTATTACACATGACCTGATTTTACCATTGTAATTATACATTATACAGTGTAATCATTGTTATCACACATAACCTGATGTTACCATTGTAATTATACATGATACAGTGTTATCATTGTTATTACATATGACCTGAAGTTACTATTTTACTAATACATGTGAAAAAAACAAATAGCGTTCACGAACCAGGATCACCCAAACATGTATTTTGATTTAATGCACTTTATTCAAATCAAGCGTTTTCGCCTCTGCCCCTGCAGAAGCTTCTTCAGAATATAAAAAGAAAGCGCCAAATTTTCACAATTTAAACCCTTGCTAAGCAACATGATGTTACTTCCTTAGATACGCTTATCATAGTTCAGTAACCATTTAAAAAGTACAAACCATGTGGAAAAAATCATAACCATAGTATGTACAAACATATTTAAACAATTAAAAAACATTGCATCAGGTGGATCTACCATAAAACGAGCCTACCAAACAATCAAGTTACATAAATTCTATCAAATATAAAAACAATTAAGCAGAATTTAACATATATCAATTGTTGTAAGGGATAGTAAATAATCTAAAAACCATAAGGCTCAATGTTAAAAAGAACAAATATTTTTTAAAACATCAAGCATATTGTCCCAAAACAATTTTTTTGGGAAATAAACCCATCTCTTATCTCAGGTAGCTTCTATACTTTAAAACAGAGGAAATATTACAACACTCATTTAAACCAGGAACTGAAAAAGCATTGAGTGAAATTTGCCACTCAAGCTCCTTTGTTTCTAAAATCAGAGACTTTTCCACATGGTTTGTACTTTTTAAATGGTTACTGAACTATGATAAGTGTATCTAAGGAAGTGACATCATGTTGCTTAGCAAGGGTTTAAATTGTGAAAATTTGGCGCTTTCTTTTTATATTCTGAAGAAGCTTCTGCAGGGCAGAGGCTTGATTTGAATAAAGTGCGTTAAATCAAAATACATCTTTGGGTGATCCTGGTTTGTGAACGCTATTTGTTTTTTTCACCAGTTTCCTTGTTTTCTAATTTGGTGGAATGTCGTCTGGTGTTCCCACGAGTCCTAGGACACCTAACATCTTTGGTTCAGAGAATGTGGCTACTACCGATGAACCATTGAGTATACAAGCGCTTTTACTTACGCTCACTCAGCGGTTGGATGTCATGAACACGTGCTTGGAGAATATGGAAAGGAATGAAGCGCTAACAGTACGGGCGAATAATTCAGGTGTTATGCCTGCTAGCAAGCAGTTTCTGAATGAAAATTCATCCTTTATTCCAGCTGGACAGCCTCCTCGTTCCTGCATTGTAGCTGATAGTTTGGCCTTGGAGAATACAACTTCAGGCTTGAGGGGTGCTGCTTTTCAGGGATGAATGACACGCATGATTTCAATGATAGCAATAATAGGAGCCGATTAGTTGGCTCTACAGATATAAATCATGTTGGTTGTGTTCCTGATAATAACCCTGCTTCCATGGCTCCAAATTTGGCTGGATCTGCTTTGGACAACAACTTTGGACCTATTGGTGTGCCACTTTTTGCCGAATGGGCTGGGAACTTGGACGCCTTATCATTTGGTTCTTTTTCATCGTTTGGCTCACCGGTCTCTGGCTCTGACTCTGCAGGTAACACTGTTGATAACATTTCTGATAAACTTAAAATTTTAGATGGAAAAATGCTTAAGATAAAAAAGTTGCAACTTGAGGTTGCTTATTTCCAGCAATGTTTAACGGAGAAAATTATTCCCAAAGGTTTAAGGAATTCTTTTTCACCCACTGGATTATTTAATGACTCATTGTTTTCCGAGGACCTAATGGCTCATTTTAATAGACAGGGGCTGGAACTGTTGGAACTAATGATTAAACATTATTCCAACCACATTAGTAACCTCTTGACTGAAACCAGACAACTTGATGAGATCATAAAAACTGATAACAACTTTATGCGGTATAAATATGATTATAATCACATTTTCTCGAGCATTGATGCTCTATTGTCTAAATTAAAATCTAACAAATCAAAAAAATTGGTAAGAGATAGACATGCTTACCAAAATAGTCTTGCTTATCCCAATCTCTTCAAAAATAAACTCAGTAGCGACAATCAGAATAAGGGGAATAACAACAGGGGTGCTTTAGCCTCTAAAGACACTCCAGATGACTCTTTGGATAATGGAGATTATCTAGGCGACAGTGGGGAGGGGACATCGTCCCAGGAACTAAGGAGGAGCAGTAGGATAAAAGCTAACTACCAGAACAATAACAGTGTTCCTAATTATAAGGCTCAACAGAGGCCTTTTTTAGGGGGCAAGAACAATCGCCAACAACACTACAAGAACTGGAACAAACAGCAGTACTAAATGGACAGGATGGCGTTTCATCATTTGTTTTAAGTCAACCTGCCATCCTGGTTAACACCAAAGGAGATTTTAAAGTGTACAATTTTTCAAATATCACTATTGACAGTGACTTGATAGAACTATTGGCTAATGGTTTCTCCTTTGTTCCAGATCAGAAGTTAAGTTTATCTAAAACACTGATAGACTTGAAATGTTTTGTACGTAGATTAAACTTAAAAGTTTTTTTCAACAATGAAATAAGCAGGGAAGGACCCACACTTAAACTGTCTAGCACATTTAATCCCCCCTTGCATCCCAACTTACACACTTTTGAGAGTGTCTGTGAACTTGATCTCAGACATTTTTATGCCTCTACCAAATGGTTAGATAATCGGAGTAACATCTCTTTAGATCAAATGATGGCTTTAAATAACTTATGTGGGATGTCAGTGAGGGTAATTAAACCCGATAAAGGAGGGGGTTTAGTCATTTTTGATAAAGCTGACTACATTAATAGAATGTTGTCTGTGTTAAACTCCCCTGCATATGAAAGCTCTTCCTTAAATGAGATGGTAGGATCCCATAACAGGATTAAAGGGTACTTCAGGGATTTGTTCATTGAAGGGAAGATTGACATTGATACTTATGATTTCATCAACATTGCCTTCCCTAAAGTGCCAGTCATGTTTGGGATCCCTAAAATCCACAAGGACTTGGCAAATCCACCGATGCGAGCCTTAGTGGATGGGAGATGTTCTATTACCCACCCATGTTCTAGACTAATTGATAGTATTATATCTAAATACCTGCAGTTAATTCCTGAAATTTGTAAAGACTCTTGGTCTTTTCTTAAATCAATCAATAACATTCAATTTGACCCGTCACTTAACTTCCTTACCATCGATGTGGTTGACCTTTATACCTCTATACCACATCAGGAAGCGGTTGAATGGGTCGAGTTGATGTTGATGAGCTTTAATGCACCCAGGGACGACATAGCTGTCGTAACTCAATTATTGGACATTGTTTTGTCCTCTAATTTCTTCATTTTTGACAACCATTATTATCTCCAGAAACAAGGGATCGCCATGGGCTCCCCTTGTGGGGGAAGTGTAGCGAACCTCTTTGTCGCTTACTGGGAGAAAACATTTCTTTTAAACCACTCACGGTTTAAAAACGGTATAAAATTCTACACGCGCTTCTTAGACGATGTGTTTATTTTAATTCAAGGGGGTGAAGAGGTTGTAGTAGACCTTACCAACTATATGGATGAGACCACTTCATTCTTGAAATTCACTTATCACTTTTCAACAAGTGAAATTGACTATCTGGATGTGAAGTTGGTAAAAGATTTGAGCAACAATCGGTTTCAGTCATTGATTTACAGGAAACCAACTTATTGCAACTCTTTGTTGCATTTCTCTAGTAACCATCCACCGAAACAAAAGCGATCAATTGTAAAGGGGCAATTGGTTAGGGTGGTCCGTATGTGTAGTACGGCCCAAGCATTTGAACATGAATGTTCTACTTTGAAAGAAATGTTTATGAATAGGGGGTACCCTGAAGACTTGATTGACAGCTTGGTTGATGAGGTTTCTTTTAAAAGGAACAATGGGACTTATCAACCTTTGCTTTATTATAAAGAATGGGATACCACCCAGTTGATTGATGTTATGTCAGGCCCTGCTAATAATGCTACTTTGGTAATTGATATCAACACTGATGATTGTCCACACGAGACTAATTATAAGACAAGTTTGGTTACAACGTATAATAGGTTTGCGGGGGACTTGTGTTCTATTATCAGAAAGAACTGGTACTTTATTCAGAATAATTCAACATTATCAAATACACTGGGTACATACCCTTCTATTGTATATAAGAGGGGTAGTAACTTGAAAGAACTTTTGCAGAGGAGTGGACTTGGCAGTTTTATACTAGACAAAAAGGTACACTAACCTGTGGTTCTTGTAATTGGTGTAAATTTCTTAGAATAGGTAGCTCATTTACTATTAGAGATAAGAAATACACCATTAACCACAGGATAAACTGCAACACAAAATCTGTAGTTTATGTTGCCTTCTGTGACTGTTGCCCTGCGTTTTATATAGGGAAAATGGACCGTAGGTTACGGGACCGTATTTACCAGCACAGTTATGCTATAAAAAACAAAAAAAGTGATAATGCCCTATCAAAACATATTTTGGGTCATACAGGACACAGTTTTCAATTCATGGGGATTGACCATGTCACACTGGGGATTAGGGGGGGTCCCCAGTCTCTGATTTTAGAAACAAAGGAGCTTGAGTGGCAAATTTCACTCGATGCTTTTTCAGTTCCTGGTTTAAATGAGTGTTGTAATATTTCCTCTGTTTTAAAGTATAGAAGCTACCTGAGATAAGAGATGGGTTTTTTCCCCAAAAAATATTTTTTTGGGACAATATGCTTGATGTTTAAAAAATATTTGTTCTTTTTAACATTGAGCCTTATGGTTTTTAGATTATTTACTATCCCTTACAACAAATGATATATATTAAATTCTGCTTAATTGTTTTTATATTTGATAGAATTTATGTAACTTGATGGTTTGGTAGGCTCGTTTTATGGTAGATCCACCTGATGCGATGTTTTTTAATTGTTTAAATATGTTTGTACATACTATGGTCATGATTTTTTCCATACGGTTTGTACTTTTTAAATGGTTCCTGAACTATGATAAGCGTAACTAAGGAAGTGACATCATGTTGCTTAGCAAGGGTTTAAATTGTGAAAATTTGGCGCTTTCTTTTTATATTCTGAAGAAGCTTCTGCAGGGGCAGAGGCGAAAACGCTTGATTTGAATAAAGTGCGTTAAATCAGAATACATCTTTGGGTGATCCTGGTTCGTGAACGCTATTTGTTTTTTTCACCAGTTTCCTTGTTTTCTATTTTACTAATACATGATCTAGAGTTACCACTGTAGTCATACATGATCCTGTGTTGTCATTGTTATCACACATAACCTGGTGTTACCAGTGTAATCATACATGTTACAGCATTATCATTGTTATTACACATGACCTGATTTTACTATTGTAATTATACATGATCTAGAGTTACCACTGTAATCATACATGATCCTGTAATGTCATTGTTATCACACATAACCTGGTGTTACCAGTGTAATCATACATTTTACAGTGTTATCATTGTTATTACATATGACCTGATGTTACTGTTTTAATAATACATGATCTAGAGTTATCACTGTAATCATACATGATCCTGTGTTGTCATTGGTATCACTCATAACCTGGTGTTACCAGTGTAATCATACATGTTACAGTGTTATCATTGTGATTACACATGACCTGATTTTACTATTTTAATAATACATGATCTAGAGTTACCACTGTAATCATACATGATCCTGTGTTGTCATTGTTATCACACATAACTGATGTTACCATTGTAATTATACATGATCTAGTGTTACCACTGTAATCATACATGTCATACATGTCATTGTCATCATGCATGACCTCACATTTTCACTGTTATTCATATCGAATCTGCTGTTACTATTTAAACATTCATGAATTAGTCTTAACATTATAATCATACATGATCTAGTATTAGCAATGTTATCACACATAACCTGGTGTTACCATTGTCACTGTACATGATTCAGTGTTTGCAATGTTATCACACATAACCAGGTGTTACTACTGTAATCTTACATGATCTAGTATTACCACTGTAATCATATATGAAGTAGTGCTCCAAGTATCCTCATACATGATCTCACATTATCACTGTTATTCATATCTGATCTACTCTCACTGTTGTAATCATTCATGATCTAATGCTACCACTGTAATCATAAATGATTGGGTGTTATCACTGCTATCACACATAGACTGGTGTTAACATTGTCACTGTACATGATTCAGTGTTAGCAATGTTATCACACATAACCTCATGCTACCACTGTAATCTTACATGATTTAGTGTTGTCACTGTAGTCATAAATGATCCAGTGTTAACATTGTTATCATATATGACCTAATGTTATCACTGCAATCTCAGATGATCTAGAGTTATCAGTGTTATCCTTCATGATCTAGTGTTACCATTGTGATCTTATATAAATTTGTGTTCCAGTTTCATCGTACATGATCTCACATTATCACTGTTGTCATACCTGATCTGTTCAGGTAACCTGGTGTTATCATTGTAATCTCACATGATCTAATGTTACCATTGCAATCATACATGATCCAATGTTTTTATTGTTATCACACATAACCTGGTGCTACCATTGTCATCATACATGATCTGTTGTTTCTACTGTTAACATCGTGATCACACATGATCTAGTGTTACCATTGTCATCAAACATGAGTTCACATTATCACTGCTATCAAACCTGATCTATTGTTATCACTGTAATCTTAAATGATCTAGTGTTATCATTGTTATCATATACGATCAGGTGCTGTCATTGTTATTGCACATAACCCATTGTTACCATTGTCATCATATATGATTTCATAGTTCATAGTTCAGAGTTTAAAGTCCATAGTTCAGAGTTCACAGTTCATAGATATGTACTAGGCTAAGTTATCTTAATGGGCCATTCTAAGCCTAGCAATACATAGATCACATTCAGTCTGTCGTTACCATTTTAATCATACAACATCTAGTGTTGCCATTTTATCATATATGATCTGACATTACTGTTATTTTATATAATTTATTGTTACTGTTGTTGCTACATAGGACTTGGGGTTACCATTGTTTTCACACATGTTTTCTTCACAGAATTTCAATATGGTTGCAATACAACTGATACTAATGAATAACATTTTCAAAATTTTTATTTTTTTTTAAATAATGTAATGATTTCTTTGTTTATTGTATTAGTCGAGGGAAGTAGTGCTTGAAGATCACTACAGTACAAGGATACATTTTATTCTTCAGCAGTAGTCAGTTATTAAGAAATCTATATATCTTAATTATCACATATATTCAACCTGTGTTCCCAGCATAGGAAGACACAAAATGTGAGTCTGAGGTGAGCCACAGGGCACACTGTTCTAGCGTTGGCTAGAGGTGTCAAAAAGAGTGATAGTAACACATACAAGGATAGATTTCTTGCTATCAGTGCATGCTGTCTATAGAAAATGACCCTGAGCTCCTGGACATTTCAAAGTTTTAATACTGTTTTCCATTCTGTGAGGTTCCATTCACCGTGTTTGAAAAGTGTAACTAGATTGCCCAGAGGCCTGGTGGGAAACACAATCCAAATTTGTATTTGGTTGAACAAATCAATGAAAACAATGTAATTGGAGGGGCAGATACATATGGAAGGCTGAAGATTTTCTATTTTCTCACCAGATGTGCAAGTTTTCATCTCTGACCTTGACTTACAGGCATTGTAGTAGCTGCATGCAGATCAAAGGAGAACATTGTGGAATTAATTGTTTTAGACATTTTAAAGGGGATAGAAGGCATTCTGTGCTTTAGTGCAACATAAAGAAGACATTTTGTAGCAACTGACCCAGAGTCTTTGGCTGGCATCCCACTCGTGAATGTTTATGGTATCACCTTGTGGCTTAGTAGACAAGAAAATGCCTGGCCATTACAGAGAAACTCATCAAATCTGAGTCCCATCATGAAACTTGTTGAATGATGACACAGAAGATGTTAATTTTAGGGTTTGCTGTTTATCATTAAAACAAGTGGTACAGTGCATAGGGACATTCGGTATTAGACATGTTAAATATTCACTGACAAACAATTTACTTTCTTCAAACATTCTTTTCAGATTGGGACCTTTTAGGCCTTTCATGTACTCCACTAAAGTGATCATGGCATTATCGGTTTATGAGTCCTTCACTTCATGTTCTTTAATTGAATTAAATAATGTGAAAAAGAGACGCATTACCCCAATAATTCTTTTTTTAGTGGTTATGACAAAGGTGTTATCTGATTCTGTAGCTAGGCCACAATGATTTCTTGCTAAAGGCACAGAGTTGTGGTTATAGGATAGTGCTCTTTCATAAGCTAAAAATATTCAAGAGGTAGACAAGCTTCCTTCCTGCCTGTGTGTGTAAATATCAGCAAAAAACCAACCAGTCCTAAGTAGGGTGCCTCTTCAGACCAAAATCATGAAATAGAGAAACAACAAAAGAGGCTCGCCACGGCTTAATCCAACGTAGTTTAATACAAAAATTATTACAGGAACAGGATCCAATAGTGAGCGCTTTCACATTTAAAACCGTTTCATCAGACTTCAATACTGCTCATCATTTTCCTCTAGCTTTTATACTACCTACTAAACTCATTCAGCCAATCTCACCTTGCTAGTCATCATGACCTCATAAAAACAATTAAACAATCAATCTCCTTAAAGTAAAAATACATCGACTATCTTATCTACTAGACGTTAAAGGCTTATCTGCATATAAAGATATATGCATAAAATATGTTAATAATTCTATATTAAATTTGATGTAAACACAATATAAAGCACAACTATTGCGAATATAATAGTTAAAACCACTTACTAAAAGTATATATATAATAACAATTACAATACACTTATACAATCACATGACCTGCAAATTCATTTCATAATTTAAAACACTAATGCTTTAAAATCTATATAACATCAAACCATGTATAGTGTAATGTGAAAATATTGTCTATTTATTTAATATACTGGCCTTATAAATATATATGGAGCTTATAAAAAATGTATATATACATAAGGCTTAATGGTCATCATATTTAATGTGCATAAGGCAGTGCTAATAAAAAGGTTTCAGTGATACCTTGTCATTTAAACCATGAGCTCTATGTTTATAGTTTATAGTTTAGTTTAGTGCTAAGCTAACTGCCCTTGTGAGCCATTTTAAGCTGAGCCAATTATCCCTTGTGAGACTCAAACCCTGCACCTTGTGTTTGTAAGGCAAACACCTTAGCCATTAAGCCACCCTCCCAACCCTGTGTATGTATGTGCGTGTAATCTCATTATCCACCTACACTCTTGTTCTTCTGTGTAGTTTTTAATATCGCCTAACCTCCCTGTCTTCTTAACCAACTCTAAGGCTCTAAATTTGAACTTATGTGTAGTACCATATCCCATAATATGTCTTGCAAAAGCATTTCCTTCATCTTCCTTATTTATAGCATATACATGCTCCCTAACACGTTCTTTAAGGGTTCCATTTGTTTTTCCCACATAGAAGGACTTACACAACTGACACTGAGCTAAATACACTAAGTTCCCAGATCTACAATCTGCATAAGATTTAAAGATATACTCCCGCCCAGTGTCAGGATGTATAAACTTATTATCATCTACCGTATAAATACATTGGTTACAACTCCTACATGAGAACGTCCCTTTCCTTTGACTATATATGCCTTCATTTTTATTTTCTTCATAACATAATAATCTTTTTAATGACTTCATGTTCTTATAGGTAAAATTCGGTTCTGACCCAACTAATTCTTTTACCTTATCATCTATAGTTAGCAATCTCCAATTATTATTTATTATTTCTTTAATTTTTGTGTTCCTATTAGTAAAAGGAATTACCAATCTATTTTTCTTGTCATCCTGTTTTTCTCTACAAACCTTCCTGTCATTCCCTCTATTTCTATGGAAAAATGGTTGACCCTTATCTAATCTATATGCAGCATTCTCTCTTAGTACCTTATCTACTTCTTTCTTAGGGTAGCCTCTCTCTATAAAATTATCTATCAGTGTTTTTTGTTGCTCTTGGTATCTTTCATCATGGCTAGTTAGCCTAGATACCCTTAATGCTTGGCTTTTTATAATACTCGAGTAAATATGTCCTGGATGCATGCTACTACGATGTAATAAATTATTCCTCCAACAAGGTTTCCTATACATACCCATTCCCAATTCATTAGCTTCCTTAGTTAATTGTACATCTAAAAATTCTATCTGTTGTACTGAGCTCTTACATTCAAATGTCAAGAAGTCTGTTGTCCCATTCACATAAACAACAAAGTAATCTAATTGTTGTTTTGTACCACTCCAAATGAAAAAAAATATAATCTACAAAACGTCTGTAGTACCTTATGCATCCAATGAATAATGTATCACCCAGGACATAAGTGCTTTCCCAGTATGTCAATACCAAATTGGCATACGAGTTTGCACATGGGGTCCCCATAGCCACCCCTTTCTTTTGCAAATAGTACTTTCTGTCATTGTTACTTAGTACTATATCCAATATTACCATACATCTCATAATGAGGTCTCTGGGGACCCTTTTCTCAATCAATAATAATCTCACATATTCCATTCCCATTGTATTGGGTATCGATGTAAACAGGGATACAACATCCAATGTTACTAATAGGTCACTTCTAATATCATATGTAGAAAAAACGTAATCTGCATAACTTTCTAGAAATTGTTGAGTGACTTTTACCACAGATTCAATTTTATCAACAACCAGTCTAAATTGTTTTTCTAAATAAATTGATAGTGGCTCAGTGAGCCAACCACCCCCTGACACAATCGGTCTCATTGGTGGGTCCATTAAGACCTTATGTATTTTCGGTAACCCCCTAAAAATGGGAATTACAGGTTTCTCCACTAAAAAATATTTATACAACTCAGCATCAATTACATTTCATAAAAACAGGTCATACAATTCTCCTTGAACACTCTTAATAACCTTATCTAATGACATTCCATTCAAATTCTGATATGCCTCACTATCATTTAACAGTGCCCTCATTTTATTAACATACATATGGTTCAACACCACTAACGCCCCACCCTTATCAGCTTGTCTAATCACTATCTCATCATTATCTTGTAATTTATTAATAGCTTCATTCTCCTCACGGCTTAGATTGTAGAAATCCGGTTTATTATCATGGCCCATATGAAAATCAATCAAATCTCTTTCACAGGCCTTCTCAAATGCATCAAGTATCGGGTGTGTTTGTGGTGTAAAACTAGATGGTTTTCTAAAAACATTTGTATTTTCATTCATATTATGCTATCCAAACAACATTTTTAAACCTATATTCCTAGTAAACATTTTTATATCAATCATAATGTCAGTAATGTCTGTGTTCCTAGAAGGTATGAAGGGAAGACTCTTGTTTAACAAGGATCTTTCATGTTCAGTTAAAGCATACCTGGAAATATTAACAACAAAGTCCATTGTACCGGTCGAAGTATCTTCTTTTGAAATTCATGTCTCTCTTCTGAATTCTTTCATTTCTTCTTTCTGTTTTGTGACGGCCAAGCCTGCCATTCTACTTGTCATATCGGCAGGGGAAAAGAATAAAACACATTCACATCTGCTGAATTATCATTTACAAGTGAAGTGGAGGCACTGACATGATGTACTGTCTTATTGTCCTTCCTTCTAACATCCATCTCTTTAGGCATAGTTTGTTGTTCTATACTAGCAGCTCCTTCTTCCATTTGTGTTGAAACATCTCCTCCACTTATGGCCAAGTTCACCTGTCTCACACCCACTGCCGCTGTACTTGCTGATGTCATCAAGGTAGGCGTGGTAACACTCTGAACATTATGTTCATTAAAGGACTGCACATTTGTTCTAGTATGTATATCATTATTTCTTACATTGTCTCTGGGCCAAGAGAACACATTCCCTCTTCGGAAATCATTGAAATCTCATTCTAACTTTCTTTTTTTATCTTGTAACAGTTTACTATCAAGTGCCATTAGTGTAGTTGTTAATTCATTATGAAAGGTAACCATTTCAGTTGGACATAGAACGGAATTCAGTTCTCTTTGTATATCATTAATTTCCACAGTCAATGCACACTCTATCATTCTATATTGCTCAATTAAGAGCCTAATATACCCATAACTCGTATCCAAATTTAATTTTTGCCATTTGCTCAACAAGTCAGGGTATACAGTACCAAATGTCGGCATTTCTAGAATTCCTAGTCCTCTCAGCACTACCTTAAAGCTAACCTGTGTGTGTACCAAGAGGATGGCAAACAATTGAGAGTGGAACTTCTAGCATTGAAAATATATATGGATACTCACTCCTTATCATTTCCTGGATAGACACTCCTTACCATTTCCTGGATGCTCACTCCTTACCATTTCCTGGATACTCACTCCTTACCATTTCCTGCATACTCACTTCTTACCATTTCCTGGATACACACTTATCATTTCCTGCATACGCTCTCCATACCATTTCCTGAATACTCACTCCTTACCATTTCCTGGATACTCACTTCATACCATTTCCTGAATACTCACTCCTTACCATTTCCTGGATGCGCACTCTTTATCATTTCCTGGATACCCTCTCCATACCATTTCCTGCATACTCACTCCTTACCATTTCCTGGATACTCACTCCTTACCATTTCCTGGATACTCACTTCTTACCATTTCCTGGATACACACTTCTTACCATTTTCTGCATACGGTCTCCATACCATTTCCTGGATACTCACTTCATACCATTTCTTGGATACTCACACCTTACCATTTCCTGGATACTCATTCCTTACCATTTCCTGGATACACACTTTTTACCATTTCCTACATACGGTCTCCATACCATTTCCTGGATACTCACTCCATACCATTTCCTGGATACTCACTCTTTATCATTTCCTGGATGCTCACTCCATACCATTTCCTGCATACTCACTCCTTACCATTTTTGGGATACTTACTCCTTACCATTTCCTGGATACACACTTCTTACCATTTTCTGCATATGGTCTCCATACGATTTCCTGCATATGGTCTCCATGCCATTACCTGGATACTCACTCCATACCATTTCCTGGATACTCACTCCTTACCATTTCCTGGATGCTCACTCCTTACCATTTCCTGCATACCCAATCCTTACCATTTCCTGGATACTCACTCCTTACCATTTCCTGCATACTCACTCCTTACCATTTCCTGGATGCTCACTCCATACCATTTCCTGGATGCTCACTCCTTACCATTTCCTGCATACTCACTCCTTACCATTTCCTGGATACTCACTCCATACCATTTCCCAGATACTCACTCCATACCATTTTCTGGATGTTCACTCCTTACCATTTCCTGCATACTCACTCCTTACTATTTCCTGGATACTCACTCCATACCATTTCCTGGATACTCACTCCTTACCATTTCCTGGATGCTCACTCCTTACCATTTCCTGGATGCTCACTCCTTACCATTTCCTGGATACTCACTCCTTACCATTTCCTGGATACTCACTCCATACCATTTCCTGGATACTCACTCCTTTCCATTTCCTGGATGCTCACTCCTTACCATTTCCTGCATACTCACTCCATACCATTTCCTGGATACTCACTCCTTACCATTTCCTGGATGCTCACTCCTTACCATTTCCTGGATGCTCACTTCTTACCATTTCTTGGATATGCACTCCTTACCATTTCCCTGAGAAAAGGTAAGCAGATTAAAGCCTCATCAGCCGTCTGTTCCAAGAAGTACCTATGTCACTAGTTAAACTTGGTCACATTGGTTTCAAATCTGGGCTTTATTGATTTATGTGAATAGAACTGATCAGTTCTTCTTTTAAAGAGGCCTGGACACCAAAAGCATTTATGGCAGAAATCAGCAACCAGAACATTTCTAGAGTTCTTTAGTAAAAAATACCTTTATGTATGGGGATGTTCAGAAAGGTTATTTTAATGAAACTGAAGACTTGGTTTAGGACATAAGGCATACTGAGGCATTGCTAACACCTATTAATCATTTTTTGCCCCAGAAGCATGCAGCTGACCTAAATAAGTGACAAGCTGCTAGACAGCTACAGCAGTTCAAAGGCAATGAGGCAGCTTCAGCAGCAACTGGTCCCTTTAGAGGTAATTATTGGGCAAGCTAAAACCTTGCTCTCCTTCCACTGTCAATCTATCTCCTACATTCCACATACTTGCTGCTGACTCAATTGCCTATCCTATATCTATACTAATTAATCGATCTATTCTGGAATCAACTGTCCCCACCCTTTGGAAATATTTCTTTACTATCCCTCTTCATAAAGGTGGAAACTCCACTGACCCCTCAAACTACCGACCCATTGCCATTCTGTCCTCCCTCTCCAAGATATTAGAAAAATGTATTCACTTGCAGCTTCTCAATCACCTCCTCATGCACCACTTACTTACCTCTACCCAACATGGATTTTGTCCTCACCACAGCACCACCACTGCCCTCCTCTCCTTCACTTATATCACTGCAGAGGCCCTAGACAACAATAAACTCATTTCCTGTCTCTTCCTAGATCGTTCCAAAGCCTTTGATACTGTCTCTCATCCTCTACTACTATCCAAACTTGCAAATCTCCACCTATCCCCTCCACACTTGTCTGGTTTCATAGTTACCTATCTGGCAGGGAACAATCTGTCAAATGGCTCTCATCCTCCTCACTTTTCCTTCCCATCTCCACTAGTGTTCCCCAAGGCTCCATCATGGGACCCCTTTTGTTTAACATCTTCACCAATGATCTTTACACCTCATGCAAAAAATCCTACCTTATTCAGTATGCTGACAACTCTACACTTATATCCATCTCAAATAACCTTCCTGAACTACAATCCCTGACCCAACAAGCCCTACTATCCACAGAACAATGGCTCTCTCACAACCTATTGATCCTAAATCCCAAAAAGACCAAACTCCTACTTTTCCTTCCCCATTCTCTTTCTCATCACAAAACCTCCTTTTCTATTACATCTTCTAACAATACAACTATCCACCCTGACACCCTTACAAAATTCCTAGGGGGTCATTATGGATGACGAACTAAAGTTCAACCTACACATACTCCAATGTATAAAAAAAACAAACCAGAAACTAGGTCAGCTATATCAGAACAAAAAATTGCTAACCCCTGAATCTAGACTTACCCTGGGCCAGGCACTCCTCCCCCCTTCCCTCTTATATACTGCCCCCAGTTCTTACCAATATCCAGGCCTCCACTCTAAACAAACTCCAACAGACTTACCATAAAATAGCCAGATTCATTACTAACTCCCCATACAACTCACACCACTGCATTTCTTTAAACTCTCTTCAATGGCTTGAACTTCCCCAATTTCTGCTATCTTATCAATTTCATATGCTACACTCTATTCTTTATAAACCCTCCTTCTGTCCATCTCTATCTTCCTTAGTCTCCATCTAAATCCCACCCCGGACCCTCCGTACTTCTAACCAACAATTACTTGATGTCTACCACCCAAAAAGTCAGTAAGCAAACTACTCTACAAACACTCCCTTGCCCATGCTTGGAACAAACTTCCCCTTGACTTACGTTCAGTCTCCCATACCTCACACTTTAAAAAGTGAACTAAAAGCTTATTTTCTCAATTCCAGAACTTGCCCTTGCCATGACCCCACCTAGTCTTCCTTCCCTTTATGTACCCTCAAAAGGTCCATACTTAGTACCTCATTATACCTCTCTCTCCAATGTGTCTACTATGCATTTGCATAATTTTATACAAACAAAAAAATTTTATTGTTGACCTATTGAACTATATCAATGTAAAATTGTTACTTAGCTTCTTTTTCATGCAACTTTAACTTTATGCATGTAACCCAACATATGTGAATCTTTTTGCTATAACTGCTATTATATCAATATTGTTTAAAATTGTACTTGTTTAAAAATGTACTCCTGGAGCTTTTCTCCTTGGGTCTCCACCAAAAATGGGCCACAAGCCCAGTTGGACAAACCCGGTTAACAAATATCAATAAATAAATAAATAAATAAATAAATAAATGTTATTTAAGCAAGAGAACAACCAGACTATGTCCAGTAAAAAAACATTCAGTCTGTAACAATACACACTAGCATTTGTTCAGAAGGGACTATATCTAGCCAACTCCATGACAGTTGGTCCACCTTCCATGATGTAAGACATTATGCAGTTTGCACAGTAGTAAGCCATGATCTGATGTCTGTGTTGTAAGATGAATCAGCTAGGGAATGTTGACCTAGTTTACTTGAGTAACATGCATTGTCTGCATATACAACTACCAGTAAAGTTTAAGTTCTTGTGACATGGTGACATGTAGTTACTCAGGCAAGACATGTGCATGAACTGCCAGCGACCTGGGTCTGAGTAAGTATGTTTAGCTATAAGGATGGGAGTGGGAGGTCAATGACCTCTAGTTCTCTTTTCTTGGAAGCTAACTATGTGTCTTTTCCACTATAGCAGTGTCGTCTGAAGGAGGCTAGAGGCTAAATCTAGGCATTTGTGGATCATAAGTAGTTATGTTCAGTACATGCTGTGTGTGTGTGTGTGTGTGTGTGTGTGTGTGTGTGTGTGTGTGTGTGTGTGTGTGTGTGTGTGTGTGTGTGTGTGTGTGTGTGTGTGTGTGTGTGTGTGTACATTATGTCCATGCATGGTAGCACAAATCAGCACTCCTACATTAGCTACTTTATATGCATGCCATGGATGTAGATGCAAAAATGTCAGATATCCCCTGCTAGAGCTAATATGCTTGCCAGGACCTTCACTTTTTCTCTTGGTTTGTGCTCCATTGCACTACTGCACAATTAAGGCCCTTCTTCCCTCCTTGTGGAGGGGGGGGTGGTCTAACGAACGTATTTGCGTATGAGCCACATGTGAAGATACTGAGTAAATGAGGTTATGAAGTGTGCATGCAGTTTGTGGTTAGAGGTCAAGTCCAGATACAGGGACCAAAGGCAAATAATAAACATACTGGCTAATCGTGCTGGATTATGATATAATGTATGGCCATATGCCAAGCAGCAAACTATACCTTTGGCCGAAAGCAAGACAGCAAGTGTATAAACCTTTTGGGACTCTTTTCTTTTCCTCTTTGTTGGAAGCAACTTTGGACTCCATTATATTAATCAGAGTGTGGGGGAGGGGGGGTGCTCAGTAGGTGGGATTCAGAAACTTTGTTTTTACCTCCTTTACAGAAAATGCAATTTGACTTTCTAAGATGGTGATCATGTTTTGGTCAACATTATATTTCCGAATACATGCATTTAGTTGAAGTCACCAGCTCCGAATGTTACATATTCCAAACCTAAATATCGACTTTCACATTGGCGCACGGTCTGAATGTCGAGCGAATCACTGAATTCAACATTTCTGACCACTCAACCACCAAAACAAGTGCTACCATGGGTCTAAAGGGGGGGGGGGGTATTTGCCTGACTGACATTTATTGTACATGGATTCGGTCTTTGAAAGTTCGACATTGTTCAGACTCGGTTCACTGCCTTCGACATTTAGTACGTCAGGATTCTACCATTCGATTAAATGCATCTATTCCTTATATTTCTGTTGTGTATAAATAGAAAAATCTATTGTTTGTTATGAGGCTGAAAGTAAGTAACAACAAAGAATTTGGGAAATACAAGCAAAAAGACATTCATTTTTCTGTCACTAACTCCACGCAGGTATCCTGCTTTAGTCGTTTGATATTGGGAGGGCTACAAACCTCATTGCACAATATATCTTACTAGATGAGCTCAAGGGCATGAGGATATTACATCATTTTTATTACTATGTAAAAGTTTGTTGCAAGACAAAAGTGGCTCTGCTTAGCCTTCTTCATGGTGACCAGTTGTTAATGTCTCACTTGACACGTGAGTGAATCATTTAGATTGCAAACAATTAACTTGGAAGAAAGGCTCAAGAAGAACCTTCACAACAGGAATTATATAGGTTCTTAAGTTCATAGGCGTGTACTAGGCTAATGGCCCGGAGTCTTTACAAGTCTAGACCATAGAAGTGCCCTGGCATTGTGCCGCCCAACATTAGTTCCCAGTGACTCTATCAAGTAGAGCCACTGGAGTGATCCCTGGGGTGAACTTTCTATTTCCCATCCACTCATCATGATTTCTCTTGAAGAGTGACAGCGACATGTATGGGAAGTCTATTCCAGAGCACGGGTAGTCTCCGGGTGAGGAACCTGTCCCTCCAGCATGTTCTGTTGATTGTGGAAAATGAGGTTGAGGTCTCTGAAGCATGTGGTGTGGAGGGATTAGGATTTCTTTAGATGTAGCATTTCTAACAGAGCTGGGTCAGACATGGCTTTGTAAGTCAGCAGAGATCGCCTCTAAGTAGGCGATATGAGACAGAGAATAGCTGGAGTCTTTTGAGTCTGTCTGTGTAGGACATGTGTTTAAGACCTAGGATCCATTTTGTGAGGTACTTCTGTGGCCTCTCCAGCTGTTGCAGGTGTCTAGTGAGGTACATGCCAAATGGGGCATTATACTCGATGACTGGTCTAATGAGGGAAGAGTAGAGAGAGAAGATGGCCTCTTTCTTCCTGGATGCAAAGCCCTTGCTAATGAGATGTGCCACATAGAAGGACTTTCTGACCACAGTGGCATTGTG
Organism: Protopterus annectens; assembly: GCF_019279795.1. NCBI lineage: Eukaryota > Metazoa > Chordata > Ceratodontiformes > Protopteridae > Protopterus > Protopterus annectens. Next base: position 1,780,407,583 of record NC_056744.1, on the reverse strand, counting down.
GTGGTCGAAGGAGAGGTTGCTGTCAACCTGTGTCTCCAGATCTCTTATAATGCCTTCAGTATTCAGTGGGCTCCCATTGATGTGGTAGTTAGTGGGAACTGAGTTTTTACCAAAGGGGATGACGGCGCATTTTTGGTGTTAGATTTAAGGCCATGGTTTCAACACCAGACATTGGTCTCAGTGAGGCCTTTCTGTAGGATGCCTCCATCACTTGGGGAGTTAATAATGGCTCCCAGCTTGCAGTCGTCGGTGAACTTGGTCAACCAGAGTCCCTTTGTGCTGGCCTGGACTTTTGAGAAGTAGATGCCAAACAGGAGTGGACCCAGGACCGATCCCTGTGGGACTCCACTCTTGACTGATCAGCAGTCCGACTTGGAGTTCACTACTTTCATGCTGTGTGTTCTATCTGTGAGCCAATTTGCAACTCACCTAGTGATATAGGGGTTGATGTCTAGTTTGGTGAGTTTCTCAATAATTCCCGAGTGACAAATGGTATCAGAGGCCTTGGCCAGATCAAAGTAGGCTGTATGCACTGCCTTAACTTCATCCACAGCCCTGGTGACTAACTCAAAGAAGTTAACCAAGTTGAGCAGGCATGATCTCCCTTTCAAAAGCCAAACTGCGTAGGGTCCAGAGTTTGGAAATTTCCTATATCTTTGTTAATCAGGTCCATGATGATATGCTCCACAGCTTTACATATCAGACTCATTAGGCTAATGGGGTGAGAGGGATGATTGTAGCAGTGTGCCATTCAGTAGGGACAAAGCCTGTGACTGAACAGGGCACACAGATGTGGTGCCAGTTTGCTTTGTACTTCATGTAGAACACAGCCAGGGTTATTATTGGGTCACATGGAAGCTGTATTCTTGCCCTTAGATAATGCAGCTTTAACCTGGGATACAGTAATGCTGAGTGCCTGGCCAGGTCTCCGTTACAACACATATGTCGATGTTCTCCATTGTGAGGAGTGCTTCAAGTGAGTGCATCTTGAGATTTAGACTTCTAGCACTGATGAGTGTTTCAAGTGAGTGCATTTTGAAATTTAGACTTCTAGCGTTGAGCAGCATGACCCTCAGATTGCATTTATTTATAGCTGTTACAGTGGTAATTTGGTCTTTGGAACACTGCCTAAAAAACTAAAATAGACACTATAGGGGTGGCAAGAGCCTTAACCAGTACCCGGAAACCCAGGGTGACAGATGCAGGCCATCTCTGGCAAAGCATTGAGGTCTGTCAATCATGTCATCACAAGCAGGCAGATACTGGATCCCCTTAGAATGACACCAGAAACTTAGTCAATTGTTGAAGTCAATCATTTTTTGTTTGTACTGCGGTATCATTTTGGATGACATTAGGATACTGCTTAGGGCTAGTGTCATACCTGCCTGGCCACATAATCCAAGACTTCCATCATGTATCTTTTCATGTAGTCCAGGTTGGTGTGTCTCAGGTTATTCACACCCACATGGACAATGACAGAGTCATACTTGTATTTGTTGTAGAGTGACCTGAGTGCGTGTGTTATGTGTCGGATTCTGACACCTGATAGACAGCTGACTGTTACCTTCTCCTTATTCATCCTAGTGAGTGGGACATCTGTGTGCCTCACTATTGAGTCAGCTATGATTAGTGTATTGGGCAAGGTGTTTAGCCTTAGGGGCTTAGGTTGAGGGGCATACTGTGGAGGTGAGCTATGTGTCCTGCAGTTTGTGCTGTGTTGTGGTGGTCGAGTGCATTTTTGTCTTGGAGGTCTCTGCTGTTTGGGTAAATTTCTATTCAGTGTCTCCACAAAGGTGGGTGCATGGTTTGTGTTTTTATGTGAGAACTGTGATAGTGGATGTTCTGGAGAGCTATGTGTTCCATGTGGTGTGGTGCAGGTGTTGACCTTCTCCTCTTGACCAGATAGTCTGGGCTTGGCTGGAGAGTGCATAGCTTCCAATTTGGTGATATAAGTGCATCTCTCACAAGTCTGAGTGTTGGGAGGTAAAAGGAGAGGGTTGTCTGTGTACATGAGGCAGTTGCTACACTGCCTCAGAATGCTCAAGTGCACCAGGTTAATAGGAGAAAGCACATAGTACTGCCCTTTAATCATGCCAGGAGGCGTGGTCATAACTACTAAGTACTGGAGCTATTTCTGTGAAGAATGACTAATGCTGATGGCTCTTACGTGTACTACAATAATTGCTACAAAAACCTGTTGAAGTGCAAAGCGATTAGGCTATTTGAGTGCAAAAATAGAAAGAACTAGCAAGATCTAAGGGAAAAACTGAAGAGCAGCCTTTCTGCCACCAGTAATAGTTTACCTCAGCTTGGTGCTGCTGAGCAGAGCTTAAGCATATGCAAACCCATGGGAACACGGGCTTTTAAACCAGAAAGTTGAAAGGGATGGAAAAACTGCCCAAACGGCCAATAAACTACAATTTCTGGGCCAGAAACCACTCCTCTTGTGGTAGATAGGCTACCTAGTGCTTACCACTCCCACTGATAAGCTAGAAGGTTTCCCTCCAACACAGAAAGGCTTGGGGGGGCTCAGAAGCTTACAAACAGTCCTAGGAACAGCAAATCTGTATCAGGACTAGACTAGTTACAGGGAAGGTAGGAAACAATCGCAAAAGAGGGCTTTTAAACCAGAAAGTTGAAGGGAATGGAAAAACTGCACAAATGGCTAATAATCTGCAATTTCTGGGCCAGAAACCACTCTTCTTGTGTTAAATAGGCTATCTAGTGCTTACCACTCCCACTGACAAGCTAGAAGGCTTTCCTCCAACACAGAAATGCTTGGGGGGGTTCAGAAGTTTACAAACAGTCCAGGATACAGCGAATCTGTATCTGGACTAGACTAGTTACAGAAAAGGTGGGAAACAAGCTTGGAATTTTTTTTTGAAAAATGTTAGATTATTCTGTGTTGGCTGCAAGCAAGGAAGTGTAGAAAGTTACTGCTTTTGTTTTTCCATCACAATAATATTAGTCATTGTCATAATTGTATTATTTCAGTACCATGTTTTTTTGGGAGGGGGGCAGGCTTTCATTCCCTTTGGACCTCCTGGTTTGTGAAGTTAGAAATGAGGTCTGTAAACTACAAGCATGATAGAGGCTGCACATGGCATGGTCCTTGACTATAAGCTTGATAACAGAGGCTGCACATGACATGGTCCTTGATTACAGGCATGATAATAGAGACTGCACATGACATGGTCCTTGATTACAAGCATGATAACAGAGGCTACACATGACATGGTCCTTGATTACAGGCATGATAATAGAGGCTGCACATGACATGGTCCTTGATTACAAGCATGATAACAGAGGCTGCACATGACATGGTCCTGGATTACAGGCATGATATTAGAGGCTGCACATGATATGGTCCTTGATTACAAGCATGATAACAGAGGCTGCACATGACATGGTCCTTGATTACAGGCATGATAATAGAGGCTGCACATGATATGGTCCTTGATTACAAGCATGATAACAGAGGCTGCACATGACATGGTCCTTGATTACAGGCATGATAATAGAGGCTGCACATGACACAGTCCTTGATTACAAGCATGATAACAGAGGCTGCACATGATGTGGTCCTTGACTACAAGCTTGATAACAGAGGCTGCACATGATGTGGTCCTTGACTGCAAGCATGATAACAGAGGCTGCACATGACATGATCCTTGATTACAAGCATGATAACAGAGCCTGCACATGACATGGTCCTTGATTACAGGCATGATAACAGAGGCTGCACATGACATGGTCCTTGATTACAAGCATGATAACAGAGGCTGCACATGACATGATCCTTGATTACAAGCACGATAACAGAGCCTGCACATGACATGGTCCTTGATTACAGGCATGATAACAGAGGCTGCACATGACATGGGCCTTGATTACAAGCATGATAACAGAGGCTGCACATGATGTGGTCCTTGACTGCAAGCATGATAACAGAGGCTGCACATGACATGATCCTTGATTACAAGCACAATAACAGAGCCTGCACATGACATGGTCCTTGATTACAGGCATGATAACAGAGGCTGCACATGACATGGTCCTTGATTACAAGCATGATAACAGAGGCTGAACATGACATGGTCTTTGATTACAGGCATGATAACAGAGGCTGCACATGACATGGTCTTTGACTGCAAGCATGATAACAGAGGCTGCACATGACATGGTCCTTGATTACACCTCTTGAGGTCTTGTTGATATGTGACGGCTAATGCCAGTGTCCCCATGTCAGGGATGGGCAGCAAAGAGATCAGACAGCCATGTCCTAGAGATAATCTGCAGGTTGGGAACCCTGCAAAGGCAATTACAGTAATGAAAAGGTTTATATGGTAGCACACTTGTAGTTTATGTAAAACTCTTATTAGTGATCACTGCATGTTCTGACTCAACATCACAAGAGGTTGATGGTTTAGGATTATACAGATAAAAATCCTTGACTAGTCTGAGATGACAGTTGACCAGCACCCGGCTCTCACTTTTCAAAGTAGTGATAGGCAAGACAAGAGGACAAATAGGTCAGATAGGGAAGATTCTGGTTCAGCTTTTTAATATTCTATATCAGCTCACTGCTGTTAAAAATCTTTTAAAATTGTATTTGTCATTTTAAGGATAAACTAAGTTCACCAAAGACTTACAGTAGTTACAGTATTCCAGTGGAATTTATAATTAGCCTACTGAGACTGTAATATCAAATTTTCCCAGTCTTATTTATTCATTAGTTAAGACTTACATGCTGTATTCCTTCCTAGCAGTATACAGCAAGGCTGCTTGATTGCATGGTTAGTTTGCACTAGAAATTATTGATAGCAGATTATTTATTATTTGTGCATAAAAAGAACAGTCTGATCATTCCTGAATTAGATTTAAAGACCATACCAGAAGCTATTGCTTTGTAAGAAGTGGACTCCATCTCTCCTCAAAATGCAGTTAGAATACTAATTATACAGCCTTTTCTTCCTCTGTGCTCAGGATTTTTAGGCAGGTCCAAATTAATGGACAATCCAAGCTAAAACCTACAGATAAAAATAAGGTGTCTTTGGGACTTAGTCAATGTCTGTAGTCTAAATAAAAAAAATAACTGCCTAAAGACTACCTTGTCTTTAAGCAAATCTAGATTCATGCTCTCACAAACACACATTTCATAAACCCATTCTGCATTTTACAAGTACCTTGCTGCAATTCATTTCTGTGAATCAATTTTTATAAGTCAGTCCTTCAAAAGTAGGACTACAAAAACAAATTGCAGACATGAAGTACTACACAACCTATACACATTAAACACCACAAACTACACTATTCTAAGTTTTGTACCCTCCCATATCATCTCAAGATATAACACTTCCCTGATAAAGTTATAATTTTCTTTATAATGGTTTTCTACTTGCTGACCTAAGTTACTCATCTGCTGACTTGGAGAAACATGCTTCAGGTAATAAATGGGCTCAAAAACTACTAGATTTCATAAAGTTTAATAAACTTGAACAAACTGTAAAAATGCCAACAAGTGAAAAATATTACATGTCATCATGTCAAGCATCCCATCCCATTTTGTCTTTGATCATAATGCCGCTACATTCCTCATATACGCCAAACTTAACCTAACAACGAATGTTACCGTCTCCATTACAGTATCCTGAGAAATCATATTGCACCAATCAGCTGAGACCTATATTAGGCCTCCCTTCACAACCTACTAGTGTTTGCTCATGGCTCTATACAGCACTTTATATAACTGCATTGATAAATGTGTTGCCCCTGTTAGGCATACATTTAGAAAAAAGTCTGCAATGTACCTAAATGGTGCCATTACAAAGTCAAAGAGAAAATAGAATACAGTGCCTTCTCCTTTTGCTAAACCCAGTAAAACAGTTTTAAGGCCAACTCCTTCCAAAAATAACTCATTAAACAATCAAAAGATGCAACGTTCTTTTTTGAGGATAATCTTGTAATCAAAGTGGGAGATAATAATATGGCCTTTTACAATGGCATCTGAGAAATGAAGAGGAATGAACAAGCATGCTGTGTGCTGCAACACAATGGTATCATCATAACGCAACAAACAGATATTCTAATATACTGCCATACAGGTTTGGAATATATCTCAGGCCACAGCCACTCTCAATCCCCACAACAGGATTCCACTTAAAATGACATGGAAAATGGTCACCTCTGCCCTCAACAAGGTCTGAAACACCAGTTTGATGGGACGAGAAAATATGTTAGGAATGTTAATTTGTGCAATCAAAAATAGATCAGCATACCTCTTAAGCAACTTCTAAATGGAGCGGTAAAACTATCTATATCCCTTATATTAAGAAGCAGGCTATTGTGATCCAAATTGCAATGGAGGTCCTCCTACAGACCACATTAATTATGGACAGTTTAGCCTCTCCAACATGTCATACTAGATGGTAGACAGAACCGTTATAGGACTTATTCAGAATCTCATTCTCCATGACAAAACCCAGTTCAGCTTTGTTATAGGTAGATCTTGCATGCTTAACCTTATGAATTTTTAAGACTGAAACTACTAACTAGATTGAGGGCTTATCTCTCTATGCAGGTTACCTTGATCTGGCTAAAACATGTGACACTATGTCCCTTATCAGAATCTTACATAAACTTCAGGATCTGAACATAAATGAAGGGACAGGTACATTAAATGACCCCTTACTGACTGAAACCCCTGGCTTTGAGTAGCTGCGTAGTGACAAGCAGAAAAGACTAGTCAGCCTCACTAAAACTGACATCAGCTCTACCAAGAAATGTGAGAACTTCATATTTCAAAGACTTCCTCACTTATGGAATAAACCCCCCACTCAAAACACTCTGCCCATTAATTCATACCAGAAAAGGAAATGGATGATTACAAGATGGCTTACAAATTGGCTGATAGGCCTTGAAATTGCTCACAAAACCTATGAACATTTGTTTCTTTTTCGACTTATAATGGCAAACTTATACATTGCTACTTTACTAGCTCTGTGCCTTCATGCATTGCCATCCTAAATATGAGATTTATATGTTATGCATACAGTTAAAACAATACCTACTTTAAAGGCAGAGGGAAGAAGAGAAAGTGAAACAAAATTAGTTAGATAAGGGAAAAACGAGAAAGCAGGAATAACAGAAAAGGAAAAACAAAGAAAAATTATTTTTACTATCAATTTCTAACACCCTTTGAATGCAGAAAGAAACATTATGTAAGGTAAAACAATGTCTTACATTTATGTTTGAAAACATATGCAATACACCATATTGCTTGGTCACTGAGGTCTAGGGAAGGAATGCAACTGGGTATACAGAACGATAAATTAAAAAAAATAACAGATAAAATCAAAAGAAGTTGGATGAAATAGGAAATTATGTAGTAGGTGGGAGGCAAGAACATCCATATAGCATGCTTATAGACTCATAAAAATCTAAGAGAAAACAGAATGGTTCCCCAAGACTCCTCACATGGAATGTAGGATATATAAATAATATGGTAGGAGACAGAAATTTTATTGAGTTTGTAACAAAGTATGATGAACTTAATTTACAAGAATCTTGTCTTTGGATTCTAAGGGTCTTGCTGTGCAAAATATTAATGCACGTGGGCAAATGTAAGAAAAGAAAATTATTGTCTACATACAGAGATAAGTCTACTAACTGATTAAAATAAACAATGTTTCTTAAAATGATTAGTAGAAACTAAAACTGCATATATTTTTTTAGAAATAACCTACAAAAGTAACACATTTTAGGCACTGAATGTATATATGCCTCCCAGAAGTAACAATGATGCAGAAAATAAGAAATAATTGAAAATATTCACTAATATAGTAAATAATGATAGTTCATTTAAGAGAAATGGAACTTAATAACAGATGGAGATTTTAATGCATATCTGAGAAAACATACAAAGCGAACCTATTATTTAATAAAAATAGAGATGTTCAGAATACAGGTAGATAACTAAATATGTGACTGGATATAACAAAGGTAGAGGATATATAGTGAGTAAAAATGCCTTGACAATAGATAATATTATTTTGTAAAACTACTGAAATAAACTAGAAGATATTTCTGATTATATGAAAAAAGTGGCCCTTGTTTGTTTGATTTAGAATGTAAATATCAGTAAAATGATTATCCACAAAGTTTAAAAATGTGGATGAAATTAAAATGTAAAGAAATTTTGAAAACTATATGTAGGTCAAAAGGAGAGTATTGAGACTTCATAAGAAAGAAAAATGACAATGTATAAGAAGCAAGTGGAACCAGATGTAAGAGACAATAGGAAATAGAAACAATACGGACTTTTGGAAAATTATGCGAATGATGCCTTTTGGTACAAAAGATCAGAGGGAGGTAACTAGCAAGTAAAAGAGGAAGAAGGGGTCAAATTTTGCCACCTAAGTTGTGCACTAGGGCACAGTATCATTGATATAATAATAAAGGATGATTGGATACGTTTCAACAGGTCATTTAAAATACAATTTTATCAGTGAAAACAAAATAATCAAACTAAAATAATAATGAGGCAGTACCTGTGTTGGATGGAATGTATAATAAAAATCACAAAAAATGGCCAAAAATCTATCCTTTCAATGCAGAAAATATATAAAGGCTGGAGTATTTCCTTGTTATGGGAAAATGCAATTATAATACCTATATACAAGAAAGGGCACAGAAGAAAAAGCAGAACTGTACCACCAATAACACCGTTAGATATGTCACAATTGTATGAATGGGGTTGAGACTTAACTTACCTTTTAATTCCTATGATCATATCATCTATTAATATTTGCCAATGAAATTCCTCAATACCCCTCAAAGTTTTCTTCTTTTGGCCTGCAACTTAGGAAAACTGCCTGCATTTTCCAATTTTTCCATTATTGTATTTTATCCATTGGATTTGACTTTGATTATGACTTGTGTCTTGTTTGGATCTGAAACTGTCTGTTCTTTCTACTCTTGTTTTTAAGCAAGATGAGAAAGTAGTCACTCTCGAGTCCTGTCCTAATCTCTATGGTGCGTAATAGTTTTAAATCCATACTAGGTTTACAGAAGTAGCTGAATATCTTGTTTTTATTCTTCTGTTTAGGGAACTCATATCAAGTTTCTTTCTTCTCTGAGGATAATTTGAAAGCTGCACCTATTCTCTCACTGAAAGCTGTGCAGATTGCATTGGTGAGTATACACTTCCTTCTATGTTACCCTTTGAGAAATGTACACATTTATTATGTTTATCTCTTTCTCAAAAGCACTACCTGTTCACATTATCATTGTTTTCTAGATATTCTTTGTGTTTTTTTTAATTTACAGGATAGCCCAATGACTCCTACTCACCAAGTTATCACCTTAGCAATGCACACAAACTGAAGCTCTCATGCTACCTCACGTTTTATTCCTAAGCCTACACCTTACCTTACACAAACTTTACATAACACTACCACTGTACACGACACTCAGGCACTCAGATACACAGCACATACAGTGCTACACACATGCAACACGAAATCTATTCCCCTTACCTTTACTCTCACCATACCCACAAACACTCAAACACAACATTTACCTCCAGTTCATACACATGCACATCACCAAATCTAACTTCTATTGTAGCCATAACTCCACCCCTAACCTATAACCTTTCACATACACATATTGTGCACTCACAGACACCTACACATACATCCCCTAATGACAAAACTTGATGAACATCTGAAACTTTGACATTAGAATCAAACATAAATTCATAAAGACATTCACTTAACCGATGGTACACTTAACTAATAGCCACAGATTTCACTCTGTCAGCCTAATGACTATTCGACAAAGTGTACGTGTACACATACCCTTACATGCAGTGACTATGGTTTGTTTAAGAAGAGAAGCCCAAACTCCTTGCCAGGTTCATTAACATAGGCATTATTTCTTACTGTATTCAAGGTCCAGTTGGCAAATGGTGTGAGGATATTACAAACTCCAAAGTAGACAAATATTAGGCTTTTAATTTGTTGTTTGCCCTACCTTGTACACTGAATATATGATTTTCTTTTTTGCATGTGCATGGACATTTCTGCATTGGGGATGCCTTCTGCTGAGTATTGTTTTCAGAATAACATATTACTGGCTCTGTTAATCTTTTAACATGTGTAGCAAAGTACCCTCTACTTTTTTATTTATTATTTTTTTTAATGAAACCATTGTGATTACACATACACTGTAATGCAGTATCAGGTGGCAGGCACGATATTTAGCATTCATATCTGTGAATTGTCTTAGAACCACACTGGTGCAGTGGTTAGCATTGTCGCCTCACAGCAAGAGGTTCTCCCGTTCGATTCTCACCACGCTGGTGCAGCGGTTAGCATTGTCGCCTCACAGCAAGAGGTTCTCCCGTTCGATTCTCTGCTGCTGGGTGTGCAGGTTAGCATTGTCGCCACAGCAAGAGGTTCTGCTGGAGCACCTTCTCTGTGGAGTCTGCATGTCCTCCCTGTGGTCGAGTGATGTTAAAGACATGCAGGTAGGTGTGAGCCTGAATGGGCATGCCTTCGCTGAAGGTTGGGAATTGGGCTGGCAACTCGGCACCGTAAAAATCCACTGCCAATCATGAGCAGACCGGAGTTCCGCTGTGGTGACCCCTAACCAGGAAAAGTCTGAATCTGTGAATTGTCTTAGCATTCTTATTCAGGAAGGGTTACTCACTTGCAGGTATTCTGCACAACACCAGCATCATATCTCTTCTACAGCTATGGTGCTTTCTTCTCCATGAATCATGCATAAGCTCTCTCCCTACTTTTTTCTGTATGGTATCCCTATGTACTGTGTATCATGCCTATGAATCCAGCCCACATACAAGTTACATTAATAATGTTACATTGTTACATTGTATAGATTTTCCTCTTAAAGACATATTCTTAGTAGGTGCTGCTTGTGCACTATGTACTGTGTATCATGCCTATGAATCCAGCCCACATACAAGTTGCATTAATAATGTTACATTGTTACATTGTATACATTTTCCTCTTAAAGACATATTCTTAGTAGGTGCTGCTTGTGCACTATGTACTGTGTATCATGCCTATGAATCCAGCCCACATACAAGTTGCATTAATAATGTTACATTGTTACATTGTATACATTTTCCTCTTAAAGACATATTCTTAGTAGGTGCTGCTTGTGCACTATGTACTGTGTATCATGCCTATGAATCCAGCCCACATACAAGTTGCATTAATAATGTTACATTGTTACATTGTATACATTTTCCTCTTAAAGACATATTCTTAGTAGGTGCTGCTTGTGCACTATGTACTGTGTATCATGCCTATGAATCCAGCCCACATACAAGTTGCATTAATAATGTTACATTGTTACATTGTATACATTTTCCTCTTAAAGACATATTCTTAGTAGGTGCTGCTTGTGCACTATGTACTGTGTATCATGCCTATGAATCCAGCCCACATACAAGTTGCATTAATAATGTTACATTGTTACATTGTATACATTTTCCTCTTAAAGACATATTCTTAGTAGGTGCTGCTTGTGCACTATGTACTGTGTATCATGCCTATGAATCCAGCCCACATACAAGTTGCATTAATAATGTTACATTGTTACATTGTATAGATTTTCCTCTTAAACACATATTCTTAGTAGGTGCTGCTTGTGCACCACTTGTAATCAGCAGCACAGGAATATGTTCTTGTTAAGGCACTGTATTGATCTGTAATTCTGGAGTTTGGGGGATGTTTTATGCTAGGATTAGGCCGCATTAAAGGTCCATGACTTGCCACAGACTCCTATTTTATTAAACTGGCCCTACTATCATACTCTTGTCAAATGATTGTCCTGAGCCAGGCAGAGAAATGTATTGGTACTTCATCTGTTGAATGTCCATGTATTATTTGGTAAGAGAGGCGAGTGCAGAGATAAGAGAAAGATATGTTGGAGAGATACTATGAATTAGTAAATTTAATAATGGCAAACATTATAATGAGTGCTGGGGAGGGGAAGATAAACTCCCAAGATATTTGTCTAGAAAATATCATGAAAGAAAACTTTTACAATTTGCATTTCCCACTGTGATACCTACACAGAATTATTGTCCCATACAACAGTTTAGTACAGACAGGTTCTGGAATGTAATGAGAAGCGGAATATTTATTTTTATTTTTATTTATTTATTTATTGCAAAACTTTGAAATACACTATTTTAAACATGGTACAAAATTATGAAAATGCTTTATTTCAGTAGATCTCATGGTATTAAATACATTTTGCAAACCAGGAATTAAAAAAATGCAGTTTTGTAATGTATCACAATAGTAAACCATCAAGCCTTATCATAGGATGACAGGATCATAGGAGGTTACTAGGCTATTGGCCCTAAGGCCTCTACAAGCTTAGCCATGTTATACCCTTGTTCCCTTATGGGCCAAGAAATATAGTCTATGTTTGTGCACAAACCTAAATCAACACCAGCTGCCCCTGTCTAAGAGGGACATAGGTGAAACCCTCAGTGTAAATTTATGGTTTCCCATCCAATTGTCAAGGTTACACTTAAATAGGGTCATTGAGGAGGTCTGTTTTATGTGAATTGGGAGTTTTTTCAGAGAAGTGCCAACCTCTTGGAGACATATCTGTCTCTTCAGCATGTCCTGTTAATATTGCAGGCTAGGTTAAGGTCCCTAGAGTGAGTGAATCTTGTCCCATTGGATTTTTGGATGTGCAGCAGCTTCATCAAGGCAGGTTCTGAGACTGCTCTGTAGGTCAGGTACAAGTCACCCCTAAGCAGTCTATACGATACTGTATAAAGTGATAGGGCCTTCAGTCTGTCGGTGTAGGTCATGTGCTGTAGGACCTGAGTTTTCTTGGTGAGAAACCTCAGAGGTCTCTCCAGTTGCTGCAGATATTTGGTGAGGTACATATAGAAAGGAGCATTGCACTCTGTTACTGGTCTGATGAGACCTGAGTACAGGGGCATTAGAACCTCCTTAGCTTTGGATGCTATACTCTTGCTTATGAGGTGTGCAATGTAGGTGGCCTTCCTTTCTATGGTGGACACCTAATGATCAAAGTTAAGGCTGCTATCAACTTCCATTCCTAAATCCCTCACCACTGGGTTTGATCTTAGGAAGGTATTATTAATGTTTGAAAAGTGGGTGATAATGCATTTGTTTTTGCATTCAGTTTAAGTCCGTGGTTTTGACACCAGTCATTTTTTTTGTGTAAGCCCATTTTGTAAAATGTTGTCATCTTTGGTGGATTCGATGATTGCACCCAGTTTGCAGTCATCAGCAAACTTAGCAAGCTATAAGCCATCTATTTTTGCCTGAACTTCTGAAAAATAGACACCATACAGTAGGGGGCCTAGCACAGATCCTTATGGAACACCACCGGGAACAGGTCTGCTAGTAGACATGGCCTCCCCAATTTTTCCTGCATGTGTTCTGTTTGTGAGCCAGTTTGCAACCCATCTATTGATGTAAGGGTTAATCCACAGCTGGGTGAGTTTCTCAATGATGTCTGGGTGGGGAATTGTGTCAAAGGCCTTGGCTAGGTTGAGATAGGCAGTGTGAACTGTTTTGCCTTCATCCAGGGCCTTGATGACATTCTCAAAGAGGTCCACCAGGTTTGGTAGGCAAGATCTGCTCTTAACAAAACCAAACTGGGTTAGGTCAAGAGTTTGAAGATCACCTATATCCTTGTTGATAAGGTCCTTGATGATTCTCTCCATGGCTTTGCAGATAAGGCTGGTTAGGCTTATGGGTCAATAGTTCCCAGTGTCGTTTGAGGGATCCCCTTCATGTAAGGGGATCACACACTGTTTTCCACTCAGCTGGGACAAAACCATTATTTAGACTGAGACTGAAGACCATGCTTAGTGGTTCCGTTAACTCCAGCTTTAGACCATTTAATAAGCAGGTTGGGATTTTGTCCCATTGAAGCTGTATTTTAGGCCTTGGAGAGTGGCTATAGGTGAGGTTTTTGCCAAAGCTGTCCTCTAGCAGGTTGGTAATGTCCTCAGGTTTAGTATGAGTGGTACCATCCACAACTAGTTCAGCACAAAACTGGGCCATCCCTTTTAGATCTAGGATGTAGCTATGGAATTCTTTGTGATTCTCCTTGGCTAGGGATGTTAATTTGGTTTTGTAATTAGCTTTAGGGGACTCTACAAGATGACTAATCTGCTTGTTTATGCTTTGTAGGGAATTATTCCTCTGCTGGAACTGTTCCCTCTTGTTTTTGGATAGCAGTTTCTTTCTCTTATTGTATAACCTATTTATGCTAGATGTCCACCAAGGTGGCTTATTTTTTTCTTGAGGATCTTGATTTGATTCATTCGAGTATGGCTGAGTCTATACATTTATATAGGTGTTTATACAGGACATTTGTCTACACCTCAGTATAGGGGTCATTGCTGTCAGTGTTGTTTGCTTTAGAGAAATTTTTTAACTTTTTTTTTTGCTCCTGAGGGTAGGTCATGTACGATTGTTACTTCGAATGAGATTGATTTATGATCGGACTTTACCAGGGAGGGCCCCACACATGGGGTGGTGCAGCAATCCCCATGTTGATGAGCACTATGCCAAGGATATTAGACTCCTTTATTAGGGTGATGACTATCTCCTCCAAAGCATTCATGTTAACAAAGTCCATGAACCTTTGGGTGAGCGTATTTGTGCTCATATATGTTACCTAATCGATGGAAGGATAGTTAAAGTCACCCATGACCAGGCTCTTTGGCTGTACTGTGAATTATGCAAGTAGGTCCAGGTAGGCTGCGTAGTTTTCATGGTTCATGGTGGGGGACGTATTATTAACAATGACTTGGAGGGGGGGATCTTTCCTATAGTTAGTTGGACTTGGAGTACCTCTAGGGAATCAAACTGTTTAACTCGACTAGAGGTGTATTTGTCTTTAGTGAAGATGAGTACTCCTCCTCCTTTGGATTTACACATTAGTTTTGTGGTCTGAACGTGTGGAAGGCATTATAGCACTGTATGACTAGGGACGTGTGGAAGGCATTATAGCACTGTATGACCAGGGTACTCTCTGAGCCCTTGAACCACATCTCTGTCAGTGTGCAGACATCAGCATTGTACAAAGTGAAAAGCACATACTGTGACTGCAGTTTCTGATTTAGACTCCTAGCATTAAGCAGCATACCTGAGTGTGTTTCTAGAGGATATTTCTACTCAGGATTTTTGTTCTTATGACATTGCCTAAAAAAGGCACTATAGTGTAGGCAAGTATCTTTGCCAGCAACCTAAATCTTAGAGGTAACAGGTGAAGACCATCTCTGGCAAAGCAGCATGGTCTGTGGACCATATTATCCCAGGCTGTTTGATACGGGATCCCCCTGAACTGACACCAAAAGCTAGGCCAATTGTTGAAGTTAATCATTTTTTGTTTGTATTATGGCATCATCCTGGGTGGGAGAAGAATGCTGTTTAGGGCTAGTGACATACCTGCCTGGGACAAATAATATGAAAGCTCAATCATGTCTCTCTTCATATAGTCCAGTGAGATACATCTCCAGTCATTCACTCCAACATGAACTATGACAAAGTCATAACAATACTTGTTGTTGAGAGACTTGAGTGCGTGCATGATTTGGGAGATTCTGGCACCTAACAGGCAACTGACCATGACCTTCTCCTTGTCCAGCCTAATGAAGGGGACATCTATGTGTCTCACCATGAAGTCATCTATAACCAAGACATTTGGTTTAGATAGGTTCTGCCTTAGGGGTTTATTGAGTGAGACACTGATGCATGTGTTATTATGTGTGGTGGGTGCTGCTGGGACCTTATTGTATGCAGAAGGTTTGTGCTTGGGAGGTCTTTGTTCTTTTTGTATATTTCTAGTGAGTACCTCCATGTATGTGGATTCATGTGTTGTGTGCTTGGTATGTGTGGGAGGTGGAGTGTGGGTGATGACAACCTGCTTGGCATTTGGTTTGTTGTTATATGAGAGAGAGAACAATGATTCCAGATTCATAGTACAGCTTCATTTCTCACATATTGTAGTTGCATGTTTTAGGAATAATAGGTTGTCTGTATACATGAGGCAGTTGCTAGACTGCCTCAGAATGCCCATGCCAATCAGGCTGGCTGGAGAAACAATGGGAAACTGACCTTCTATTATGTCATATGTATTCTAAAATAAATGGTGAAAGGTGAGCTAAATGGACTAGGTTATTTTGTAGAACTAGTAAAATCAGCTAATCTCTGGGAGGTTTAGGGGTAGAAACCTGTGCTGCTCGCTCAAAAAGTGCAGCTGGGAGCAGCAGTGAGCAACACTGCATGCAGAGAAGCAGGGAAGCTTAGGAGGGTTCCCTTGCAGTTATCAAGGGAAAATTTGACTTTTTAAGCATTTACGTCCATATACGGCAGTGCTAATCCCTGTTGCAAGATGCACAGCTACATGCAAACATTGTGTTTAAATATCAATTAAGTAAAACTACAGGAGCCATTTTTAAAATCCTCTTGGTGTAGCTGCTTGTCTCTTTGGATGGAGTGCTCATACCTAAGCTTCTCCTTTTGATTCTACTTTCCCTGGATCCCCACCAAGCCAAGTTCGATCTATTGGCCTGCAATGTTCTTTAACAGAACCAGGCAAACTTGGAATGAGTGTTATTTTCAAAATATACAAAAAGTATGTTTTATCTTCCAGACAAAATTAATTGCTAGCCCTTGTTTCATTTCTATTTTTAAGTAAAGCACTCCATCATGGATGTTAGCTTGCCCCCTCCTCATACTGTACTTCCTAACAGCAGTCTCCCTTTGTAAGCTGTTTCAACTATTTGAAAGCCCTGCTGTTTTTTTCTAGTATTACTAAGCCCTTTCTCCTATAACTTGTGGTCTTTCTAAATCCCATATACTCCTGGTTACAAGTGTTTATTTTATTTCAAAAGAAAGGTCTGCAAAACAAGTAAGTCCAAAGTACCTACTGATTTTCCTTATTGTTTCAGAACATTAGCTGCACCCCCCCCATTCTGTACTTCTAACTGCAATCTGTCTTTATATGCTGTACAATTTGTATGCTCTGCTGTTTCTCTACTACTAAACCTTTTCTCTTATAAATTCTTGTCTTCCTAACTTCCACATAACTCCTTGGTAAAATTGACTTATTTTATTTCAATAAGACAGGTATGCAAAACAAGCAGGTCAGAGTACCCACTGCCTTTTCTTATTGTTTTTGTAGACTTGCATATCTCTGAAATCAGGGCCAGCCCTTTTCATCATACTATTGGCTATCCACCACTTTTCTGGTCTATTCTGATCCTACCCCTCCCCACAAGAACAATTGCAGCCTAATCAGGGCCAGACCTTTTCATTACAACCTATAAACCTACTGATAGTCTTCCTTCATCTGTTGCCTGCTATGCTCCTCTCCCTTCCCCCAATTCCCACCCACCCCCAGTGGCCCTACCTTTATTACAAACAGTAACCACTCCAACCCTTCAACCTATAACATCACCACACCTATATTTCCTCCTACAACTTCTCACTACTATCCCTCCTACTCAGCTAATATGTACAAGCACACCGTACCTATGCTCACTGCATGCGTACTCCTTGCATTTATCACATCTTACCAAACCTCCACCATTCCCACAATCAACCACTACCACTGTACCAGAACACACACCTCCACTCATATCCCACGTCTACTCTACTCCTCTCTCATCTGATTAACAACCTTCCCAATACACCCTCTATACAGACTACAGACCACAATACCTAAATTAAAACAACCCCACAACCTAACATAACCCTACCACCATACCTATTACCCACAGAACACAATCAAAAAACTTCCTTTATAAGCAAGCATATACAGAAATTGATAAAACTAATAATCTCATCCATATCCAACCTAGCACTTAGTGGAGACATCCATCATAATCCTGGTCCCTCTATCTCACCCCCTCCCCTAATAATCAGACTACAAATCACATCTCCCAAATCACAGCCAATAGAAAGCCAACCGACCTCCTTCTGATAAGCCTAAATATTAGAAGTATATGCAACAAGGTGCATGAATTCCATGCCACCATAGACTTCTACTCCCCTGATGTAGTGATCCTTACAGAAATATGGTTAAAAACCACACATTACTAATGAGCAAATCCTTCCTACCGGTTACAATATACTACGAGTAGACCGACTAAACAAAAAAGGAGGTTGTATAGCTATAATATTTAAGCAGCATCTAGACATCCAGATCTTAAAGTTAGCAGCTCCCCAAATAGGTAAGGAAGAAATAATATATACCAGCCTTAAAATAAACTAAAATAAAATCCTAAACATAATAGGTTGCTACTTCCCACCTGGCCACAACATCCCTCCACTTGAACACTTCCTCAGCTGGACTACCCACCACCTACCCCAAGAAACTTTAATTATAGGAGACTTCAACACTGACTGGCAATCCTGCTCTAGCAACCACCCAATCCATCATGTAAATCTTCATGGCTTCACACAACTAGTCCAGTCACCTACTAGGATAAATAACTCCAACAAACACACTACCCTTGATTGGATACTAGTCAATAAGAGCCCCTAGTTATATATAGCAGGCTGCTTATCTGACAGCCTCAGTGATCACTCCCCAACCTTCCTGCTAAGAAAACACCTTTGTAAAGCAAAACCCATCATCTACCGTCAAATACGCAAAAAAACTAACTTCAACCCTCTCTCATTCAGCTCATCCCTAAACGACTGTAACTGGAAACCTCTAAAATACCTCAAACTAGATGATGCAGTTGACTACTTTAATAAAACATTCCTAAGCATCCTTAATTACCACGCCCCCATAAGACTTTCCTGAATGAGAGCCCAACAATCCCCATGGCTACAAAAAAACACCAAGTCTGAAATGAAAAGCAGGGATAAAGCATGGGACAACTGGCACAAAACTAAAACTCCCTCTACTAGGCAAAAATTCCTAGAACTACGCAATAGAACCAAAAAGCTTATAAAACAGGACAAAATCCAGTACTACCAGTCTACCTTTACCTCCTCTCAACATAACCCCAAACAATTCTGGTCCTCTAACTCCATCCTCCACCCAGGTAAAGTAAGTACACTCTCTCCTAACTTAACTCACTCCTCCTCCGAAAATATTGCTACCTCTTTCAACAATCACTTCACACAAACTGTACTATCACTAGCTAGACAACACATCCCCCCCATAAACCTACACCATCAAGTAGAACTAACAATCTCCCCACTAGCGTCTCTTCCTCTCCTGTTCCTACCTCCAAAATAAAATAACTACTAACTAAACTTAAAACCGCCAGATTAGCAGCAGACAACCTCCCAGGTGAATACATTCAACTTGCAGCTGATGATCTAGCCTACCCCCGTATCACTCTTGATTTAACAGAACTCTGTCAGAAAGTTATGTTCCCACACTATAGAAAGTCTCACACAATTCCCCTACACAAAGGAGGCCCCTCCACAGATCTAAACAATTACCGCCCCATAGCTATTCTCTAGCCACTCTCCAAAATACTAGAGAGATGCATTCATTCTCAAGTCTCATATCACTTCCTTGCTAACAACCTCCTCTCCAACACACAACACGGTTTCCGACCTAACCATAGCACCACCACCGCCTTACTCTCTTTCTCTAACACTGTCCTACAAAATAAAAATGCAGGTTATCTCTCGTCAGCTACCTTCCTAGACCTCTCTAAAGCTTTCGATTTCCCACACAAACAACTCATCTCTCTTCTCAATAACCTATCCTTCTCTCAACCAGTCATCAACTGGTTTCAGAGTTACCTATCTGACCGCCAACAAGCAGTTGTTTGGCAGGACAACCTATCCCCCCAACTACCAGTCTCCATAGGAGTTCCCCAAGGGTCCATCCTGGGACCCCTACTCTTCTCTATTTTCACCAATAATCTAGCCGCAACCACAACACATGGCACACTCATACAATAAGCAGATGACTCAACCATCATCTGCACAGCCCACTCCCTACCAGAACTGCAAAAAGTCACACAGGAAGCATTTTCTTCTATTGAAACTTGGTTATCCAATGCCCAACTAATACTCAACCCAAACAAAACAAAATTACTAATCTTCCAACCCACCAAACTTACCCTGGACAGCTCTCACTTTAACATCACAGCAAAAGACAACAACACCATCCATCCTACAGAACACACCAAATTACTAGGAGCAGAAATAGACAATAAACTGAACTTTGACATTCACATTTCCATGACCATTAAAAAAGTGCACACAAAACTAGGAGAATTATATAGAAATCAGCAACTACTTACCAAAGCAGCTAAAATTTTGGTAGCAAATTCTCATCTTATCTCTACCCTACTCTACGCCTCTCCAATATTTAACCTTAGACAATGCGATCTAAATAAGTGCGAAACCTGCTACAAAAAATTCGCCACAGGGGCTTCCTACCATTCCACTGTCTCTCACTAGCAGAACTGGGCTGGCTAGAGCTCCCCCACCTCCTTCAATGGTACCAACTCGCACTCACCCATAAACTAATAAACCAACCACTTAAAGTCCCATCCCTCCAGAATCTACTTCAACCCTACATAACCACGAGACCACTAAGATCCAGCCACAAAAGCCTCCTACAGGTCACGAGCCATTTACTCTGCTGGAGAAGCATTATTCTCCTGCATTATAGCCAAACTCTGGAACTCCCTCCCATCCTCAATTAACTCTGTAACTTCTTGCACCCACTTCAAAACCTTACTAAAATCACACTTCAAAACTTGCCAGATATGCCCTTGCAACCCCCCTCTAATACCATCCACTCCCCCCACCTACTACTTCTCTCGGCCCGCTATCAACAACCTACTCTTAGCAAGCTTGGCTACTCATGTTCCCAGCTACCTACCACATAATACTAACTTCTTGTAGCAACAACTGCTAATGGCTGTTATGTACCTCAAAAACAGATTGTATCAATTGTTCACTGATAAATCTCAACTACATTTGTAACCATATTTAGTATATGTCACCATATATTTTAAAATTGTATTGTAATCTACATCTGTTCTACATCTGTTTATTCTTCTTGTCTTGCGTCCTTAACTGGACTAATGTCTATATTTAAATGCTATGTTTTTTAACTGTATAATGCAAATAATACTTAATGTGGAGCTTTTCTCCCTGGGCCTCCGCTGAAAACGGACCTGTCCAGTCGGACTTTCCCAGTCAACAAATGTAAATAAATAAATAAAAACAGTTTTTAAACAATCCAACCAATAGGAAAGTCCAAGACTGATCCTTTGTTCCAACATTCCCCACTCAGATGGATCCCTGACAATACTCTTTGGCTACAAGGGTGCAGGAGGGCCCTCAATGTAGGATGGCTGGCTTTAGTGCTCAGAAAATGCCAAACAGTTTAGATTCAGCAAGTCTGAAGCTAGCCTATGCCTATAAATTAAATACTATAAATAGGCAGTGCAGAAAACACAATTGCAAACAATAAAAACAGTTTAAAGTAGCAGCAAAACAGTGGCAAACAGTTTAAAAGTGCAAAGCAGGTTATAAACATACTTATTTTTAGTATAATTCACAGAATGTCTTGGATTTCATTCAGACTGACTTCAGATCTTTGGCTGAGGACATTAAACTCCGAGCAGCTCTGGTAAACTGAGCACAAACCCTAGCAAACACTGTGCTTAAATAGTTAAGTAAAACTGTTTTTAAACAATCCAACCAATAGGAAAGCCCAAGACTGAGCCTTTGTTACAACAATCCCCACTCAGACGGGTCCCTGACTACACTCTTCTGCCACAAGAGTCCAGAAGGTCTCTCAATATAAGATGGCTGGCTTTAGTGCTCAGAAAATACCAAACAGTCTACATTCAGCAAGTCTGACTCTTGCATATGTTGTAAGTTCAAATTCTTTAAAGAGGCAGTGCAGAAAACACAGTCAGAAATAATGAAAACAGTTTAAAGTGGGCAGCATAACAGTATCAAACAGTTTAAAAGTGCAAAGCTGGCTATAAAAATAGTTATTTTTCAGTAAAATTCACAGAATGTCTTGGATTTCATTCAGACTGACTTCAGATCTCTGGCTAAGGACACCAAACTCTGAGCAGCTCTGATAAA
Source organism: Protopterus annectens (assembly GCF_019279795.1). Classification (NCBI taxonomy): domain Eukaryota; kingdom Metazoa; phylum Chordata; order Ceratodontiformes; family Protopteridae; genus Protopterus; species Protopterus annectens. Next base: position 1,780,385,456 of record NC_056744.1, on the reverse strand, counting down.
CTATAAACTGCAGCTGGATTTAAAAAGCGAAATGACAATTGGCTGGACATCCAAACTTGTAAGGATTTTATACATACTAAGCTCGTACCCTCATTAGAGGCATACAATAAGAGTAACTTGAAAATCTTGGATTTTTATCTCAACAATTATTAATAGCTCTCCCAAGAACACACACACACACACACATATATATATATATATATATATATATATATATATATGTGTGTGTATATATGTGTTGTTTATGAAATTCTCAGAAATGTTTTTAGCAAAATAGATGTTTCTTTTTGGAATTATTCAAGTGAACCAGCAGAAATACAAAAGGGGAGAAGTGCCACCAGTGAGTGCACAGCAAGTAACCAAGGACGACCAAAAGGTGACAAAAATGTATTGTTTAAACATACTAAAGTGTGTATGGGGCTAAGTTCTCTTTTTTCATTTTGGAAAAGGTTGATGTGGATTTAAGGGGTTGGACCCTGGGAAACGAGGCTTGAATATAGAGAATTATTTTGGTAGATTAGGCTTGAGGCGAACAGTTTCCCTGGGCTTAACAGGAACATTAGTATCACTCCAGTATTGAAATTGAGGGCGGCTAAGTTATAAAGTAGCCCTGAAATGGTGTTAAGACTATAACTGAATTTAAGGAATATTATTTCTAGATTTGATATTTTTGATAGTGACACAGTTACAAACAACAATATAATACTTGCATTTTACTGATGATGAAGAAAGTTAACTCTAGGGAATTATGAGGTGTCTAAATAATTTCCAACTTTATGTTTAATTTTTTTATAAAGCCACTAGATGGAGCTTATATTATTTAGAGTTCAGCATATTTTTACACAGTGTGTTATTTAAGGTATTTGTATGTTGTTTTATGAATATATTTATTATAATAAATTATTATTTTAAATTATTATTTTAAATATTATAGGTGAAAGGATTTAGCACCAAAACTTGCTATACCACGGTTTATAAACTTTTAACATGGTTAAATTTAACTAAGTGTTACGAGTGTTTGATTAATACTGGGGAATGATTGGTTGCAACTGTTTTGAAAATGTATTTAAACTGGAGTTTTGGGTGCGTTTTTTTATCTGATAAAGTCTGATAATCTAAAACGAAAATGTGTGCTGTTTGCTGAGCATTCATTCATTAAAAGACGAGTTTTCACCTTTTGGTCGTCCTTGCTTAGTTTTGTGTGTAATTATTCAAGTGAAGTTAATAGACAAGTATTCTCAGAAAAAGATAAAAAAAACTTTGTTTACAGTCGGTGAATGAATCACATCTTCCCTGTTCTGGCGTTTATACACATGGAAATTTTGACATAGATGTTTTTTCATCCCACTTAGACTAGCAATAATGTATAAGAAAGATGACATGAAGTGCTGGAGATGTGCACACCCTGGTGCTGACTGGATACATATGGTTGTTAATTGCACAATAATTTCCCCATTTTGGTTAGACTTTAAATATCTTTGTACAGCTCTATGGAATGACAACTGTTTCATTTCTGACTCCTGTATCCTTTTCAATATTCCTGTTTCTGAAGTCATTCCTAAAAATCAGACATTTTTACTGTGGTCTATCCTCTCTATAGCAAGGAAAATTGTTACTAAAAATTGGAAATCCCAATCTACTCCTGTCTTTAAAGTTGAGTTTATTCATCTTGTGAAATACATTTGTAAGAATGAGATTGCTGCTATAAAAGCAAAGACTAACAACACAACTTATTTAATTGCTTAGACAATGTTGTCTAATCTGTTACAGAAATATTGTGTTCTCCTATGTATATTGCTTTTTTAGTTGTCCTTGACATTGTATATACTTTATTTGTTTTTTCTTGTTACTATACTGTTAAGTTATTATGTTATAAAATGAAGAAAAACATTCTGGGGAAAAAAGAATGATCTCATTTTCTTTGAATGGTTTAAGACTACATTGTATTCCACACATTTTTCTCCAGTTTATAAGTAGTAAGTCTATGGCAGTGGAAAGAGAATATTGATTACAATTTAGTACTATTTTTTTCAGGGGTGGGGTAACATAATGTGGGGGTCGATGTCTAGAATGATTGGTTGCAGGCTGTGAAATCCATTTCATGTTAGGCATGGTATGCACAAAACCCCAGACTCTGGTAATTTCTACTCATGATCAAACATGATCAAACATTTCCATAGACTAACCCATATTAAACACTTCCAAACCAGAAAAACTGACCCCATCTTATGTAAACTTGGGAAACTCTCACAGAATCCCCAACAGCACCTACTACTACATGGTGACATTCATCCAAACCCAGGTCCTAGCATATCCACATGTAATTCCCAATCTACCCATCCCTCCACCTCACTTACCCCCACTAAAACCACAAACACACTTCTCATAGCTCAACTGAATATACATAGCATTAACAATAAAATCACCCAGGTGCACACCCTACTAGATTTACATTCCTTTGACATCCTATGTCTATCAGAAACCTGGCTCAAACCAGCTACTAAAGACAATGATATAATCCCACCTGGCTACAATATCCTGAGACTAGACCGTCTAAACAAAAAGGGTGGTGGGGTAGCAATATTGTTCAAATCTGGATTGCCAGTCACCTCACTAGATACTCAACCACCCTCACCTAATAATGCTGAGATCTTAATATCCAAGCTCCAAGTGAATGCTAATAAATCCATATGCATTATTTGCTCATACATCCCCCCAGGTAATAACATAAATACTCTTGAAAACACCCTTAGCTGGCTCTCCACCTCCTTCCCACAAGAAACCATACTCCTTGGGGATTTTAATATTGACTGGAAATGTTGTACTTCTGGAAATCCAACTACTCACATCAATCTTTATGGATTTCATCAAACCATCACCTCCCCTACCAGAACCCATAAATCTAGCAACAAACAAACCACCTTAGATTGGATACTAGTGAACAGTAATCCCCAAGTATACAAAACAGGTTTACTCCCTGTTGATATTAGTGACCACTCTCTGACCTTCATATCCAGACAAAAGACCTCAATCCCCTACCAAATTAACTGTAGAATTACACGTAACAAGAAAAATCTAAATCCAGTTAACTTTCAAGCTGAGCTTAAAGCTTGAAACTGGTCACCCCTAAAATCCCTACCTCTTGATGAAGCAGTCTCATACTTTAACAATAAATTCTTACAAATTCTGGAACACCGTGCTCCCTCTTGCACTTTTAGAATTAGGAACAAACCTGCTCCTTGGCTCACAAATGAAACAAGGCAAAAAATGAGACTGAGAAATAAAGCTTGGACCAAATGGAGACATACTAAAAACTCTACTGATCACCTAAACTTTACGCAGCTTAGAAATGTCACAAAAAAATTAATATTCCTTGATTAAAAAAACTATTATCTCACATTCCAACAGACCCAACATTAAAACCCACAAAAATTCTGGTCAGGAATAAATAAATTGTTCCACCCTGGACACTCCAAAACACCTACCCCCACTAATTTGACTCAGAACTCTCCCAGCCAAATTGCTGATACTTTTAACAAATATTTCTCTGAACAGTCCAGTCATTAGCCAATAACTTACTGCCCATACCACATGTTACCACTGCTGAGTCACCCTTGTCAACCAACTTACCCCACACATTACACCTCCAACCTGTCCCAACATCCTTTATACGCAACCTACTTTTCAAACTTAAATCCTGCACTCCATCAGTTGACCTCCTGCCAGCTGAATGCCAGAAAATGGCAGCTGGAGTACTTGCCTACCCAATTTCCATATTAATTAACAAAACCATAACAGAATGCTCTATCCCCTATCTATGGAAAGTCTCACACATTATTCCACTCCATAAGGGAGGTAACTCAAATGAACTCTCTAACTTCCGCCCCATAGCCCTACTTTCCCCATTAGCAAAAATTATGGAGAGATGTATTCATCATCAATTACTTGATCATCTCCTCCAAAACCACCTACTAGTGGACTGCCAGCATGGCTTTAGGCCATTCCATAGTACTACAATAGCACTCCTATCCTTCTCAGACTGCATTAATAAAAACCGTAACAACAACTTACTGTCCTCAGCCCTCTTCATTGACCTCTCCAAAGCATTTGACATGGTGAATCATCAACTATTGTCAGATATCCTAAGGTCTTTCTCATTTGACACCCAAACAGTCCAGTGGTTTAAGTCCTACTTAGAAAATAGACACCAAGCAGTACTCTGGGACAAAACACTATCCACTCAACTCCCTATCTCCCTTGGTGTCCCTCAAGGCTCCATTCTGGGACCCCTACTCTTTACTATTTTCATTAATGATCTCAAGACATCCACCCCACAGGCCACCTGTATACAATACGCTGATGACTCGACATTAATATGTACATAGGTTCATAGGTTCATAGGTAGGTACTAGGCTATCGGCCCTGGGGCCTATACAAGCCCAGCCAAAAAGGTACCCTGGCTTTTGCCACCCAAAAAAAATATTTTCTCATGCCACTATCGAGCAGAGCCACACAGGTGATCCCCAGGGTGAATTTCCTATTTCCCATCCAATCATCAAGATTTTTCTTGAAGAGTGCTAATGAGGAGCTTTGTTTGATATAGATAGGTAGTTTATTCCAGAGTATGGGAAGTCTCTGGGACAGGATTCTATCCCTCCAGCATGTTGTGTTTATTGTGGTGACAAGGTTTAGGTCCCTAGAGCATGTAGCTCGGAGGGATTGGGATTTCTTTAAGTGGAGCATGTCCAACAGCTCTGGGTTTGACATAGCTTTGTATGTAGCACCTCATCACCTGCAGAGCTTCAAACCAAGACCCAAACAGTATTTAACTTAGTCGAAAACTGGTTCCATTAACACTGTCTCCTCCTCCTTAACCCAAAAAAACAAATTATTATTGTTCTCTCCCACTTCAAAGTCCCCTGCTATTAAATTTACAGTCACATCCAACAATGGGACTAAAATAGCTCCCGACTTGACTACCAAACTGCTAGGTGTGACTATTAATAATAATCTGAACTTTGACAAACAAATTAACCTAACTATTAGATCAGTTAATAGAAAACTTTGTTTCCTTTATAGAATCAAACCGTTTCTCACAGCTTCAACTAGGTCTACTATCGCCCAAACACACCTAATCTCCACACTTCTCTATGCGTCCCCAAAATATACAAACCTCTCAAAAAGCAATATCAGCAAACTGGCAACATCTTATAATAACATAGCCAGATTTGCCACTGGATCCCCATTTAGAACCCATCACTGCCAGAATCTCAAACTATTAGGATGGCTGGAACTACAAAGTCAGCTTCTTATACAGCAGCTTACAATCACTCATAAGATTCTGCATCATCCCACAAATACGCCCATTCTCTGCAACCTTATTAGCCAATACAAAAACCTAACTACCCTAAGATCTGCAAATAGGGTACTAGTATCTACCTTAAAGTCCAACAACAACTCTGGGGATTGCCTGTTCACTAACTCTGTTGGTAACACTTGGAACAAGCTTCCATGTGAACTAACATCCCTCTCATCCACCCCACTGTTTCAGAAGCAACTAAAACTCTTCCTAGAATCACAAAGGTTATGCCCTTGCACCAACCCAGACTGACACTATTCATCTCGCCTGACTACCTACCCCAGCTGGAATACCTCCCCACTGCTTTGTTTTCCCTCTCTACTAACCTACTGAAGAAACACACTTCCTAAGGAACAAATAAAAAAAAAATAATAAATAATAATAAAAAATCTTTGTTTCTTGTATTGTATCTATGTTACAAAATGTTTTAACTATAAATGGCTATCAATTATATTTATATTGTTATTATATGATCATTATGTACTTTTTTCGTTTTTTATGTCTTGGAGCTTTGATGTATTCACTCTGTTTCATGTTTCTCATTTTTTATGCCTTGGAGCTTTTCTCTCCGGGCCTCTGCTGAAAATGAACATATATCCAGTCAGACTTTCCCAGTCAACAAATGTCAAATAAAATAAAATAATAAATAAAACATGTTACTGAACTTTTCTATTGCTTTCTGTAATTGACAGAATCACAATATGTTGTCATATAGTGACTGTTTAAAATGCAAGCAAAATTATTGGCTATAACATGGGATACTTTACTCAGCCCTCATTCGGCCAGTCATTGAATAACATGGGATACTTTACTCAGCCCTCATTCGGCCAGTCATTGAATATAATGCCATTTGACATGTATACAAGACCTAAACAGAATGTCCTACATGGACTGACTCAAATCCCTGTCAATATATTCAGTACCCTAAAGACTAATACAGGTGACCTGTGTCTGGCATACAAGGCACCCTGACCCATCACTGCTGAATTTAGTGCACATCAGCAAATCAAATGGTATCATAAGTACTTGTCGGGATCTAAAGCTCTTTAGCAACATCAACAGAACCATTTGGACTCTTTGCACAGATTTTCACAGAATGGCCAGTGTTTTGCTGCATATTTTTGGCCTGCTGCTCATAAAATTGTGTTTTTTTCTAACAAATCATTGTCAAATCTTTGAGGACTGAAGTCAGAAAATAACAACAGACATTTGAAATTCCAACGTCATACCCTTCAGAAAATTCATGCTAATGCAAAACCTGTTAATCTATCAACTTTCTAAGTTTGTAAGAACAATATTTAAAAATGTCCCTATTTTTGGGCCTTTGTCCCTCCATTATTTATGGCTTTGTCCAGATTTCTTGCTTTTAGATGCTGAGAGCTATGATTTGGAGGGACAGGTATATCTCATATAGGATACTGACCCACTGGAACAGACTCCCCATCTACATAAAACAAAATGAATCCCTGTTCATATTAAACAGCAACTTAGCTCTATGGAAGGGGAAATGGAAAATTTACTCCAGAACTACCCCCTGTACTACAAATGGAGAGATGCAACTCCTAAATGCTTTATCCTATGCATGAGTCTCTTCAAATTATCTATGATATGATCCCAGTTATTCTCATTAGGGGTAATATGTAATTATCGACCATGGGTGGGTAAGGCCAATCTATAACCAAATGGGATATGTTATCTTTAGAACAAAAAAGGAAATTGACTAGGCCTAAAATGGCTTGCAAGTGCAGCTAGCCTAGTACCTACCTATGAACCTATAAGGCACTACTGTTTAATGAAGGTAAGACTATATATTCACTGAATTGTTCTACCAAATCCTTTAGTGAATGCAAACTGAATGTTTGGGAAGAATCATATAATCACCACCACGCAGGGATAAGACCCACAGATACCCCCCCCCCGTTAAAGATACCCATAAAGCTACTCTGGGTTATAACAGCTTGGGTTCTGGCATAATTAGATAAGTAGTGTATTTACTGTCTGAAAGGTCCTGCTATAAATGTTGGACAATTGCTGTGCCCTCAAACAATGGCACCCCTTTTGTATGATGATAGTTCAGGCAGCTTGTACTTTATGAATGTTGGACAATCACTGTGCCCTTAAATAGTGGCATTGCTTTTGTACAATGATAGTTCAGATAGCTTGTATTTCTCTATCAATATATTACAGAAAATCTGTTCTGTCATTTGGGAGTGATGCAACAGTAATATTGGTTTTGAAACACAGTGTAAAAATGTTACATAGCTGTGGTTTGTTTAAGAAGAGCAGTCCAACAGTCCTTACCCTTTTCATTAATACAGGTATTATTACTTACTGCATTCAAGGTGCAGTTGGCAACTGGTGTGAGGATATTGTGTATGCAAAAGTCATATGAACAGCAAACTCCAAAGTAGCCTCATATGAGGCTTTGAGTTTACTCTTTGTCCTACCTTGAACACTGAATACATGATTTTCATGAATTCTATATGTGCATGGACTGGTACCAGGTGATGCTCCTGCACATTTGCTGAGTGTTTAGGAGGTTGACGACTTTGTAGAACTCAGCTTAATCCTACATTCCATGAAATGCAAAGCAGCAATGCAGCATGAGAATGGTACAGAACCCAAACGACATATCATCGTCAGAACCCAAATGACATATCATCTTCAGAAACCAAACGACATATCATCTTCAGAACCAAACGACATATCATCTTCAGAACGAAAACGACATATCATCGTCAGAACCCAAACGACATATCATCTTCAGAACCCAAACGACATATCATCTTCAGAACCAAATGACATATCATCTTCAGAACCCAAACGACATATCATCTTCAGAAACCAAATGACATATCATCGTCAGAAACCAAATGACATATAATCTTCAGAACCCAAATGACATAACATCTTCAGAAACCAAACAACATATCATCTTCAGAAACCAAACGACATATCATCTTCAGAACCCAAACGACATATCATCTTCAGAACCCAAATGACATATCATCTTCAGAAACCAAACGACATATCATCTTCAGAAACCAAATGACATATCATCTTCAGAAATCGAATGACGTATCATCTTCAGAAACCAAACAACATATCATCTTCAGAAAACAAACAACATATCATCTTCAGAACCCAAATGACATATCATCTTCAGAAACCAAATGACATATCATCTAACTCATTCTAAGCCTTTTAGTTTAAGTACTTGGGCTTCAGACCAGTTGTTTTACATTAAGAAGGTTTGTGGTTTGCACTGTAGTGGCAGAACAGGTAGCTTACATCCTTCTAAGTTGGGAACTGCTGATTGAGGGGTCAGTGTCTGTTATTCTAAAAGTGTATTAATTCTGGTTTAAGCACTTGGGCTACAGGCCAGTTATTTTACATTAAAAGGGTTCGTGGTCTGCACTCTTGTGGGAGGAGAGGCTGGACTCTGTCCTTCTGAGCTGGGAATCTCTGGTTAAAGGCTTATAGTGCCTGCATATTTGAACTGCTTCTTATTGAAATTGGTACACCTTCTTTGCTGTAGCACAGACTAGATCCAGGCCTGCTGAATCTAGCTTTGTTTGTATAACTTGAGCACTAATCCAGGCATTCTTTAAATTATTAAATTGTATTTATTACTGCTTGGTAGTAACTTGATTAAAGTGTAGCTATCATTCTAAGTCTTTTGGATTAAGCACTTGGGCTTCAGACCAGTTGTTTTACATTAGGAAGGTTTGTGGCCTGCACTGTGGTGGCAGGACAGGTAGCTTACATCCTTCTAAGTTGGGAACTGCTGATTGAGGGCTCAGTGTCTGTTATTCTAAAAGTGTATTAATTCTGGTTTAAGCACTTGGGCTTCAGGCCAGTTGTTTTACATTAAGAAGGTTTGTGGTCTGCACTGTAGTGGCAGAACAGGTAGCTTACATCCTTCTAAGTTGGGAACTGCTGATTGAGGTCTCAGTGTCTGTTATTCTAAAAGTGTATTAATTCTGGTTTAAGCACTTGGGCTTCAGGTCAGTATATTTTGCATTAAAAGGGTTTGTGGTCTGCACTCTTGTGGGAGGAGAAGCTGGACTCTGCCCTTCTGAGCCGGGAATTTCTGGTTAAAGGCTTATAGTGCCTGCATATTTGAACTGTTTCTTACTGAAACTGATACACCTTGTTTGCTGTAGCATAGACTAGATCCAGGCCTGCTGAATCTAGCTTTGTTTGTATGCTTGTTGTTTGTTTGCTTGTTATTTCCCTGAAATGCTAATTCAACCTAAAACGTGGTTTTTCAGCACTTCTGTGGATCCCGAGTGATATCTGCATTGCTTACTGTACTTATTTCCTTGTTTCACTTGAAAGAAAGTTACTGTTTGTTGTTTTTGCATTTAAGTTACCTGTAACACATTGCATTTAAGTTACCTGGCACTTGCTCACTAAAGCAATTATATAAGTCAGCAGTAAAAAATTAAAAGCACTACACCCTCACAAACTCCCCTTGAGTACCTTGTTCCCCATTTGCCCTTTTTTCATTTATAAAAGAATTCCTAACACTATTCTAGCATGTCCAAAGGTCAGTTGTCAATCTCCTCTCCAGTCCAGCTGGTGAATATGGGAATCTTGAGGCAATGTTACAACTGCCTCATGTACACAGACAACCCTCTCCTCCTCCCAACAAATTCCAACACGTGAGAGATGCAACCATATAGCCATACTGGAGGCTAGGCTCTCTCATCTCAGTACTGGTGAAACCAGTCAGGAGGAGAAGGAAACCACACTCACTACAATTCCAGTCTCACATAGACCTACCACGACAGCAAACCAAACACATAAACACACAAAAACATACTCGGAGGCTCTAAATAAAAATCTGCCTAAGCAGCAGAGACCTCCAAAGCAGACACCCAAGCAACCGCTACCCCAAAACAAAACACGTGCAACATATAGCATCTAAAACCAGTGTGCCGAACAGTCACAACCCTTAAGGCTAAACAACACACCTGATACACTTGTAATAGGTGACTCTATCATCAGGTACACTGACGTCCCGCTCACCAGGCTGAACAAGGAGAAGGTCACGGTGAGCTGCCTGTTGGGTGCTAGGATCCGCCACATAACACAAGCACTCAGATCACTCCAAGGCAAGTACAAATATGACTCAGTCATTGTCCATGCTGGTGTAAATGACCTGAGATGTACCTCCCTGGACTACATGAAAAGAGACATAGAGGAGCTCTCTGAGCATGTAGCCCAGGCCGGTATGATCCTGACCTTGAGGAGCATCTTACCTTCACCAAGAATGATGCCACAATATGAAGACAAGATGATCAATTTCAACAATTGGCTTAAGTATTGGTGTTATTCAAAGGGGATCCAATGCCTGTCAGCCTGGGATGGCATGCTCGACAAGCCACAATGCTTCGCTAGGGATGGCTTGCACCTGTCACCCCTGGGCTTTTGGTTATTGGCAAAGGCTCTTGCTCCCCCATAGTGCCTTTTTTAGGCAAGGCTCAAAAGACAAACCCACCTCCATAGGTATCACAAGGGATAAGAAACTAAGAGTAATGCTACTCAATGCCAGAAGTCTAAACCTCAAGATGCACGCACTCAAAACTCTCCTTAGCATGGAGAACATCGATATCTGTGCAGTAACAGAAACCTGGTTCAAGGCTCCTGAGAGCACCCCAGCACTACCAGGTTATACCGCATACCATGCTTTTCGGCCCCAAAACTTGGACCGAACCACAAAAGGAGGGGGAGTATCAATATTCGTCAAAGATACCCACACTTCCAGGTTGGTGACACAGCACAAAGCATCAGAGACTATCCGTGTGCAACTAACAGTGGGTAAAACTGCCTTCCAGTGTATAGCCTGCTACAGACCACCCTCCCAAACCCAGGAACCCCACTCGGCCTTCCTGAGAACACTGGAAAATATGAAGGTCTCTCCAAACACCATTATATTGGGTGACTTCAACTACCCAAGCATAGACTGGGAGCTTTACTCTAGCTCCAACACCCTAGCCCAAAGGTTCCTAGAATTTATAAACTCAAATGCTATGGAACAACTTGTTACCACTCCCACAAGAGGGGAAAACATACTGGACCTGATCATCACCAACATGGGGACTCTATGCTCCAGACCAGAAGTGTATCCCTCACTGGTAAGATCAGACCAGAAACTAATCTCACTGGATATTCACATCCGGAATCCACCCCCTGCCCTGAAAATCACAGTGAAAAACTTCTCTATAGCAAATTTCACACTCCTCAAAACTGAGGTGGAATCCTTCAAAGCCCCAGGCCTGTGGAAAATATGGCCCAGACCGCAGAATCCTTTATAAACACATTCTATGAACACCTTCAGGAATGCATGGATCATGCAATTCCAAATAAAACCAAGACCCAATCCTCCAAAGGCAGACGTCTGTCTGGTGGACCCCAGCCATAAAAAAACTATACAATAGAAGGAGGAAGCTACTACATGATAGAGCAAAATCCCAAAAAGGGAAGGCATCTTTGATCAGTATTAGCAAAAAACTACGGGTACTCATAAAATCGTCTAAGGTCAGCTTCGAGGAAAAATTGCACAGGACACTAAGGATAATCACAAGGCTTTCTTTAGTTATGTTAGGAACCTGGGTGGGAATTTCCAGATATTCTCAGAATTAGTCCAAAATGACAAAAAATACACCAAACCCACAGACATTGCCAACATCCTAGCTGACAGGTTCAGCGCAAACTTCTCCCCCCCCTCCCCACCAAAAGGGCAAATATCTATCCCAGCAGAGTGCTGCCCCCCTGACATCTCAGATGCTCAGGTACAAGCTGCCCTCTCCGAAGCAAAAAATACAGCATCAATGGATCCAGATGGTGTCCCGGGCTGCATCCTACATGAACTCCAAGAAGAGCTAAACCCAAACATAAAACTACTGTTCAATCTCAGCCTTACTACAGGATATGTACCCAAAGAGTGGCTACAGCAACAGTGGTCTCTCTCCACAAAGGTGGTGCCTCAATGGATCTGGGAAACTATCACCCCATAAGCCTGACTAGCTTGGTCTGCAAAGCTATGGAAAGGATTATCATGGACCTCATAAATAAAGATATTGGGGACCTACAGATAAAGGATCCTACCCAGTTCGGCTTTGTTAAGGGCAGATCCTGCCTCTTAAACCTGGTTGATTTCTTTGAAATAGTCACCAAGGCCATTGACGAGGGGAAGGTGGTCCACACAGCTGACCTGGACCTCGCAAAAGCCTTCGATACAATACCCCACTCGGGCATTATAGATAAGCTCACCGGCTTAAATATAAACCCCTATGTCACTAGATAGGTTGCAAACTGGCTCAAGGACAGAACCCACATGGTTAGAATTGCTGGAGCCATGTCAGACTCCAAACCAGTTACAAGTGGCATCCCACAAGGCTCAGTCCTGGGACCTCTCTTGTTCGGTATATATTTCTAGGAGGTACAGGCCAACACGGAAGAACTGTGGCTGACCAAGTTTGCAGATGACTGCAGACTGGGCACCATAATCAACTCTCCTGCCGACACAAGCATCCTCCAAAAGAGACTCATAGAAACAGACAACTAGTGCCAGAGCCATGGCCTCAAGCTAAATGCCAAAAAGTGTATAGTCATCCCCTTTGGCAAAAACAAAGTGCCCACAAATTACCACATAAGTGGTAATCCATTAAGTACAGAAGAAGTAATTAGGGACCTGGGGACCCAAGTTGATAGCAATCTCTCATTTGACAACCACGTGGCCAAAGTGGTTAGAAAAACATTTTATATAGCCCACCTAATCATGAAGGGATTCACATCTAGATCAGGGGAGGTCATCTTGCCTCTTTACTCATCCCTCATCAGGCCCATAATTGAGTACAATGCCCCTTTTGGGATGTACCTTACAGACACCTGCAGCAACTGGAAAGACCCCAAAAGTACCTCAACAAGAGGATCAAAGGGATCAAACAGATGCCATATGCTGCCCGGTTAAAGAAACTCCAGCTCTACTCAGTGGCATACCACCTGCTCAGAGGCAATCTGTGCCTGATGTATAAAGCCATGTCCAACCCGGAATTAATGGACATGCTGCACCTCAGAAAATCCAAATCCCATCGAGCTACACGCTCGAGAGACTTGAACCTCAGCACTGAAATAAATAGGACATGCTGGAGGGACAGATTCATAACCTAGAGGCTCCCTTCACTCTGGAATAAAATCCCAGTCCAGGTTAGGCAGAGTCCCTCATTGACTCTCTTCAAGAGGAATCTTGATGAGTGGATGGGAGATCATAGGTTTACCCCGGGTATCACTTCTGTGTCACTGTTAGACAGAGGCACAGTATACTAACCTCGAAAAAGGGCATAGCAAAATTAATTTATAATGGGTGGCGAAAGCCAAACACACTCTGGCTAGGCTTATAAATGCCCTAGGGAAGATAGCCTAGTATGAACTTATGAACCTATCTTCAGAACCCAAACGACATATCATCATTAGAAACCAAATGACATATCATCTTCAAAACCCAAATGACATATCATCTTCAGAAACCAAATGACATATCATCTTCAGAACCCAAACGACATATCATCTTCAGAACCCAAACGACATATCATCTTCAGAAACCAAACGACATATCATCTTCAGAAACCGAATGACGTATCATCTTCAGAAACCAAACGACATATCATCTTCAGAAACCAAACGACATATCATCTTCAGAACCCAAATGACATATCATCTTCAGAACCCAAACGACATATCATCTTCAGAACCCAAATGACATATCATCTTCAGAAACCAAATGACATATCATCTTCAGAAACCAAACAACATATCATCTTCAGAACGCAAATGACATATCATCTTCAGAAACCAAACGACATATCATCTTCAGAAACCAAATGACATATCATCGTCAGAAACCAAACGACATATCATCTTCAGAAACCAAATGACATATCATCTTCAGAACCCAAATGACATATCATCTTCAGAAACCAAATGACATATCATCTTCAGAAACCAAATGACATATCTTCAGAACCCAAACAACATATCATCTTCAGAAACCAAACGACATATCATCTTTAGAAACCAAACCACATATCATCTTCAGAACCCAAACAACATATCATCTTCAGAAACCAAACAACATATCATCTTCAGAAACCAAACGACATATCATCTTCAGAACCCAAATGACATATCATCTTCAGAACCCAAACGACATATCATCTTCAGAAACCAAACGACATATCATCTTCAGAACCCAAATGACATATCATCTTCAGAAACCAAATGACATATCATCTTCAGAACCCAAACGACATATCATCTTCAGAAACCAAACGACATATCATCTTCAGAAACCAAACGACATATCATCTTCAGAAACCAAATGACATATCATCTTCAGAAACCAAACAACATATCATCTTCAGAACCCAAACGACATATCATCTTCAGAAACCAAACAACATATCATCTTCAGAACCCAAACAACATATCATCTTCAGAACCCAAATGACATATCATCTTCAGAAACCAAATGACATATCATCTTCAGAAACCAAATGACATATCATCTTCAGAACCCAAACGACATATCATCTTCAGAAACCAAATGACATATCATCTTTAGAAACCAAACGACATATCATCTTCAGAACCCAAATGACATATCATCTTCAGAAATCAAATGACATATCATCTTCAGAACCCAAACGACATATCTTCAGAAACCAAACGACATATCATCTTCAGAACCCAAACGACATATCATCTTCAGAACCCAAACGACATGTCATCTTCAGAAACCAAATGACATATCATCTTCAGAACCCAAACAACATGTCATCTTCGGAACCCAAATGACATATCATCTTCAGAAACTAAACAACATATCATCTTCAGTACCCAAATGACATATCATCTTCAGAACCCAAACAACATATCATCATAAAAAAAACAAACGACATATCATCTTCAGAACCCAAACGACATATCATCTTCAGAAACCAAATGGCATATCATCTTCAGAACCCAAACAACATATCATCTTCAGAAACCAAATGACATATCATCTTCAGAAACCAAACGACATATCATCTTCAGAAACCAAATGACATATCATCTTCAGAAACCAAATGACATATCATCTTCAGAACCCAAACGACATATCATCTTCAGAACCCAAATGACATATCATCTTCAGAAACCAAACAACATATCATCTTCAGAAACCAAACGACATATCATCTTCAGAACCCAAATGACATATCATTTTCAGAACCCAAACGACATATCATCTTCAGAAACCAAACGACATATCATCTTCAGAACTCAAATAACATATCATCTTCAGAAACCAAATGACATATCATCTTCAGAACCCAAACGACATATAATCTTCAGGCCTGTCATTTTAACATGTGCACTCTTCCTGAAATGGGATGGCATAGCATTCAGAATGAATTCCTCTGCCTTGCACCCAGTATGTGCCAGGATAAGATGCAGCACCCCTGCAAAACTGAATTTCATTAAACAGGTAATCAGAGAATGAATGAATTAATAAATGAATAAATTGACTGAGGTGAGTAGGGGGCTATACACCACTGCTGGAACTTTGGATGCATGGATATTCCATTGTCCATATCTCACCCACAATATTCATTAAGAATAATGGAGGGTGCAAAGTAGACTGTGCAATGATTATTATTATTATTATTATTATTGTTATTATTGTTATTATTATTATTGTTATTATTATTATTGTTATTATTATTATTATTATTATTATTATTATTATTATTATTAAATATTATATGATTTCATTGTTTCTGGAGTTTTCCACATGTGACCATTCTGTTCTTCTGGTTTTCTCCCTTACATACCCTGGCTATACATAATGTTAGCTGGATGGTAGAATTTCAGCGTTTATTACAATGGCTCACCATTGATCGTGCACCACTATAGAAATAATAAAGATTGTAGGGAACTACCTTTATGGAAGCAAAGCAAAACTCTGCCTATCAGTACAGGAGGTGTGCCATCTAAGATCGTGAACTACAGATCTATAAACATATTAACTCTTTCAGTTAATCCATGGAGAAAGTGAAAACCCAGCAGGTTACCTTTTATGTCCTTCATTACTACTTACTTGGAAATACCCGGCATTGGTTTAAAAATGGTCATGGCATAACTACTATGATAGACAGGTGTACAGATCCCATTGTTAAAAATAGATGGTATGTACTATGAGGGAGCCGTATTTATCACTTATTTAAAGGCTTGTGATACAGTGTATCACCCAGTTTTTCTCACTAGCCTTGAAGAAGAATGTTTTGGCATCTTGCTCTTAGCTTAGGAAACCAAGTAGCTGCCTTACTGTGCTGAAAGGGTTGCCTGCAAGTTATCAGCTCTGAACACGACCTGTTATTTGTAGGTGTTACAAAGGTATACATTTAGGAATCCCTAACCTGCTCCCTGATTACAAAAACATATGAGGGACTTAACTGGAGATATATCCCTTGCCCAATATTCACATGATTCTATGTTCATTTGTCATCATGAAAAAGATATACAGCTTCTCACAAGTACAATACAAAAGGGGCTATTAAATCTGTCTTAGTGACTCAGGGGTAGCCAACTCTTTTCACAAGGAAAGAATACAAAGACCATGTTATTTTCCAAACAGACAACTAGTCTAATTTTCATTTTTTTCTACAAGCTTTACACATTGCAAGGAACATCACGTCTTTTAAACACTGCATTGTATACTTAGAGCAGGACTTGTTTGTCCAAAGACAGGGTGGCTGTGCTGTGTTACTAAAGTCAGCCAGAAACTGTGGCGTCTCTGCCATATGAAAAATTGATCCACACTTGTTTCTAAATTAAAACTCACACAAGCAGAAATTAACAAAATTACTTGCAAATATGTGTGTAACCCAGCCACTGGGGATGCACAAGCCAGTGCATTTTTTGTGCTGGTCCCAAGCCCAGATAAATGGGGAGGGTTGCATCAGGAAGGGCATCTGGCGTAAAACTTCATCAAATCATTTCATGCAGTCACCAATAAACATTTTCATACCGGATCGATCGAGGCCTGGATTAACAACGACCGCCACCAGTACTGTTAGCCTACAGGGTGCTGGTGGAAATTGGGCTACTGTTGGCCGAAGGAAGAGAAGAGGTGGAAGACATGGCCAAAGGCAAGAAGAGATGAGAAAGGCTAGGACTGTGGTAGTGAGGGTCAGAACATTGAATGTTGGCAGTATGACTGGTATAGGGAGAGAGCTAGCTGATATGATGGACAGAAGGAAGGTTGGTATATTGTGTGTGCAAGAGACCAGATGGAAGGGGAGTAAGGCTAGGTGTATCGGAGGTGGGTTCAAATTGTTTTATCATGGTGTGGATGGGAGGAGAAATGGTGTAGGAGTTATTCTGAAGGAACAGTATGCTAAGAGTGTTTTGGAGGTGAAAAGAGTGTCAGATAGAGTGATGTTTATGAAGCTGGAAATTGACGGTGTAATGATGAATGTTGTTAGTGCATATGCTCCACAAGTTGGGTATGCAATGGATGAGAAAGAAAAATTTTGGAGTGAATTGGATGAAGTGGTGATGACTGTACCCAAGGGTGAGAGAGTGGTGATTAGAGCAGCTTTCAGTAGGCATGTTGGTGAAGGGAACAGAGGGGATGAGGAAGTGATGGGTAGGTATGGTGTTAAACAAAGGAATTCAGGTCAGATGGTAGTGGATTTTGTGAAAAGGATGGACATGGCTGTGGTGAATACATATTTTAACAAGAGGGAGGAGCATAGGGTGACATACAAGAGTGGAGAAAGATGCACACAGGTGGATTATATCTTATGTAGGAGGGCCAGTTTGAAGGAGATTGGAGACTGTAAAGTGGTGACCAGAGAAAGTGTAGTTAGGCAGCATAGGATGGTGGTTTGTAGGATGACGTTGGTGATCAAGAAGAGGAGGAGGAGTGTGAGGGCAGTACCAAGGATCAAATGGTGGAAATTGAAAAAGGGTAATTGTGAGGTGGAGTTCAGGGATGAGTTAAGGCAGGCACTGGGTGGTAGTGAAGAGTTACCAAATAGCTGGGTAACTACAGCAGAGCTAGTAAGAGAGACGGCTAGAAAGGTGCTTGGTATCACATCTGGACAGAGGAAGAATGACAAGGAGACATGGTGGTGGAATGAGGAAGTACAGGAGAGTATACAGAGAAAGAGGTTGGCAAAGAATAAGTGGGATTGTCAGAGAGATGAAGTAGACAGGAGTATAAGGAGATGAGGTGCATGGCAAAGAGAGAGGTGGCGAAGGCTAAGGATAAGGCGTATGAAGAGCTGTATGAAAGGTTTGACACTAAGGAGGGAGAAAAGGACCTAGACAGAGGGACCGAGCTAGGAAAGATGTGCAGCAGGTAAAGGTGATAAAGGATAATGAGAGAAACATACTCACAAGCGAGGAGAGTGTGTTGAGGAGATGGAAAGAGTACTTTGAGGGGTTGATGAATGAAGAGAATGAGAGGGAGAGAAGGTTGGATGATGTGGGGATAGTGACTCATGAAGTACAATGGATTAGCAAGGAGGAAGTAAGGATAGCTATGAAGAGGATGACGAATGGAAAGGCTGTTGGCCCAGATGACATACCTGTGGAAGCATGGAGGTGTTTAGGTGAAATGGCAGTGGAGTTTTTAACCAGATTGTTTAATGAAATCTTGGAAAGTGAGAGGATGCCTGAGGAATGGAGAAAAAATGCTTTGGTACCAATTTTTAAGAATAAGGGTGATGTGCAGACCTGTAGTAACTACAGAGGGATTAGACTGATCAGTCACAGCATGAAGTTATGGGAAAGAATAGTGGAAGCTAGGTTAAGAAGGGAGGTGATGATTAGTGATCAGCAGTATGGTTTACATGCCAGGAAAGAGCACTACAGATGCGATGTTTGCTCTGAGAGTGTTGATGGAGAAGTACAGAAAATGTCAGAAGGAGTTGCATTGTGTTTTTGTAGACTTAGAGAAAGCATATGACAGGGTGCCTAGAGAGGAGTTGTGGTATTGTATGAGGAAGTCGGGAGCATCAGAGAAGTATGTAAGAGTGGTACAGGATATGTACGAGGGTAGTGTGACAGCAGTGAGATCTGCAGTGGGAGTGACGGATGCGTTTAAGGTGGAGGTGGGGTTACATCAAGGATCAGCTCTGAGCCCTTTCTTATTTGCAATGGTGATGGACAGGTTGACAGACGAGATCAGACAGGAGTCCCCTTGGACTATGATGTTTGCAGATGACATTGAGATCTGTAGTGAGAGTAGGGAACAGGTGGAGGAGACCCTGGAGAGATGGAGATATGCTCTAGAGAGAAGAGGAATGAAGGTCAGCAGGACTAAGACAGAATATATGTGTGTGAATGAGAGGGAGGATAGAGGAATGGTGAGGATGCAAGGAGTAGAGGTGGTGAAGGTGGATGAGTTTAAATACTTGGGGTTAATAGTTCAGAGTAACAGTGAGTGTGGAAGAGAGGTGAAGAAGAGAGTGCAGGCAGGATGGAGTGGGTGGAGAAGAGCATCAGGAGTGATTTGTGACAGACGAGTATCTATAAAAGTGAAAGGGAAGGTCTACAAGAGGGTAGTGAGACCAGCTATGTTATATGGGTTGGAGACAGTGGCATTGACAAAAAGACAGGAGTTTGAGCTTGATGTGGCAGAATTAAAGATGTTAAGATTTGCACCGGGTGTGACGAGGGTGGACAGGATTAGGAATAAGTATATTAGAGGGTCAGCACAGGTTGGAAAGTTTGGAGACAAAGCCACAATTACATTGGTTTGGACATGTGCTGAGGAGGGATGCTGAGTATATTGGGAAAAGATGCTAAGGATGAAGCTACCAGGTAACAGAAAAAGAGGAAGGCCTAAGATAAGGTTTATGGATGTGGTGAGAGAGGACATGCAGGTGGTTGGTGTGACAGAGCAAGATGCAGAGGACAAGAAGAAATGGAAACAGGTGATCTGCTGTGGTGACCCCTAATGGGAACAGCCGAAAGAAGATGATGATGACTTGCAAATATGTGTTTGCATTTGCATGGGCATGCATCTACTTCTGTGTCTGCGCATGTGCGTGTGCGTGCGTGTGCGTGTGCGTGCGTGCGTGTGTGTGTGTGTGTGTGTGTGTGTGTGTGTGTGTGTGTGTGTGTGTGTGTGTGTGTGCGTGTGTGTATCAAATTCATTCCATTATGAAACCTCTAAAACATAGCCATAAAATTAAGAAGTGTCAAACATTTAACTTGCAATGTGATTTACAGTTTAACGTGAAGGAGTAGGCTAGTTAAAAATGCAGATTTACAATTTTAAGTAGTTAGCAGACTTGGTAAACTGATGAATCTGCTCAAAGGTTCCATCAACACATATAGTACCAAATAAAAAGCATAACACACTGCATGAAAACTAACGTCTACATCAGAAAGTAACAATGACATACTACTTTATGTGATGTCATATTTCTGACCATCTATGCTACTCTAAGTAAAGAAGAAAACACACCCCATAGTGCTTTGAAAATTCTTTTCTTGTCTTAACAGGCAGTAATACAACATTACAGCTGCTACATTTTTTCTTAATGTAATTCAGGAGAATATCAAAGCATCTTAGAAAACAGCTGCAGGAATGTATTTAAACAAACCCTGAGATCAACAGGTGTGATGCTGGCCTGCAGTGAATTTGTTGGAAATGCTATATATGTTGTGGCATGTGTAGTAAATTAATAAGTACAGAAAAAATGGTTGACATTCAACTACTGCACACTATAAGATAATAATCCTAACATCTGCATGTTTTCTGTAAATACAGACCTTCTGAAAATGAAGGCCAGTGCTGACTGCTTTCCAGTGAGTGAAAGAAATAAATTTCAGTGCTTCTTTAGCAGAGGAAGAGCTCCCCTTTTAGTAAGTAACACAAATGAGGTGCCAGAACACTAATGACTGGCATGATGTTGCCTGTATCTGGAGAACTCCAGGAATATTGAAAAGGAAGTAGCAGTAAGTAAATTAGTGCCTTCTGAAAACCGGGGTAACTGAGGGAAAACAGAATGTTGCATGTCAATTAGTGAGTCAGAACACGAGCATGCAATTCTACAACAGGATTTCTGCACAAGACACAACATGATATCTTTCTTTCAGGTGTAATGTCATTCAGGAACCAATCTTTTTTTTTTTTAATTAAAACATATGGTTTCATATTTAGGTATTTGTACCAAGTATCTACACAAGAACTTTTCTTTTGTAGTTCAGTAACAACTTGGAACTACCTCAGGGTGTGTATTTCAGATAAAAAGGAGTAATATGTAAGGAAGACGAAAACTGCATTTGCATTGTACTGTATTCAGATAATACTAATAATCGTTAAGGAATTTTCAGTAGAAAGCAATGCTCATTGTTTCTGAAAACCTAAAACTCAACAGCTATGGCCAGGCAAATACAGCATACTTGAATGCCACCTGTTGATTTACTTTGACTGATTTGACCTTATAGCTTTCTACCCTCAGCTGATATACAGTGGTGGAAGACAGATATATCAGCTATAATAAGTCTCCCATCAATACGTTTTTGATTATACCAGCTGCTGTTTCTGCAAGGTTACCTAGAAACATAGCAGGTTCTCTTAAATTGTAAGGCACAAGTGAGCAAAGGTAGACTGAAGTAGAAAACTAATATTCAGCCTCTGGAAGTCAGAATAAACCACTGAGGATAGGATATTTCCATTTTTGATAAGTTACGTATTAGTTGTGCGTTTTCCTGCAGTACAGTATCCATGATTAGATGGGTACTGGTAACTAACGTCTAACATTGTCCAGCGTGATGAATAGCACTGAGATAAAATTCAACAATTCATTTTATATTAGGCTGTTTGTGGGACTCCTGCTTCCTTTCTATGAGTGCAGTCTTATCAGCCAATATCACCCGCTTGTGTTTCTTGTTCTTGTTCCATTCCAAGTAAACTCTCGCCATTGCTATTCCATGCAAGTAGTGCTCATTTGTAACAGCTGCAGAGTTAACAATAGTCATGTGTGATGTGGCATTCCGCTTTTCAATTGTTTCTCCTTCCTCTACCAAGTTCTAGAGTACAAGCCATTCCGGTACTTCTGAACAGCTGTTCTTCAAGAAAACTCAGCACTACAGTGGTGGCTTCTCTTCTCCCTCTTTGGCTTGACTTGTGTTTCCTACACTGCCATTGTGTGCACTTTTACCCTCCATGCTTCACTTGATTGCACCAGAAACATCTAATCCCAAGACCTAGCAGGTCCTCCTTAGCTGCGCAGCCTGTTGTTATGATTCAGACTGCCTCATGGACTCCTTTCTTCCCATATGATGTGAGAGGTACACTTCTCTTGTGCATTTGTGCTCTGCTGACTGGGAAGAGATCAGCCTTTCTGCTCATTTCCTTAACAGTGCAACACACCTTGTCAATCAACCATTTGTTTGTACCCTCATGAAATGTATATAGTGTTAGTCCCTTACTATAAGGTCTCTCAAACATTTCAAAAGTAATAAGTTAATGCCTACTGATTCACATATTGAAGTGTATACATTATGCAGTTAAATCATAATGCCCTCTGCTTTTCATGTTTACTGTATTAAAATTTTCATTTAAGCTTCAGGAGTTACTTTAAAATATTCACACAAAGACTTTTAACTTTAATATAACCACATGTATATGCGTACCTACTGCTCCGGTATATTTGGTGGTAACTACATGTTCACACATGTATATGCGTACCTACTGCTCCGGTATATTTGGTGGTAACTACATGTTCACACATGTATATGCGAGAAAAAAAATATGGAAGTCATTTTCCTCTTTATTTAAAGGAAATATTTTGCACTATCATTCCCACCCAGTACTAGATATTTACCCTTGCTACTCATGCACTGGGCAAACATTGAACATTTTTTGTGTCACTGCTACTTTTCTCTCCTCTCTTATGCCTTCTCTCTGTCCTGCATCATAACCAGTAAAGGTTGTGCATCCTTCCTCCTCTGTAGCTTTGACCTGTTTCTCATCTCATTTCATTTGCACCATAATGTGCCTCCAGGCATTTCATCTCTAGCACCAGCTCCAGTTTCTGCAGTAGGAGGTGCATTTTGAGATCATCCCATGATATACTGAGTTGCCATTTTGCCGCATGTTGCATATAAACTGCCCCTGCCTGGCAGTCACCTGATTCAGTTCACTAAACTTCAGCCTCTTGTAAGGCAGAATTCAACACATCCCTGGTCTGGCCAGCCTGCAGGAGTTTGTTTGATTTATTCTGTTTAACCACTTTGACCAATGACATTTTTCATATTCATCAGAGTTCATTTATTATGAAAACTGAATTCTTCCCTGGGAAAAAAAAATATCTGATGAGGAATGCATAATTACATGTCTTTCTTTCTCTGTTTCTTTCTTTTTTTGTCTTCAAGTATTTTTCAGGTTCTAGAAGTCCATTTAGTTTACAAAATCTACACAGTAGCCAGCAATCATTATGGCAGGTTAAAGAAATCATTTTATAGGTTCATAGGTTCATTGGTAAATATTAAACTAACTGCCTTTACAGGCCATTTTAAGCATATCCAATTTCCCTTTTTTGCTCAAAATAGCCTATCCTATTTTGTTATAGATTGACCTTACCATCCCATGATTGATAATTATATATTACCTGTAATGAGAATAACTGGGATCTTACCATAGGTAATTTGAGGGGGTTCATGCATGGGATAAAGCATTTAGGAGCTGCTTCTGTCAATTACTAGTACAGCGGGCAGTTTAGGGGTACATTTTCTGTTTCCCATCCATAGACCTAAGTTGTGCTTTAATTTGGCAGGGATGAACTTAGTTTTATGTTGATGGGGAGTCTGATCCAGAGCAGCAGTATACTCTGTGAGATATACTTGTCCCTTCAAACCTTTCTGTTGATATTGCAGAAGAGGTTTAGATCCCTATACCAAATATATCCAAGGTAATTTGACTTGATGATGTGCAGTAAATCCATCAGTCTCGTTCTGTGATAGATGTCTGACTGAGCATATCCTGAGAGAGAAGCTTTCAGCTGTCATAGGAAGTGAGTGCTCAGGCTTTACAAAAACCACACAACTGCCAGCAATCACTATGCTTAGGAAAACATATGCATAAATACGTATATATATATATATATATATATATATATATATATATATATATATACATACATACATACATATACATACACACATATATATATATATATATATATAGGTGTACTTTATACATATACATATACACACATATATATATATATATATATATATATATATATATATATATATACATATATGGGTGTACTTTCCTACAATGAAAATTCATTTTTCGAAATAGGAAAGTACATCTCCACGTAAGCAAAAGTGCACTTTAACGAAAGTGCAGTTTCACTTAAGCTCACTAGACCAAACCTACCACACCGCAATGGAGGACATTGAAAAATGGGCTATGTCCTCCACTGTGGTGTAATAGTCATAGACCTTAGGGTTAGGGCTTAGGTCAAGGTAAGGGGATAGCCCTAGTAACTATCCCCTTACCCTAACCTGTGCCCTAACCCTAAGGTCCATGACTATCGCACCACAGTGGAGGGCATAGCCCGATTAGGAATGTCCTCCACTGTGGTCCGATAGTCACGGACCTTAGAGTTAGGGCTCAGGTCAAGGTAAGGGATAGCCCTAGTAACTATCCCCTTACCTTAACCCATGCCTTAACCCTAAGGTCCATGACTACTAGTCCATTTGGTGTAGCGGGTTCACAAGAGTGCACTTTCATGAAAGTGCACTTTCGCGTTAGTGTGGGTGTACTTTTGTAGTTCGAAGTAGTGAACTTCCATTCTTCAAAAGTACATATATATATATATATATATATATATATATATATATAGCTATAGGTATTGAGAGATATATATATAGAAGCATTAGCTTTTCACTGAATGCTCAACTTGTTGAAATTCAAATCATCTAAAACTCTTTTCATCGAATCACAATTCATTGAAAACTGTAAAAGTATACAGATAGTATGTAATGGTGTAGTTTTTTTGGCATAGCAGTCATTAGAAAAGTGTATTTGCAAGATTGTGTGAATTAGTAATGGCTACCATAATGCTGAAGCCCCAGATCTATAGAAGTTTTGTCCCTGTGCCAGCACTAATTCACTGTGTGTCATGTTTCTTCTTTTCTCTATGGTTGTGTGACTATGAAGTTAGTATAAATAAGTTAGGGGGGATGCGAGTGGTAAAACCTCCACAGGGGGGTGCAGGAGGGCTTGCCCCCCCCTGCAAAAAGGAGCCTATATTAGATCACCAAATGCTTAAAAAAGCAAATGGTGATTAATCGAACCTATGTAAGTGAAAGTTTACAATTTCAAACTGTCAGAACAGCGATTTTTTTCCTAGGGAAAAAAAATCGTTGTTCCAACAAAAATAAATAAAACACTTTAAACATTACATTAAGTGGGGGGCTTCACCACCCACACCCCCCTACTTAAATATACCAACTCCAAGACAGCATTACAGTGCCAAAAATGGCAACGTAACAAAGCGGCCAAGCGAATTCTTTCTCAGGGAAAGAATTGGCTTAAAAGCCGCTTCGATATTTTTCTGTTTCAGGCTTTTGAGTTCGACCAAGATGCATTTGAAAGAATGCGTCTTCAGTCTTCTAACAGGGAACCGCAAAAAATAGGTTGTGTATGGTAGATTTGTTTTGTAAAATGTTTTCAATGAATTTTGATTCAACAAAAAGAAGTTTCGACAAAAAGAGTTATAGATGAAAACTTTTAGATGATTTGACTTTCAATGAGTTAAGCATTTGACAAAAAACTATATTTCCATATATAGACAGACAGATACATATAGAATATCTATCTATCTGTCTGTCTGTCTATCTATCTATATACATCATAGTGCAACATATCAAACTGCTAAATAATTAATTGTTTTGTACTGTACATAAAATGTTGAATGGACAATAATGAATATGTGAAACATTTGGCCTTCTGGAAGAAGACTTTGATGATGATGAGGTAGTACAAGAAGAAAACATGCAGCAAAGGCTATCAGTTCATGAAAAAAGAAGCATGGATTAAAACAAAAAGATACCTGATTTGTTGCAATTTTTATGCAGGAAAGGAAGATACACTAAGCAGTATATCCACTCTAGCTCCATAGATATTTTATTTACTGACATTTGATTACCGGGAAAAGTCCAACTTTGTAATAGTCTGTTTTCAGCAAGGCCCAGGGAGAAAAGCTCCAAAGTATTACAAAATATTTTAAGAACGATAATTTTACAGTCTTTAAAAATGGACAGTATTAATAATTATAAGAAAGTAGACATAATATGAAGACATTGGTTAAGAACAGATGCAAGTTATATGACAATCATTTAATAGTTAAAGAAATTTTAACCAGTTTATAGAGAAACTAAAGGCAAGTTAGTATAACACAAATAGGAATTGCAATATAAACTGACGGAAAAGCAAACTTATTGTATATTTAGAAAGAAAGTCAAGGGTGAGAAACTGATAGGAGTAAGGAAGTGAGTGCAGAAGGAAGAGTAAGGAGATGTAAAGTATGAACAGGTATTTGTTCACACTTAGGGATATAGTTTATCCCAGTGCTGAGCAAGAACAGAGCCAGTTTTTAGCTAAGATTCTTTCAGAATAGTTTTGAAGGCTGGGATGGAGGATACTGACCTGATAGATACTGTAAGGACTTCCAAGTCTTAGCAACATGGCACAAGTTGTAAACAGACGAGTGCTTTTGGCCATTGGATTGTGATGACTGACTGGGAACATAGTTGTGTAGAATGCTATTTAGTGCTGGACAAGCGGATGGATTCTGAATAATTTTATAGGTGGTAAGAAGTTGTGCATATGTTTGTTGATGGGGTAGTTCTAAACAGTTTAGGCTTTTTAGTGCAATACAGTGCTGAGTTCTGAAAGGGGTATTTGCTGTAAATTTAGCAACTTTGTTGTAGTATTGTTCATGTTTTTATTTTTGTGAAGCCTAGAGGTTAGTAAGGATGGGAGCACCATAAAGAAGTGTGGGGAGGAGATAAGTAGTGCCAAGTGTAGTTTTAGTTGCATCAGTGAGAAAGTTTTTGGCTCTATAAAGCATCCCTAGTTTTTTATGAGTTTTTCTTATGCAATTTTGTATATGCAGGTTTAATTTAAGATTATCATCCACTATTATCCCTAATAATTTGCTAAGAAAAGTGACTTCAATTATTGTATTAGCAAGAGAGAAGACTTTAAATTTTGTTTTTTCATAGGAGAGGAATTTGGTAAAAACGTAGTAGTTTTATTTTGACTTTTTTAAGGGCTGAGCATGAATGGTGAGATACAAAGCTATGTTTCAGTTGTTGTTAAAGGTTCCTGAGTAATTTTTGGAGGTGTGACATGTTGACAGATGTTCACATAAGTGTGGAGTCATCTACATACTGTACTATGGAGGCCAGTTGTGTGGATATGTGGATGGTGTTAGTGAGAATGTTAAAGAGGAGGCGGCCAGTGATAAAGCCTTGTGGTATACCTTTGGTGAGTAGGAGATATGG
The DNA here is from genome assembly GCF_019279795.1 of Protopterus annectens. NCBI lineage: Eukaryota > Metazoa > Chordata > Ceratodontiformes > Protopteridae > Protopterus > Protopterus annectens. The sequence goes on along the minus strand of NC_056744.1, from coordinate 1,780,357,501 downwards.
AGAGAGGGTGGAGTGTCATTTTACTGACTGATACCTATTGGATAGGTAGCTTTTGAAACATAGAAAGGTGGATTGACCGAAACCTAATGAGGGCATTCAAAGTAGAAGTTTGCTGTGACAAACTGTGTCAAAGGCATTATACAAGTCTAAAAATAAGGAGAAGGCTAGTTTGTTATCATTAGCTTTCTTGACAGCATCTATATAGGTTAAAAGTGCAGTGTTAGTACTATGGGAACAATAGAAGCCATGTTGTGGTTGCACATAGGAGTTCCTCCTGCAGGGATAGTTTAGAAATTGTTTTTCAATACATTATTCAGCTATTTTGGAGTGGATAGATGAGATTGCTATAGGTTTAAAGTTCATAATGTCTGTTGAATTTCCTCCTTTGTGCAGAGGGATAATGTGTGACTTTTTCCAGAGACAGAGAATGTGGGATTCTTGGGTTGACCTATTTATAAGGATTGATACAGGGTAGGCAATGCTACTGGCTATTATTTTTAGGTACTCGCTTGGAAGACCATGAGATGAAGTAGATCTTAGTTTGAATTTGTTTAATAGTAGCTTTACATGGGATGTGGCCACAGGTTTGATGTTGAAAGTGAATCCGGCAATGCATGTCTGGTAGACTGGGTTAGCAGTAGATGTTGGAAAATTCTTGGTTAGAGATGCTATACTATCTATGAAATAAGAGTTGAATTGTATTGCAGTTTCAGGTGATGAGGGGTTAAGGATGGATTTATAGCTGGGATACAATATTTCTTTAATGGCTGTCCAGAGTTTTTGCTGTGTTTACTATTATTCTGAAAGTTATTATAATATAGTTTTTATCATCATTAATTTGCTTTGTTGCATGATTGCAAAGCATTCTGAAGTTTTCAGGGTATTGTGGTGTTTTACATTTTTGCCAATGTTTCCATACTATCTACCCTGCATTAGCATTCTACTCTTTTTGGGTAGCCAGATTGCATTATTTGTTTTTAGTCTCTTCCTTCTTGGAGGTGCTAGGCTATTCAGGATATTCATGAAAGTTGTACTGAATTAATTTACAGCATCATGTAAAGGGAGGATTTTTAGAAAGTTTCAGTTAATACATGATAGTGTAGTAATGAACATTTCTTGGAAAGTTTGCGTTTTGTTTTACAAGCATACTGTTTAATTGGATGTGTGAGATGTCTGGTTGTATAAATTGAGAGATACTCACTGAGACAGCCAAACATTGTACCAAAGTTGGTGTATTTGCTAGGGTCTGATAAAAAAGGATACAGTCTAATAGGGAATTTGATGTCTTGCTATAATGTGTGGGGCTGTTTATTAGCAGTGTGAAACCAAATAAGTTCATACTAGATGTAGGGGAGTTAGAGTTTATGTCCAACTAATTGACATTCACATCAACTAGTAGTATTTTTCTTGTGAGATTGTTATGGATATCCAGTGTAGCATATCTTCTTGTAAAGCTGTTTTGTCATTAGGAGGGAACAGTAATACATTTGTTTGTAATTGTTTAATTTCAAGAAACTAATAAGAAGCTCTGCTGAACTGAAATTTTGTATTGGTTTGTTGTAATGGAAAAGGGGAAGTTGTTGGGAAATATTAAAGCAATGCCAACACCTTTCCTCTTTATACTGTCATTACAGAGGATATTATAGCAGGGAGGTGTAATTTCAGCATCATTTATGCTGGCTACTGTCTTATTACGCTGTGTGACCTACTTGGTCGCTTGGTAGTATGTTTGCTCTCTCTGATGCTGCTGTTGTTTTACGCATAAATAATCTGTCATGCTGTTAAGTATTTTGTAAATAGTTGAAGGTTATTATAGCAATAACCCATGCCTGGGTGTGCGTAATGCTGGATTTACCCACGGTTGGTGTGGTTTGGTCATGAGGGCGAAGCCCGAGTGGCCAAACAAAGCCAACCGTGGGTAAATCCAGCATTACCCACACCCAGAAGTGGGTTATTGCTATTATACAATGACATTATTTAAGAAAAAAAATAATTACTGTTCTTAAATAATGGCATTGTATAATGCCTCCTTGCTGCCCTTCCACAGCTGTCTGGAATTCTGCGGCAGTTCTGATGTACTGCGCATGCATATGCCTACGCAGTACATCAGAGCTGTGGGCAAAAGCAATGGAGAAAGCAAGATCTCTGTTGCTTTTTACAAACTTTTTCGCTATGTTGGGTTTAACATAGCGAGACAGCTTTAAAAAAAGCAACGGAGTCTCAGTTGCTTTTTTTAAAGCTGTCTCGCTATGTTAAACCCATTTAACATAGTGAGACAGTTTTGAAAAAAGCAACGGAGAAAGCAAGATCTCCGTTGCTTTTTACAAACTGTCTCACTATGTTAAACTCATTTAACATAGCGAGACAGCTTTAAAAAAGCAACAGAGAATCTTCGTTGCTTTTCTTAAAGTTGCCTCGCTATGTTAAACTCATTTAACATAGTGAGACAGTATGAAGCAACGGAGATCTTGCCTTCTCCGTTGCTGTAAAAAAAGAGTTATAGTAATGTAAAAAGTCTGGGCGACCGGACCTTTTTCCATTACTATAACTTTGATTTACAACGTGCACGCTGACCAATCAGCGTGCACATTTTTGAATATTAATGGGGGGTCGTTGTATAACTGTAATTTCCTTTTCTGCTTATTTCACTGTTGTAATTCTAATATTGCTAGGAAGTTATGCTGGAATTCTAAGTAGTGTTCTTGCTTTAAATTTCTGTTTTATAATTATTGCTTATTCCCTGTAAAGATCTCACTTTTACTCTTGTGTCTTTTTTTTCAGTTATCTGTAACCCGGCAGTCAACAGCTTCTTAGACATTTCTGTCTTCCGTTCCCCTTCTGCATAAATTGCTTATCTGAAAGAGGAGTCCCTTTAAACAATGTACGGTCTCTTTTGCAATCTTTTCAATGTAACTTAGTGTTAATTGAAATACTTGCCATTTTATATTTTAGTTTTGTGAGGTGTGCACACTTGCTGAGATGATAGTGTTCCCTCCCCTCTACTTTACCTTTTAGTGGTATGTTCCTATCCCTTTTAAATTGCTTTTATAGAGTGCTTTTATTGATAATCCTGCATGCTGTAATCTTTCAATGTACTGTTTTTCGCAAGTTAGACATTGGATTTGTGTTATACTCTCCTGTGTTTTTAACACTACCCCTCTCTAATATATAGGCTCTATCTGTGATGTATTTTTAAATTTAGCTTTCTGCTTGGTTATATGATTAAACTGCTGTTAGCTTCCTTCATCTAAAGAACCTGTTCTTTATACCTGAACACATTCTCAGGAATCAGTGTGTACCTACTAGTTTTATCTTAGCTTTTTGCTTTTTAACTGCAGTCCAGGACCTGGTTTGGTTGATGGTATTTCCCAATATTACTGATTGTTTCTGTAGCTTTTATCTTCTGCTCTCAGTCCTACCTGCTCTGATTGCCCTTGCTGCACTCGGGCTCACTCCGCTCCCCTACCCTAATCCCATTCCCACCCACCTCCAGATCAACTTCCTTTATAGTTAACCTTCTTGACTCCACTCTCCTCACTCCCACTTGCTGTGCACTATACCCTATCAAGCACTATCACTACTTCCTAAGCCCCACCTGCACATCTTCATATCACTCCTTTCTCCACCCTCTCCTCCCCGCCCCTCTCTATTCATACCTACTGTACTTACCTTTACCCTCTACTCTCTTATCACTTTCTCTTGTTTTACACTTCCCTTTAGTCCATTACATTTCTCTATCCCTTCTTCTCTCCTCTTCTCCCCCTCCTTACATCCATTATTCTTGTACACCTTTTACAGCCTTATCTCTTATCACAATTAGCTATATCTGCATCCCTGTTTTCCCACTTCCTCTTACTTTACTACATTCTCATATACCCATTACTCCTCTCCCATATCATCTTCTCTTTTCTCTTGTATAGAATTTACGCTTGCTAAAATTAAATTTCCTCTCATGAAATCCCCACTAACAGAAACAAGCACAAAATACCCTCTTACTCTCCGTTTATTACACTTCTCTTTCACCCTCTCAGTACTCTACTACTCTCTAGGGACATTCATCCCAACCCTAGTCCCATTCATAAGCCATCCAGTATTTCCTCTGACTATCAAACCACGTTGCACTCACATAACCTTCATTTCAAAATTCTAACCTTTATTCCATTAATATTCACAGTGTCCTTAATAAGACATCTATGTTTCACTCCTGGATAGACCAATATTCTCCAAACGTTGTTACCTTGTCTGAAACATGACTAAAACCATACAACAATGACAATGAAATTCTTCCCACTGGTTACATTATATGCCATGACACAACATATAAAATGGGTGGAGGTGTTGCCATTGTATACTTTGATTTCCTGACCCTAACCCCCTCTTCCATACCACTTCCCTCTTTTCACCCAGCTGAACTCATCATTGCTAATTAAAAACCAATAAATACAAAATTGTAACTATAGTCGTCATCTATATTCCCCCAGGAAATAATATTTCCTTATTAGAACAGATTCCTCACCAGATGTCTAATAATATACCTAATGAGACCATAATACTTGGTGATGTCAACACTAATTGGCTTACCGTATGCTCTAACTCTCCTATATCTAGTATAAACCTACAGTATATGCTAGTTCCATTGTTGATTGAATTTTAGTGTCTAATCCTCATCTCTATCACTACCCTGTATTCCTCCTAGACTCCTTAAGGGATCACAGTTCAGTATGTATCCAAAGAGTCTCCTCCCATCAGGCTCAACCTCATAAAGTCAAAGAATATCAAAGGCTAACTAATTTTGACCCTGAGACTTTTGACAACTCTCTTCAACCTATTGATTGGGCCTTTCTATCTTTCCTATCTTTAGATGAGGCTGTATTTCAATTTAACTCTATCTTCATTAGTGTACTTGACTCTCTTGCCCGCACAGAACTGTCAGAGTCAAATCTCAATGCTCCCCTTGGCTTGCTAACTTTACTCAGTCCCTGATGCATAACAGAGACAATGCATGGAAACTTTGGACCAAAACAAAATCCCCCAGTAACTTTCAAAAATAAAGGGAACTTTGGAATCTGACTAAAAAGCACATTATTAATTCTAAAAAAGAACTTCTATCACACTCACCAAACCTCTAATTCTAGAAACCACAAACATTATGGAAGAATATTAACTATATTCTCCATCCAGGCACTCCTTCATCTCCCAACAACATACCACTAGAAACTGCCTCTCTCTTTAACTCATACTTCATTGATTCTATCAGTAAATTCATGCAGACTTCCACCCCACCTAATCTTTCACCTCCTACAACCTCTCAACTGTACAACTCCCTCTTTAAGAACAATTCCTATTAATTGTATTAACACATTCTTCTTAAATTAAAACCATGTTCACCTTCAGCTGATAAACTGTCAGCTCTCATCCTAAAGATTGCTGCAAATCCTATAGCAAACCCAGTGTCCATCCTTATAAATCACTCCACAAGAGAATCAATTGTCCCTACTATTGGATTTGTATTATCTGGAAAAAATCCTACATAATACTCACCCACAAGGGAGGGAATTGTATTGAACTCTCCAGTTATAGGCCTATAGCCATACTCTTTCCTCATTCCAAAATGCTAGAACACTGTGTTCACAAACAAATCTTAACCTATCCCATTCAGGAAAACCTGACCACCCCTACCCAGGATGGCTTTCACCCTTACCACAGTACAACTACTGCTCTCATCTCCTTTAGCTTCACCCTTACCACAGTACAACTACTGCTCTCATCTCCTTTATCTTCACCCTCACCACAGTACAACTACTGCTCTCATCTCCTTTATCTTCACTCTTACCACAGTATAACTACTGCTCTCATCTCCTTTATCTTCACCCTCACCACAGTACAACTACTGCTCTCATCTCCTTTATCTTCACCCTTACCACAGTACAACTACTGCTCTCATCTCCTTTATCTTCACCCTCACCACAGTACAACTACTGCTCTCATCTCCTTTATCTTCACCCTTACCACACTACAACTACTGCTCTCATCTCCTTTATCTTCACCCTTGCCACAGTACAACTACTGCTCTCATCTCCTTTATCAACTTAATCTGTCTTGCCAGAGATAACAATAACCTTGTGTCCTGCCTCTTCTTAGACCTTTCTAATGTCTTTGACACTGTCTCCCACTCCATCCTCCTCTTCAAACTATCCCAACTAAATTTATCCACATCTACTATCTCTTAGTTCAACGGCTACCTTACAGATGGGATGCAATCTGTCAAATAGCTCTCTACGCTCTCTCCCTTTCTCCCCATCAATATGGGTGTCCCTCAAGGCTCACTTTTAGGTCCCGTTCTTTGTAACATCTTTACTAATCAATTTTACCAATCATGACCCCCAGTCCTCCCTCATTCAGTATGCTGATGACTCCACTATCACCTCTTTTGCTGACAACCCTTCTGACCTACTAACCAATACACAAAAATCCTTCAACCTTACTGAATCCTGGCTATATAACAATCAACGTATTCTTAACCCTAAAAAGACAAAACTCCTCCTTTTCCTGCCAAAATCCCTCTATCACCTTAAATCTTCATTTATCATCACTGCACTAAATAACACTTTCATTACCCTTGAAACTCATACTAAGCTCCTTGGTGTGACCAGAGATGATCAGCTCAAATTTGATCTACATGTAAATCATTGCATTAAGAAAACTCACCAAAAGCTTGGTTTATTATACAGAAATAAAATGTTCCTGACTCTTGACTCTAGAATCTCACTCACCCATGCCTATCTCCTCCCTAACCTCTTCTATCGCTCACAAATTCTAACTAATCTACAATCTTCACTTGTCTCCAAATCAGAATCTACCTTAACAAGTTAGCCAGATTCGCTGCTCGTCTATCCTTTATATTTTATTATTACCAAACTCTGGTGATTCTCAGCTGGCTACAGTTTCCTAATCAACTCTTATTTTCCCAACTTCTAGTTATTCGTTCTATCCTGAATAAACCCTCCACCTGCCCTAGTATCAGAACACTTATCTCCCGCTACACCCCCCTCGAGTTCTCAGAAGCTCTGACCAATACCTTCTGCAAATTTACAAACCTAGAAAATTAATTGGACAGTATCTCTACAGCTCTTCTCTTATCACCCAACAAATTTCCTTTCCCCCTGAGAAATATTTTCAATGTTCATAAATTTAAGAAAACACTTAAAACTACATCTAAATAGCACTTGGTCTTGCCTCTGTAATCATTCTACTTGAACACTTCCCCTACTCTAGTTATATTTTTAGTATTATTGCTTATATTGTCAAAGTCTTTGTAATTATTTGTCATGTACTTTATCAAGGTCTTATGTTTATAGTTGTAATGTGGAGCTTTTGTCCCCTGGCCTCTATTGAAAAAAAGGGCAATACCCAGTCGAACTATCCTGGTTAACAAATGTCAAATAAATAAATACATAAAGATTTTGTTACAGTGAGAATATTGGGCTTATGTTGGGTAATCTAGGCATGCAGTTTAGCAATATTATTTCTTAAGCTTTGAACATTTATGATAGCAAAAGTTAGATTACAGGGGTTGGAGGTTGACCCTTGTAGGGTTAGAGCAGTATGTGGAGCACAATTGTCTTGATCTTTATTGTGATAGGTGGGGCCAGGATTAGGGTAAATGCCTCCTCCTAGAAGGATTTTAGTGTGTTGAGGAATTAATGATACTGTTTCATTTTGACAGCATTTTTCCACTTAATTTTCTTTGGGTTTGAGTTGAAATGGAGTTAATCAGTCTATGTTTGGAGTAAAGGTGAGGGGCGCCATTAAATAGGTTTGGTGCTATGTGTGGGAGAGTGTTGAGAGGAAGTATGAAGAGTTGTTTGGGACAGAAGTGGAGAGATGGGAGCTATCATAGAGGCATGGTAGGACAATAGAATGAGAGCTATCATAGAGTCATGGTAGGATGATAGAATGAGAGCTATCATAGAGTCATGGTAGGACGATAGAATGAGATCTATCATAGAGTCATGGTAGGATGATAGAATGAGAGCTATCATAGAGTCATGGTAGGATGATAGAATGAGAGCTATCACAGAGTCATGGTAGGATGATAGAATGAGAGCTATCATAGAGTCATGGTAGGACGATAGAATGAGAGCTATCATAGAGTCATGGTAGGATGATAGAATGAGAGCTATCATAGAGTCATGGTAGGATGATAGATGGCCCTGTAGGAGGACAAGACTAGCGGATAAGCAGAGGAGTAGCATGATTCTTGAAAGGCATCTGTATATTATAGTTGGCAGGTATCATAGAGTCATGGTAGGAGGATAGATGCCCCTGTAGGAGGACAAGAATAGCGGATAAGCGGGTGAGTAGCATGATTCTGGAAAGGCATCTGTATGTTATAGTTGGCAGGTAGTGGGAAAGTAAGGATAAAGGAGGAAAAAGAAGGCACAAAGTAGAAGGATGTTTATGGTGGAGAAGTCTGAAAACGTATTTGAAGACAAACCTCTACTTGAAAACAAATATAGGTAAAGACATCTGAATATCATATATTTTACAAAGGAAAGCATAAGAATATAAAAGTTAAATCCAATGAGAAACAAAAATGTTTAGTCTTGTAGAAAAGAAACAAAAATAGACATTGAACTGGTCGATGAACTGAAAAGTGGAAGGTTTAGTGTGGAGACCCCCACCTCCATAAAGGCAATATCACAACACGATGAGTCAAACAGTCCTTAAATGGTATTGCAATAGAGACAGACACTTTTGAAGAAGATGTACCAAAAGGGGAAATGCTGAGGTCTACTGCAGGACACTTCCTTAAAAGTCTAGTTAGAAGGGCACATCAACTGAATGTGGAAAAACAGTGAGCAAATTGGACAATCTCAGTCAAAAAGAACACTACTTAAGGGAAGATCTGCCTGATTTAATAAAAATGGACAGATATATCAAGGTAGATGAGAGATAAGGATTACAGAAACTAAACAAGACTCAGACGTTTAGATGACTGAAAAAAAACAGATGAATACCGTAACTGAGACTATTATGAGAGGTTCACATTACTTAAAAGAAAAAATAACATTTACTGCTGTGCAGCTAAGCCATTAACAGATAATGTGCTACAACAAAAATGTAGAGCAACAAACATACCTCTCAACTGTCCAGATTTTCGCAGAATGTCCAGATTTTTGCTTCAGATTTTTGGTGTATTCCTCATAAAATTTGTGATAAATCACCAGGATGATCTGAGGATTGAAATCACTAAATAATGACATACATTTCAGTTTTAGACTTCATATCCATCAGAACATATATGTTAACACAAACCCTGTTAGTCTAGCAACTTTCTATGCTTGTAAGAGGAACATTTAAAATATGTCCCTGTTTTGGGGCCTTTGTCACCCCCCCCATTTTTTTCAGGCTTTGTCCAGATTTCTTGTGCTAAGAGACTGAGAGGTAAGGCAGCAGAGGTAAGGAGGATACCAACTAAGATGTGTCCATGGAAGCAATGAATGGACAGAATTATAAAGCAAGTAAAGCAAAAAATATAACTTTTTGAAGAATACAGAAAAGGGAACAGATGGTCAGGAATTCTTAGAAAGATAAATGCTGCAAAAGCAGCACAAAATAATAAATCAGGCCAGGATTTATCATTTACTATTTCCAATAATAAATTAAAAACATCCGCAAAAGCAGAAAACTTAAAAGGCATGTAGATAAATATAAAGGAAAAGTGCAAAGTGAGCAAATCACTGCTGCCCAAATAAAGTTTTATGGAGAATTTGGAAACAAAGCAAAAGCAATAGAGTCCCCTCCAAAGAAGAACTTGATACATTTTGGAGAAGGATTTATAAAGACACTGTTGAACATAACACAGATAATGAATGAAAAGAACAGTTAAAAGAAACATTATGAAGCTTTAATGCAGAGAACATGAAAAGGGAGGACTTACACCCAGAGGAAATAATACAAAATGAAGAAAAGCTCCAAACTGGAACTTCTGGTTCCAGAAGCAGTACCTACATTCTTGCTAAAGGTATCGACATATTTACATGAAGATTTAGCCTTAAGAAAACTTACTTATGTATGCACATCTTGAACAAACTCTAACCTGGATAGCAACAGAAAAAAAACTCCTCCTCCTCCTTAAGAGTAAACCTGCAAACCATCCTATGAACTATAGACCAGTAACCTGCCTTCTGACAATATGTAAATTATATATTGGAACTGATAGAGATAGAGTGTATAGCCATCCAGACAAAAAAAGCAGTCAGAGCAATAGAATAAAACAGTAATGAAATGAAGTGATGTGGACAAAGAATCCTCTATTCTTAAATAAACCCATATTAGCAAGCTGTAAAAAGTAAAAAAAAAATCTAAGCATGACGTATAGATTACAAAAAAGCAATCATTAGCATCCAAACTTCATGCATAATAGAATGCTTACAGATGTGTAAGATACAACCTAAAGTGATAAATTACATAGCAGCCACTATGAAAGAATGGTACCCCACCTTACAACAGAATAAAGGAAAAATTAGTATCTCAGTCATAAAAGTCCAAAAAGGATATTTGGGGTCATTCTTTGTCCCACTGCTGTTTTGCCTTGCTCTGAAACCATTGAACTGTTTCCCTAAAAGACTAGTTTATGGTTACAACTTCACTTCCAGAAACCAGCCTTGCCTAATGGCATCTTATTTGTTACGTGCAGATGGTTTAAAACTGCATAGCTCATCAGACAAGCAACTGAAAGCACAACTACAGATGGTTAAAACTTTTTCAAATGCTACCACTTCTCATTTAAAATTCTAACATATATCTAGTTATAGTGGTAGCGTTTTGCCAAGTAGCAGGCTTCATAATTTCATTAAATGTGTTACTCCTGATCTCGTGCCCTTTGCTTACTTAAATCCTGCTAGTGGGCATTCTCTTCACTAAAACTGATATCATAGTTGGCTTTAGGCATGGGCAACACCTCTAGCTGTGGTGCGCCCCCCAGTCTTCTTTGGGGAGCCCAACAAATGTAGCTCCTCAGTGGGGGGGAAATAAAGATGAAAAAAACATTATTCATTCTCTGACTATAGCTTTATCCTAAACAGGGTTGTGATATGACCCTGTAAAGATGAAGCCGATAGTCAGTGAATGAGCATTAGTAAGGTAAGCACTAGACACTGATAGTCCAGAGTGACTTCTTAATGCATAGCTGGCATTTTAAGAAGAGCAGAAACTCCTGATCTGCAGGCATGTTGTTCTCTTTCACTGAATTTTACAAAATACTGTCAGGACACCAGATACTATAACTCTTAACTTCTTTGCTCATTAATTCTGGGCAAAGCCAAACTTAATGGCAGAATAAAGGCTCAGAATAGGAACACTTTTTAAATATTACCCCGATTCGCTTTAAGAAGGTTAAAAATAGCATGTTTTGTATAATGCACATTTTCTGGACAATGAGTCTGCAACACTAATGTCTTGCATTACTGACTGTAATCCTGAATTATTTACCAGAAAACATTTTATTTATTTATTTTACGAGGTACAGGATGAAAATATGTGGTAAAATCAGGAACTTTCTGTGAACTCAGGGACAGTGACAGGTATGCATTACCCCAGATAGCTGCTAAACAATATTCACTGGTCAGGTGTGGCAGTACTAGTTATTCATGTGCAGTACTAGTGATCTGATGTGGTAGTACTAGTGATTTGACATGGCAGTTCTAGTGATCTGATGTGGCAGTACTAGTGATCAGACATGGCAGTACTAGTGATCTGATGTGGCAGTACTAGTGTCATGCAATCCATTTGTTGAAATCAGTGTAAAACAAGCATTATAGCTTATGCTTATGTTTCAGTGCGGGGGTAACAAACTAGCTATAATTTCTTTCACTTTCTATCACAAACATCATTGGCATCACCATTATGTTTATGTGTGTGTGTGTGTGTGTGTGTGTGTGTGTGTGTGTGTGTGTGTGTGTGTGTGTGTGTGTGTGAGAGGGTGAATGTGGTTGCAATGAATGTCTGAGTAACAAGTGGGTACTTACCATTCCAAACATATTACACATGATGGGCGGCTATCTTTGGTGGTTTGGTAGGGAAGAGATGTGTGTTCATTGCTACTATGGTGCAGTGAGTAGCACTGCCATTTTACAGTGCTTTGCTCTGTTTGAGTTTTGGGCTGCAGCTTTTTCTTTGTGGAATCTGCATTCTCTTCTTTTCTGTGTGCAATTCTATCCATGTGCTCTGGTTTCCTCCAGCAATTGAAAGATATGCACTAGGTGAATTGGCATGCCTCCAGCTTCTCTGAAGGTGAATGTGCAGTGTGTGTGTGTGTGTGTGTGTGTGTGTGTGTGTGTGTGTGTGTGTGTATGAGTGTGTGTTTGTGTGCGTGTGTGTCTGTAAAAAATCTCCAACTTTTATCTGTGCACAATCTCAGTAATGTTATACACAGACAACAAATGTATAGTTATCCCCTTTGGGAAAAAAACATGTACCCATGAATTACCATGTAGGTGGCAGTACACTAAACACCAAAAGTGTGATAAGAGACTTAGGGACACAGGTGGACAGTGGTCTCACCTTCAATAACCACATTGCCACAACAGTCAGGAAATCCTTCTATGTGGCACACCTCATCACTAATGGCTTTTCATCCAGAAAAAAGGAGGTCATTGTCCCACTGTACTCATCTCTCATTAGACCCATTATAGAATACAATGCCCCATTTGGTATGTATCTCTGGAGACATCTGCAACAACTAGAAAGGCCACAGAAATACCTCACTAAAAGAATCACAGGCCTAAAACAGATGCCCTATGCTGACCGCCTTAAAAAACTCCAGCTATAGTCTGTCGCATATCGTCTACTCAGAGGCAATCTCCGCTTAACATACAAGGCCATGTCAAACCCAGAGCTGTTGGACATGCTACACTTAAAGAAATCCCAATCCCTCAGAGCCATACACTCCAGGGATCTAAACCTTGTCATCACAATAAACAAAACATGCTGGAGAGATAAGTTACTGACCCAGAGACTCCCCAGACTCTGGAATAGACTGTCCATACATGTCAAGCAGAGCGTCTCCTTGGCCTTCTTCAAAAGGAACCTTGACGATTGGATAGGAGAAAAGAAATTCACCCCGGGGATCACATCAGTTGTCCTGCTAGACAGGGGTCCAGGGAAGTAAATAGTGTGGGAAGAAATAGCCAGGGAATTGTTATGGCTGGGCTTGTATAGGCCCTAGGGCCGATAGCCTAGTACCAACCTATGAACAACTCTTTTGGGTAGAAGTAATAAATGCATTTAACAAGTAATTGTATTTCAAAAATAAAGGTATAAAATGCATCACAGAACATTTTGACCTTTAGAGCTTCTAGGGTCTGGTGGTCCCCACACTTCAGACTACATTATTGGATTTTGATTTGGAATTACTGGCAGACTCTGCTCTCATCTGCACTCATTTAAAATGGGACCTGCTCAGATGTGTATAGAGAAGTTTGCTGTTGTTTGTGTGTGTGGGGACTGTGTTGTCATAACTTCCTTAATTTTCCTCACAATAAAACATCAAAGGTGTGCGCAAGTGGTCATAGTGACATTTTCATGCTAGAGACATTGTGATCAGTATTTCTTTTACTACTTTAGTGTGTGTAGAGGCAGTATAACATGTAGGTGCAACAAGTTGGAATACATTATTGAGATTATTACTGTTTTCATATTTCTCACAATCTCACATCAAGCAGGTATACAGATGGCTGTATTTAGGGGTAGGGGTGACGAATGAGGATGCATGCAATGTATATGTATGATCAGTCACTTGAAATGCATTATTATGGTCATTTAAACCTCTGCTTTCATCCCAATCTAACACCTGAAGGAAAGATGCCGACAGTATTCCCAAATAGGATTTATGCATCCTCTCAAACATTTGTCCTGTTAGTTTGTTTTAAGCTACTATTTTGTCAGCTTTGAATATTAAGTCTTAGACAAAATGTATGTCTTCTTTAAAAGAAAAATAAGCCTGAAATTACTTTCTTACTCGTGACTTTTGTTCAGGCACCAGTGGATCAAACAATTGGGAAAATGCCTTAAAATGCACCTCAAAGCATCTGTAACCCTTTGGCTTCTGGGAGTCTGACAGGCCCCAGATCCCTGGTGAAACTGAGTTATTTCCTCAACAGTTATTGCTGTGCTATCTTGGCCAGTTAGGGTGTGTTTAAAAGATGGAAGAAAAAGTAAAGTTATACAACAACACTGAATTTCTTCCTTTAATTATAGTTTTTGTTCAAGCCATCATTGGATAAAAAGGTTGGAAAAATAATACATACATACAAGTATACATAAAAGCATAAATGAAGGATACTAGCTTTAAAATGCACTTCAGGGCATTTAGAAAAATGTTTTTTTTAAACAGCTCAAATCATAGTACAAAATGTGAGAAAAGAGAGAAAAAATTAATGTGTGTGGTAGAAACCAGAGGGAAGCATGGGAGGATGTGCATGTGAGGGGATGAAATAGTAGGTAGTAGGTAACATCATAGAACCCTTTGTCTAGGGCACCATTTCATCTAAGGTCATCCCTGTACATAGAGTTGTAATGTAGCATCATTGCAACTAAATATCAGTCAGTGTGAAAGCCCATCTGTGACATGGGCCAACGTAGTGCGGTATAGAGTCAGGTCATAATGTAAGAGGATTGTAGTTATAATTTAGTCTGTGCATACTACTTCTAAAACTCTGCAGATTGAACTAAAATGTTTCTTAGGAGTGCTGACTGAAAGTATCCAGGGGGCCCCTGACTTGGGGCCCCTGACTTGACACTTACTGGTGGTCTCTGACATGCCAGCACTGGGCCTGGATATTAAAAAAAATTACATTTTTCTTTATAAGTGTGCAACAACACCTTGTGATATAAAAGAACAAGAGGAAGTGAATAAATATCTGGACAGAGATGAAAGGTCAACAATAAAGCTTGAACAAATGAAAACTATGCTTTGCAAGGAGTAATCTAGAATAGTTCTCATACAAGTGCTCAAGATGAACTGTTTTGAAGGCAGGAATATGAGCATCTTGTACCTCAGGCAGCCTGCTGCTGTCAGCCATGGGGACGTAGAACTGTGTGTGCTTAAAGTCAAATATGACTTTTGACTAGCAGCCGGGGCGGGGCTAGGATTAGGGAGTGGCAAAAGGTTTTAGGATTAGAGAGCAGGAAGTGACTTTTAGTGTTAGAGATTGATCAGGGAATTTGGGTTTCAGTGGGAGGTTTGAAGTTTAGGATTAGGGAAGTGAGAAGTGAGTTTTAAGGCTTGGGAATGATTGGAGAGTTTAGGTTTAAGGAGACTGTTGGAGTTTTAGGTTCAGGGAGTAGGAAGGGAGTTTTAGGATTAGGGAATTATTTTGGAATTTAGGTTTAGGGAGGGTGATTGGAGTTTTAGGTTTGGGCATCAACTGAGGACTTTAGAAATTAGAGAGGGGGTATGGAGATTTGGGGTTAGGGACCAGGGAATCAGATTGAGAACTAGGTGAGAGTTTTAGGTTTAGTGTTTAGGTTCTGATAGGTTAGGTAGAGTATAGGGTCAGGTGTTTGGAGAGCTATTCCAGAATGGGAAATTGGGCTAGTGGAAGTTAAAGCATTTACTTTGTCAGGGCTATGTAGTGTATAGGCTTGGATGTTGGGAAGTGTGTCCCAAGCTACTAGTATGTATACACCTGTAGTAGACTCATTTAGAAGACATAACATAATATTATAAACTGGCTTGAAATCCAGAATCTATAAATTAGCTTGCAAATCTTGCTCAGACTTACAACTTTGGTGTGATTTACTGAGCCCAAACAGCATTGGATCAGCTGGACAAGAAAAAAAGAAAACTGCTTCATTCTTAGTAAACAATACATAAAAACAGTGCATTGAAAGCTTTTATATACCTTGGTCTGTGGTGAGGAATGGGCCTCCTTGAAAATGAGTATATCTACATTGTTGGGACTGCATATATATCTGTTGATCTCATTAGATCCAAGCATAGTGAAAGTTATCAACCATGAACAAAACAAAGCTAAGATGACGTATTTTCTCTTTTTATCAGAATAATTTCAGAAAAGAGTGGGAAAGAAAAACAAACCAGAATTAGACATAAAAAAGTTGCATCAGAAAATGCAAAAAAAATAGGAAAAAGAAAGAGTACAAAAAATGACCAGAAAAAAAAACTAGAAAGTTGGAAGAACCATGTTGATCAAGAGTTGACATCTAAATCGCAAAGAACAAGCAAATTTAAACCAAAAGATGAAAAGTTGATAATTGCAGCTAAAGATAGTGGACTGCATATATGCTGGTTTACAAAGTCAATACAAAACAGAAAGATGCATAGAAATATATAGGCTATGCAGTACACTAATAGAAACAACTGTGCATCTCTTTGCTGGTTATGATATACTCATGGCTGAGGGTTTGTATATTGAAAGGTTGCATTGGGGATTGTGCAAACATTACAACATACAGGTAACTGAAAAGCGTCAGAATAAAAGAGCCACAAAAATAAGTGAAACTAAACAAGTTCTGATTACATGGCATGCTCCAATACCAACAGTTAAGAAAATCATAGAAAAGTAGCTACAGTTGCCAAAAAAAGAACAAAGTTAACATTAATCAATGAAATAGCTATACCTCATGATTATAGTGTTCTGTGTACTGAGAGACATAAAGTTAAAAAATACCATGAGATGCAAGCAGAAACTAGAGCAATATGGAATAAAGGCATCCAGGTAGTCCCAGCAGCAGTAGGAGCAATAGGGCTAATAAGAACAAGACTTTTCAAATATACTTAATTAAATATGCTACTGGCATATGAAACTCCATATGAACTGCGATGGAAGGAAATTCTGAGCATTGAAGAAATTAAAAAAATGGGCAAAGATGAAGCTGTCCTACCAGAAAGGGAGAAAAATACACACATGTATATATATATATATATATATATATATATATATATATATATATATATATATATATGTATATATATATATATGGTTCCCATTCAGAAGCCTGAAACATCATAAGCCTGAAAATCAAAATCCTGAAACCAAAAGCCTGAAAATTCAGAATCCTGAAAACTCAAAATCCTGAAAGCCCAAAATCCTGAAAGACCAAAATCCTGAAACTCATAATCCTGAAAACACAAAATAGACATACTGATGTCATTGTGGCTTTGCTATTGTTAGCCCTGTGGTGTTAGGTCATGCGTTGGGGTCAGGTAAGTGTGCGGTTGGTTTTATTTTAGGGTTAGGGGCGGTTTAAGTGAGTTAGGGTTAGGTCGCAGGTTAGGCATGTATGCAATAGTGACAAATATTGGGGTTAGGGCGGTTTAAGTGAGTTAGGGTTAGGGCCGGGTCAGGTGAGTGTGCGATAGTGACGGACCTTAGGGTTAGGGTTAGGGTCAGGGTCAGTTGGTAGATATTAGTGTCTTTATAGTGACATATTAGCATTATTTGTGTTTTCAGGATTTTGAGTTTCAGGATTTTGGTCTTTCAGGATTTTGGGCTTTCAGGATTTTGAGTTTTCAGGATTCTGAATTTTCAGGCTTTTGGTTTCAGGATTTTGATTTTCAGGCTTATGATGTTTCAGGCTTCTGAATGGGAACCATATATATATATATATATATATATATATATATATATACACAGATAAATATATAGATAGATATATGTATACCTTATATGGATATATATATATATATATATATATATATATATATATATATATATATATGGGTCTAGTTCATTTCACTGAAAACACACTTCACTGAAACTCATTTCATTGAAGGATCATTTCAGTGAAAATCAGTTGCCTGAGCACAATTCACTGTAAGCTCACTTCACTGAAAACTCATTTGACTGAAACTCATTTTGTTGAAAGGTATATGCCCTGTTCCCCACTGTAGTGTGATCCTGGAGTTAGTATATATAGTAAGTGTGGGTGTGGGGGCCAGCGCCCCCCACATTGGGGGGTGTGAGAGGCATAGCCCCCACCTATTTTAAACAGTGGAATCCATAGACATGGATAATTACAAGTTGAATGAATAACTCTTTCCAGAAGATAATATATAACCGAACTATGTGGGGGTCTATGCCCCCCATCCCCCCAATGTGGGAGGCTGTGCCCCCCACATCCCCCTTACTATTCATAAATAACCTGCCCACTTCCCTCCCTACATCCACTTGTATACAGTATGCTGATGATTCTACTCTCATCTGCTCTGCTCCATCCCCAGTAGAACTCCACTCCTCTACCCAATTGGTTTTCACAGCAGCAGAAAAATGGTTTCAACATATCTGTCTCCTCCTAAATCCCAAAAAAACCAAACTTCTACTTTTCACCCCAACCCTTAAATCCACCCCAATCACTTTTTCCATTGTGTCCTGCAATGGCACTATCATTAAACCTGACTATTCCACAAAACTGCTAGGTGTCACCATAGACAATCAGCTAAACTTTGACTATCACATTGATTTAACTATCAAGACAGTAAATAAAAAGATAGGCACCCTCTACAGACTTAAGCCCTTTCTTACTGCCACATCCAGAGTATCTCTTGCCCAAACTCACCTCATCTCTACACTACTGTATGCCTCTTCTTCCTTTATCAACATTTCTAAAGCTAACCTTCAGAAACTTAATTTAGCCTACCATAGTATTGCCAGATTTGCAACTAGCTCTCCATTCCGTACTCATCACTGTCTTAACTTAAAGAAACTCAACTGGCTAGAACTTCCAAACCTAATACTCCTACAGCAATTAGTCATGACTTTTAAAATTCTACATTACCCCTCCAACACACCCATACTGAACAACCTTATCAAACCTTATAAAAATCTTACTACACTTCGCTCAGCCAACAAGCTCCTAGTAACTACTCTCAAATCTCATAATAAAGCAGGTGACTCTTTATTTGCAAACACTATCGGATCATATTGGAATAAACTTCCCACTGAACTGACCTCCCTAGGCTCATGTCACCTTTTCAAAAAACAGATTAGAAATCATTTACAAAATCACTGGCTATGCCCATGCTCCAACCCCGACTGATAACTGCTACACTACCTGCTTTCATAGTTAACACTATATATTAAATTGTATCTTTCTTTTTCACAATGTTTGTTTCTTCTTTTGTGCAGTGATTTTTTTTTTTTAAACTGTAATGTTTATAGTATGATAGTGGAGCTTTCCTCCTCAGCCCTCTGCAGAAAATAGACATGTATCTAGCCAGGCTAGCCCAGTAATACTGTATATTCAATTGTACTTTGCTCTTTTTTTTTTTTTTTTTAGTCATTGTTTGATTGTTTTATTGTTTGATTGTTTTTTTGGTTAGTGATTTCTTTTTAAACTGTAAAATTATAGTATGCTAGTGGAGCTTTTCTCCTCGGGCCTCTGCTGAAAATGGACATGTATCCAGCCAGACTAGCCCGGTTAACAAATGTAAAATAAATAAAAAAAAAATAATAAAATAAACTATATATACTAACTCCAGGATTGCACTACAGTGAGGAAAATGGCATATACCTTTTAACGAAATGAGTTTCAGTCAAATGAGTTTTTAGTAAAGTGAGCTTTCAGTGAATTGTGCTCAGGCAACTGATTTTCAGTGAAATGATCTTTCAATGAAATGACTTTCAGTGAAGTGTATTTTAAGTGAAATGAAGTAGACCCATATATATACATATATATATATATATATATATATATATATATATATATATATATATATATATACACACACACACACACACACACACACACACACATATATATATATATATATATATACACACACACACACACACACACACACACACACACACACACACATATAGATATATATTAATTTACTTCTTAAAACTACAACACTGAATGCAAACATTTTAATACGTAGAAAACAGTAGCTCTTTATTTTGGTGATAAAATAAAACAGGTAGTTTATGTTTATTAAGGGTGTGGACTGTGCAACCAACTGTGACATTTCAGTCTGAAAAATTATCTCTGTGTATCTAAAAAGGTAACTACTTTGTGTAGGGCTTGTACCATGTGATGGACAGGCACCACATGTCAGTCATTAAGAGTGGCACAGAACTGGTGTGGTTTGCCCTAAGGGTGGGAGGTACTTGCCTAACAAACATCAACTAAGTAGTTTGATTTGTACTCTGCTGAAGCAGTTAATGAAATTCTCTGCCTGGGTATGCAGGTATTTTTACATTTCTGAAATATTATATCAAAATACACCAACACCACTGATCACACAGTGTAAATTTCCATTTTCTGTTAAGAAATACTGGTAAATCCCAAATGTAAATTGTTTGGAGTATCGGGCAAGCGTGAGGTTTTCATGGAGTTTGCTATTTTAGGCTGCAGCATGCATTGAGCACAATTTGCATTTTCTTCTCAGGGTTACTATCTATAATAATGTCTGCTTTCTTTCCGGAGGGTTGTGTATAAAGGATCTGATTAATATGTGATTCAAAAAATAGAAATTAGACTTAAAATGACATGAAATCCTGGATTTCATCTCATGAAAATGGATTTTTTTGAGAACCATAAATCAGTGTTCCTACTACAGGTGCATCAAATAAAGTAAGTTAATGGTTACAAAGAATGAGGAATGCCAGTTTTAAAAACTGTATAAAAACTCAGTAGTTATTCATAATACTGCGTCCACTTGTAAGAGTGTGAAACTATTTTTTAGAAATGTTTTGGTATGATGACTTTTGAATTATACTTGTAATAGAGGATCAAGCCCTCATAACCCTTGTTCTTTGTTTGTGTTTAGTGGTATAATCGGGTGATAAGGGGGGTATGACTTCCCCTCTTACAAAGTTTAAGACAAAAGTCAGAACTAAGTAAATTAGTTATAAGTTTAATACTTACCTGGAGGCAGATTTTTTTGAAAGTGCAGTGGCGCTTCAGAAGGAGATATGCAGTTGCAAATGACCAAAAACTCAACAGTTCATTCGAGACTTCAACATTACTCTGACCAGGGCCATTCCAGACTTCAGCATTACTTTGACCAGGGCTATTTGTAGGGAAACCACCCTCAATAACTATAATTCTGCAGTCATTGATAAATCTGAGAAACATTTTTGTAAAATTAGATTTCAGTGCCTCTTCCCTAATATACACAGACATCAACCTAGCAATGGCAATTAATGTTAAATTCATATTGGTCAATGCTGTAATACCAAGATGCCTTTGTTTGCCTGATTAAAAAAGGTCTCTAATACAAACAACATAAGCAAACCTTTACCATTTCTTTAACTGGCTGGGAAATACCAGTGAGGAAAACATTCTTACACAGATGAAAGGCATTATAGATGTCACATGGCATACATAATGTGTGCTACATGTTTGCACTATATAGGAGGATATTTAAAGAATTTATAATCTTGACTAAAAGCAAGTAATGAGAAACTGATGGAACAGATGAAAAATAGAGAGTTAAAAGAAATAAAAGGGAGCTAAAGAGAGAGAGAAGGATCTTTCATATTTTCATATCTGGGTACATATTGATTTCTGCCCAGTAGGCGCCCGATATTTTTCTCTGTTTTTTAAACGATATATCATTTGGTAATAGTGTAATCTTCGTTCTGAATCTCTTAAATAGTTTAAGTCACTGAATAGTGCTTATACCCGTAAAACGTATGTGTATGGTATACGTACACTTAAAGTTATAACCCTTCCATTTGAAATAAACGGTGTGTTTCTGATAAGATGTGCGCATTTTTTCATCCAAGCCAAGATTTGAGTATAATATACACTCTGCCCAAAAAGTCTTCCTCCGGTGTCAAACCTGCGGCTTGGGCTGCGCCCGTGACGTCAAGTAGTTCTTGTTTCATTTTTGGGGCTGCTGAGTGTCCTGAGAAGTTAGAATCGCGCTGGTTCTGGGACAGTTAACATCTTCCTACAGACGGAGGGACGGATACTGGTGGGGATTAAGTAAGTAAGACGAAGCAGTGCGTATAATTTTGTAATAAATGAAGTAAAGACAGAATGCGGTCTGTAGCAAGTTGAGAGATGTTTTATCCTTTACTTGTTAATAACTGTACACCCTAATTCCACATCAGAATTAGGGAACATAAAACCAAAAGCTTTTTCCTTTGCCGGTACTAAAGCAGTCTTTGACATTATTTAGCGTATTTAATGATACAATAGTTATTTTTAAGAAATGTTAGTTTCTTACAAGGTTTAGATCTGAAATATTTTAATGTCTTGTAATATAATTAATATTAATTTAACATGGCATTTATTTATTTATTTATTTATTTATTTATTACTGTCTCGAAATACCTTGCGCTTAGTGGGCTGATCAGTGGACTGTCTGTTTGCACTCCATTCGTGACTCACCAGTGACCCTGGGAGCTGCTGAGGTTTTAGCTCCCAAGGTATATTTCTCTATCCAGATATTGCTTTATTTTTAAGCTTCACTTTTTATTGCATTTGTTTGTTTTATTTGTAATTGTAAAGTTAAAGCCGCCAGAATGAATGGTGATACCCCTCTGACAGCCCGACATTTGTATTCAGATTCTTTGACTTCGTAACAATACTTTGGTGACATGGACAAGTAGGTCCCACTGCGTTATGTCACCATCACCACCCTTTGTCTGGTCCTTCTTGGGGGAAGGGGGGGGGGGGGCTAGAGTCACGGTTGCCAATGAACGCAAAGAGAGGTCCCCAGTTCTCCTTGGTGCCTTCCCAAATGAGATCTGTGTGGTTGGCTTCTTAACCGCTGTGTGATTTTTACGTATCTACCAACAAGGAAACAGGCTACCCCCTCCCTAAACTTGGCATTTTTTTCTCTTCAGGATCGAGAAGAGTGTTGTTTTTTTTTTTTACTCTAAACTTAAAGTTGGGGAGGGGGCACCAGAAGAGGGGACAGCAGTGAGCACAAGACTAGCTACCCATCCCTCTGTTGAGATCCCACAACACTGAAGAGAATTTGCTTTATCTACTGTATTTGACTAAATAGCTGTCAGTAGCTTAACATCCTGCCATGCAAATGTATCCCATGCAGTTTTGAGAAGGATGTGTAAAGACCATATATGACATCATTGCACCACAATCCTGATCCATCACTCTTTATAATTCCTGTTAAATCTTTATCTCTCAAGGTGAGGGGCAGCTCATATTTGTCATTATAAGAATGAAAACTTTTACTTTACACCTTGAAAATATTAAAATATTAATTTATGTCAGATGGTTTTGCCACTGCTGACTCTAGTTTATATTTACTTGGGTATTCTCAGCAACCCTTCCATAATACTTTTGATATTTCATGTCCAGGCATATTTCATTTTACAGTAATAGAATTATTTGTACATTTAAAAAAACATCATTTAACTCAGCTATGAGCTTCCTGATTTAAGTTACCAGTGAGAATTCCACATCCCATTCATTCAGTCTGTATTATAGGAGAAAGTGTGTCAAAATATAAGGATGGAAGATTGAAAACTAGGACCATCATGCCATGATACTAAGGATGAATAGGTGGAAGGTACTCATCAATTAGGATTGTAAATGTACCAAAAATCCTACCAATCAGTAACCCTTTTGGTGACTCTTACACACAAAAATACCATATGTCATTGCACAGACTGCTAACAGCAACATTTTGAATTCACTGTCAAAAGCAGTGACAAGTCATACACTGGATGAAAAACAAACTGGTATGCAGGTAATATATTAGTCTGGATATGAGGATCTTATTGTAACATATGTTGATAATGTAACAAATTACAAAAGGTCTTCAACAAGAGTTTTATGCATACTCAGAAATGAGGTGCCAGTTGTGAGTTTCTTTGCAAAACTGCAGACACTTCTTACCTAGTGAATGCTTCTAATTGTACATTCTAGTTTTAGATTTTATAACTCCTTTTGGAAGGCTCTTGTTGTCATCTTGGTGCTAAATAGCCTTTGGTGAAGGGAGTTTTGTGGCACTTTGTTCCTCTTTGGAGACAGACTGGGAGTTAACTGCTAGTTCTGCACTTCAATTTATTTGGACTTTGTTTTATTAGTACCCTTTCTGTTTCTTATTTTAGATTGGATTATAAAAAAAATGACGTGTGTTACATCAGGCTAGCTTTTAGTTGTAGGCTAGGCTCATGACTACGTATGAGGTTGTCAGTCATGATTTATGATAGTTTGTGCTTTTTATGTACATATTATTTTTTCATGAGTTAAAGCTGCTATTGGAAAGTTGATCTTATAAAGTACAATTGGTAGATGAATGCCCTTAGCATAAATTAAAACTGTGTTGTTCCGGAGACTAAGCCTGTTAGAGTTTAATTTTTCAGTACCTTCATAGAAGAGGAGTTAACATCTGAAGTTTTGGATTATTACTGTCGCTTAATATTGTAACATTTAACTGCTTTGTTGTTGTTGTTTTTGTTTTTTATTTTTCACAAATAAAAGGAAGTGAAGTCAGCCCTCTACCTTAATGATGTGTAAAGCTCTCTCCTTGTACATCTCTTGTGGTTTTCATATCTCTTACAAGAGATCCCTAATGTTGTAGCATTGATTTCAGTAAACAATTTTGCTCAATGCACTTGTCCTGAATATGATTCAGTTTGTTCTACATTGTTTCATTTTTTGTAAATATAATGGCTGTATAAAATAAATCACCTGTTGTGGTTCTCTTTTGATGGAAATATCTGACTGTGTAGATTTAGGGAAAGAAATGCTGCTCTGAAGGATATAATCTCCCAAGTAAAGAATAAAGCCAGTAAAAATCAATTGAAAATTTACATTTGTGATAGTCACTTACATTTATCTCCAATTAGATTGTGATAGTTTTCAGATAAAAAGATATTTTTCTAAAATTGCTGAATTTTACTATGCCATATGGAAGAGACTTCTTTAGAGATGAATTCCAAGCCACATGTCCCAGTGAAACCTGACAGGATTTACATGTGTTATGGGGTCTGGGATCAGGGCATACAGTTGCATAAAATCATGTAATGAGCCCTACTGTGAAGCCATGTTTTCCATCAGAAAGATCATGCTTTTTTATGTAACCAAGAAGTTGGCTGTAGATAAACTTTTCTAGAATTTTTGAAAACGGTCAAAGGTAAGCAAGTTCTGTAACCTGGTACAGGTAAGGAATCCAGGACATTTGGAAGAGGTATGATTAAGGTGTGCTTAAAATGTGGGAAAACTAATTTAAGGGATAAATGAAAAATCTGTGCTAGTGGTTTATAGAGGATAGAGGCTCCATGATTTATGATCTTTAAATGCAGCTACTGAAAGCGGAGATTAAAACTATACCTTGAAGTCTAAATGGTCTCTTTTTTTTTTTTTTTTTGAGAACAGCTTTTGAAAATAAAATTATGGACAGTCAAAGACTTTGTGCACAGGTAGATTAGAGTCTATTGAATTGGATGGGATAATTGAATATGTAAATGTTAGTGCAACAGAGTTTATAGAAGGTGAAATCAAATTAGCACTGATTCCCACAATAATCTCTTCAGAGAGGTTTGGATTAGGCTCTAATTTGGAGAACAAACTGGTAGTGCCTAGGGATTTCATTGATGACTAGAGCTTTCTGAGTTGCTTTGATAAGAGGTTAGGGATTTCCTGTAGTATTCAGCCCTGTTACTATTAGTGGCAAGTAAAGTAGATTGTTTAAGTTTGTGATATTGTTAAAACTTATCCCATTTGATGACTCTTCTTCCAGTCTTTCTAAACATTATTTCTTTATCTTCATGACTTCATTATGGCAGCAGTAATCCAAGTATATGGCAGCCTTCTTTTTACTGTAGGAAACAGCTTGTTTTGAATTGGCAGCACAGTACTGCATTAGATGGACAAAGCGTTAATAGGATTGTTATAGTTATATGTCTGATCGATCATTATGTTTCAATTCCAGTAGTAGCAGGTTGTCAGAAGGTGCCGGTAACTGAGTGCATGGTTATTAGTTGTGGGGGTTGCCCGAATGTTTTGGAAGACCATGAGGAAATAATGGAACAATGGTCATTAAGATAATTTGCTAAAATTGTAATGCTACTTAATTTTTTGGGTACATTACCAAGAACACCACTGATAAGTAAAGATTTTATGGATGCAAGATTTTGTGTTGTCCAGTGTATTGCCATTTACAATAGGGAAAAGGAGTTAGCAATCGAAATAAGCTTTGTTCAGTGTATTCCAGTCGATATTAATGTCCCCGCAAATGATTATTTTGTTTTTTGAGTGGTACATGTGAGCAGAGGAGTTCAACTATGACATATCTTAAGGCACAACCCTGATCTTCCAAAGCACTGAAAAATAATGCCTGAAAACCAGAAGGCTGAGAAAATCATCTTTAAGAGATTGCACTCCTGATGTGAGGATCAAGTCCCCACCTCCCACCCCAAATTTATATATGCCAAGTCCACGGTCACACCAATTCAAATAAAGGAGAAATCTCCCTAAAAAAGTGAATCATTGTTTGGCAGACACGTAGACATTGCTCTGGCAATGATTTCTTATGTGAAACAGAAATTAGCAATATGACTGTTGATTTTTTTTCAGCAGGCATTTGAAGCTCGAGGAATTGCACCTTGACAAACTGTAGAGAAGCTGAGAAAATGTCTTGTAGCAATACGTCAGAGGAGTCCACACCTCTCTGCACCAAGACTCATTCAGCCTCAGCATACACAGACAGAATGGCAACAGAAATGCCATGTAAGAGACAAGAAATTATGTACACTTCCCAGTAAATTCTCTTAGTTTCATAGGTTCATAGTTTAGTACTGGGCTAACTTTCCTTGTGGGTCATTTTAAGCCTAACCATTAAACCCATGTGAGAATTAAGCCCTGCACCTTATGTCTGTAAAGTAAACATCTTAACCATTATGCCAAGCTGCCTCCCTCCCAAAATTCTGGCAAGTCATTGGAAAAGTAACTGTAGGATAGCCTATCTACTCTGCTGAATAGACACACACACACACACACACACACACACACACACACACACACACACACACACACACACACAGTTGACTGCAGTAAGAACAGAACACCTACATATATGTAAATACTAGGCTAGCTGCCTTTGTGGACCATAAACAACTCAAAAAAGGATCAGACTGCAAAAGAAGTGAGTTGGTAGTGCCTTTACACATATGTGCATCATTGTTGCATACAACTGAAGTAAACAAGAAATGAAAATATGAAACAGGGGAAGTAAGACACAGATCACTTTAATATGTGAGAATGACAGCTGCTCGACTTCTTAAAGGGAGGACGCTCACTCAGTGTTACAGGTGTCCACACAAAAGTAAGTTAACAGACTAAGCAGACATCACATCAAGTCATGATGATAAAATGAAATGTAAGCAAAAAATGTTATGGACAGGGAGAAAGCAGCCAGAGTCCTTAATCTCATAATTCCTGGCTGCACAGGTGGTGTAAAATCCTGTGCAGAAGCAAGGGAAGCGACATTCCCAACTTGAAAAGAAATCAAAAAAACAACACCAAATGAGCTACGGGATGAATTTTGTAAAGCACCAAATAACTGGTGAGTGCAGGTGCCTCAGCACAACTACTGCATATTCATGTCACTTGTTTTGAGTAGCAAATCATCATGCAGTGGACAGGGCTGCCTACCCCTCTCAAGTTGGGAAAACCTGTGGAGTCCAATTTCTCCAATTCTCCATCATCTGGGTTGCTAATCAATCTCACATCATCTGATGATGAAAAAATTTGGAGAAAACTCATATTGATTGATGGGTCTTACAGAGGCTGAATAACCCTTAATGTTTTGGTCTGAGTACACAAAAGGAGTCACCATTGCAGTGCAGTTTAGTTTGATGACATGGCTGCATGTTGTCACAATTTAACTGGGATATGAGTTGATATGAAAGTGCCGATCTCCTCAGAGCTGGAGTATGGTTAAGTGGAGCCCTAGGCAAGGTAATGGATCTGCGGCCCCCAAGCCATACCAATATCCTATTGCTGGCTCTCTCTCTCTTCCTAATTTCCATAAATCTATATACACATTTTTCTTTACTTTTATAATGATTACATAAGCTGAGATTTACTATAAAAATTGTACAACACAAAAGTGGTTAGTCATCTGCAAGACAAAACAAAATTTCAATATTGAAGACAGTTTTAGCATCCTCAACAGTAAACTTCCTTTCTTCTGAAACTCACGTTTATTGAAAGTGCATCTTTAAGCCATTAAACTGTCTTATGTACTGGGATTCATAGTCAAACAGTATATAGTGAAATACTAACTGCGACATGAAGGATGCAGGGATTCAAAGACAAAGTGTAACACATCTGCTAACAGTCTGGGATGGTCCACTGGACACAAGTATCCCCTTTCAGAGGCAGCTGAGGAGTGCTGTCTAGTGAGGTGACATGGTCAGAGTTACACAGCAGGCAAAACAATGGCTTAAGGAATTAAACCTTGCACTACAGGAAAAAAAATGTTAACAGAATTGTGAACATAATGAATTAGTTATGAATGTATATATATGTGTATGTTTTCTTTAGAGTTAACAACTATTTGAATATTTTAAATGTTGGAATAAGTCACATTGTTGCACTACAGTACTACAATAAATTTTTAATTTAAACCTTGTAGGCTACAATAAATACACAATATACAAAATATATATACTATGGAAAAACATATACATAATATAAGCCTTTGAAGAATAATAAAATTTTTATTTTATTTTTTTCTTACTTTATTATATGTAAACTTTATAATAAAATAAGACACTGAAAGTTTAAAATAAAAACAAAATAATATACCATATAAAACAACAATATGCATCTATTTGTGCACTATATATTTTAAAAAGATAAGGCACCTATATAGTTGCTTAAATTTCAGTATAGTTGTTTATGTGTCTGTTTTAGTTTTATATGGAGCAATATTTCAAGTATACAAATAGAACAAACATGAATTTAATTAGTCTTTAGTAAAATTATACATAGGTTAATAAATTGTTTAACATAACAGTATTATAGATTTTAGTAAATGTTTCTTATATGTGATTGTATGTTTTTATTGTATTATAGTAAGTTAGAAAATGTAGTTAGATCTGCTTATTATAAATTATTGTCATTATATTATTTCATTTTGTGCGAGTTGGTATCTATTTAATATTATACCACTTTAAATGAGAGTGGATTTTTAATTGACTGTATTGTTTAATTGATTGCACTATAAATAGTTAATTTGGTAAGGTAATTATGTCTGAAGAAGTCGCTCAAACGTTGAGCGACGAAAAGCGCTTTACATCAAATAAACCTGTTTCTTTTTTCATCTCCTGTGGCTGTTTGGATTTAGCCTCTTCTTGGTGGATTAGTTTGTCTTGTAACCTAGTTTGTTTCTACGTGTCGTATGGCTTCCAATGACCACAGCGAGGATGAAGAATGCATTCCCCCTACATTATGTAGCTCGAACAGGGGAGAAATTAGCAACGAAGAAGTCAACTTGACAGCCCTTATCCTGGCACTAATGGAGCGTGTCGGCCACTTATCCTCGCGACTAGACTCACAATTATCTAACTACAACTTAACCAACTCGCATATTTTAGACCCAAACAGCCTGTCTGGGTCTATTCCACCTGGTCAATGAACTCCGTTGACAACTACGGAAACGCCAAGTCTGGCCAACGACAACAGTGCTTTGAATTTGCCGCTTGATAGCGGAAGTAACATGCAGTCACAAGAACGGAACACTAGCAGTAACGGCAACCGAGGGCAAAGCAGCCAGCTAGCTACGGTAACTGTTAATTTAAGAAACTCGACTCATGCAAACCTTCATAATGAAGGGAATACTGAAAGTAGAACAGTTACGAATAACCGAGACAGTGTTGGAGAGCTTATTAGGGCTCCTTTGTTCAAAGACTGGATTATTAACACCAAAAACTTAATGTTTGACCATCAGAATTGTTTGGAGCAACCGGCTGAAAACTCGGAAACACCTGAGGTTAGTGAACAAGTACTAACTAACAATCTGAAAGTTTTAGATGCAAAGCTACTTAAAATTAAAAAATTACAACTGGAAGTAAACTACTTCCAGGAATGCTGCAGGCAACAGGTAGTGCCAAAGGGACTTAGACTTCATACTTACCCTACGGGACTGGTGACAAATTCAGTATTTCATTTAGAACTTAACAGCTTGTTTGATGAACAGGGGTTTGCGTTGATGGAGTGTATCATAAAACATTACAATTTGCAGATTACTGACTTAACTAGAGAAGTCGCTGAACTAAATGCTACTATTACAAACCACAATGACTTCTCTAGATATAAGTTTGAATACGATAGAATTTTTAATTCTATCGAAAAACTGTTGACAAAATTAAAATCAAATAAAATTAAAAAACTTAATAGAGGCAGACTGGCATATGATAATGGAAGGGCATACCCTAATCCACCTGGATCACAGACTGGGCTTGCCAATGTACAAGTCAATTGCCCTGAACCACTTGAACCACCTATTGATGACCTAGACATTAGTTTGGAATATGATACATATAATCCAAACAATAGAGAGAGTAATGCGAACAATAACACCTGGGCTGGACGACTTAGGAATGGAAAACAAGGGACTTCGAATGGAGGACATTTCAACGGTCATTATTCGAATAGACTTATACAAGATGAAAACCAAAACAATCCAAACCTAGGGGCTATACCAAAGCGACATTATGTCAATAACCAACATTCTAACAATAATCAATACCATCAAAAAAACAAAGATCGCCCCTACAACAAGCCAAAGAGATAACCAATGAAATTACAAGACCTACTGTTATACAGAACACAGCAGGGGACTTTTATGTTTATAATTTTTCTTGTATTGAAATAGAACCTACTTTGGTTGAACTTTTAGCTAAGGGACAAACCTTTGCCCCCAGTAAACATATGGACTTAGTTCAAAGTATTAAAGACCTCAAGCTATTTGTTAGAAAATTAAACCTTAATTTACTTTTAGGAGATTCTTCAGTATTAACTAATTCCCTTAAAGTAGTAAGTGAATATAATCCCATTTTACACCCAACACTACATATGTTTGAACAACTAATGGAATTAGATTTACGTTGCTTAAATAGCAGTCAAAACAATAATATTTTCTGTAAAGTATGGAAACCCAGTAACATTAGCAGTGATGAAACAACATCTTTGTCTGTTTTTAAAACACTTGATATTAGAGTTATAAAACCAGACAAGGGTGGCGGTCTGGCCTTATTTGACAACTATGACTATGTTAACAGAGTAGAGAAAATGTTGGAAAATGAAACATATAAAAAGGTGTCTATTAATGAGGTGAACACTGCTTATAGGATGATTAAAGGCTATTACAGCGACTTATTTATGGATGGATACATTGATTTAGATACATACCAGTATATTACCATAAACTGGCCAAAGATCCCTATTATGTTTGCAACGCCAAAAATTCATAAAAACATTACGAACCCACCTTTTAGACCATTAATAGATGGACGTAACTCTATAACTTATGCATCTGCAAAATTAGTAGATAGTATTTTGAAGAAGTATCTGGTGACAGAACCACAAGTCTGTAAAGACTCGTGGTCTTTCCTTGGGAACCTTGACAGAATCACTTACAGAGAAGGAAACAACTTTCTCACTATTGACGTTATAGATTTGTATACGTCCATTCCTCATTTAGAAGCTATTGAATGGGTCAATTTATTTCTTATTAAAAAAGGTGCATCAACAAATGAAATATTTACAGTTATAACTCTATTAGACATTATTTTGACAAACAATTTTTTCACTTTCAATAATAAATTATATTTACAAAAATGTGGCGTTGCGATGGGATCTCCATGTGGGGCTAGCTTAGCCAATAAGGTAATGGCATATTGGGAAAACTACTATATCTTTCAGAATACCGAGTGGACTACATATATACAGTACTACACTTGGTTTCTTGATGACATTTTTATTTTATTTCAGGGACACAAGGGAATAGCAGAAAACTTCTTACTTTATCTGAACAACACCACAGATTTTTTTAAATTTACTTTGGACTTTCAAACACAGTCTATAAATTATTTGGATGTAAATTTATCTAAAGATCAAGTCTATAAGCAGTATTTTGCTAAAATACACAGAAAAGACACCTTCTGTAACTCTTACCTTCACTATACAAGCCTTCACCCATATTCACAGAAGAAAGCTATAGTGAAGGGACAGCTCATTCGAGCAGCTCGTATGACTACTCTCCCTAGTGACTTTGAACTGGAATGTAATTCACTGACAACATTTTTTTCTGAGAGAGGCTACCCGATAGATTTAATCAATGATATAGTTCAAGAAGTAAGACACAAAAGAGATAATGGTATATTAGTACCCATTCTAAAGCATGGTGATAGCAAATGCTACAATATAGAAACTATAGTTAACTTAGACAACTCAATACTAGAACTAAAAACATCTGATAAAGAAGTACAATCAACCAATGACTACCAAATAAGTTTCATTACAACATATAGTATGGACAGTAACATCATTAAAAAGATATTTTATAAAAACTGGGCTATAATACAACAAGATAAAAATATTAATTCTAAATTTTTGGAACATCCCAGAATAGTATATAGAAAAGGGAAAAACATGAAAAATATACTGGAGATAAACACAACAAATAGCTTTAGCAAAATAAGAGGTATGGTCAAATGTGGAAGCTGTAATATGTGTAAGCATATGTCCTGTGGAGAATATGTTACCATTAATAACACAAAATACAAAATAAAACATAAACTCAACTGTAATTCAAAACTTATAGTATATGCAGCAGCATATGTACTCTATGTTCAGCTTTCTATATCGGAAAGACTGAAAGGCACTTTAAAGAAAGAGTCTATGAACATACATATGCTATACTAAACAACAATACAGAAAATGCCTTATTTAAACACATTTCAGCTAACCCAGGCCATAACTTTAAGTTCATTGCATTTGACCAAATTCAAACTAATATTAGAGGGGGCCCATATAATTTATTACTAGAAGACCATGAATTGACATGGCAGTGGAGGACAAACGCTTTTGTAAAACCAGGTTTAAACGAGCATTGTAATATCAGTTGTTTGTTGAAACTAAGAAGTCTAGATAGAAAATGAAAACTAAATAAATTAAAAGAGGGGAAAAGAAGGGAAATATAAGAGAGAACATTTAAATAAAATTTTAAAACTTGAAACTATTTGAATTAGTTATTAATGTATATATATGTGTACGCTTTCTTTAGAGTTAACAACTATTTGAAAACTTTAAATGTTGGAACAAGTTATACTGTTGTATTACAGTATTATAATACATTTTTATTTTAAACCTAGTAGGCTACAATAAATACACAATATACAAAAAATATATACTATGGAAAAAACATATACATAATATAAGCCTTTGAAGAATAATAACATTTTTATTTTATTTTTTTCTTACTTTATTATATGTAAACTTTATAATAAAATAAGACACTGAAAGTTTAAAATAAAAACAAAATAATATACCATATAAAACAACAATATGCATCTATTTGTGCATTATATATTTTAAAAAGATAAGGCACCTATATAGTTGCTTAAATTTCAGTATAGTTGTTTATGTGTCTGTTTTAGTTTTATATGGAGCAATATTTCAAGTATACAAATAGAACAAACATGAATTTAATTAGTCTTTAGTAAAATTATACATAGGTAAAAATTGTTTAACATAACAGTATTATAGTTTTTAGTAAATGTTTCTTATATGTGATTGTATGTTTTTATTGTATTATAGTAAGTTAGAAAATGTAGTTAGATCTGCTTATTATAAATTAATGTCATTATATTATTTTATTTTGTGCGAGTTGGTATCTATTTAATATTATACCACTTTAAATGAGAGTGGATTTTTAATTGACTGTATTGTTTAATTGATTGCACTATAAATAGTTAATTTGGTAAGGTAATTATGTCTGAAGAAGTTGCTCAAACGTTGAGCTACGAAAAGCGCTTTACATCAAATAAACCTGTTTCTTTTTTCATCTCCTGTGGCTGTTTGGATTTAGCCTCTTCTTGGTGGATTAGTATATAGTGAAATACTAACTGCGACATGAAGGATGCAGGGATTCAAAGACAAAGTGTAACACATCTGCTAACAGTCTGGGATGGTCCACTGGACACAAGTATCCCCTTTCAGAGGCAGCTGAGGAGTGCTGTCTAGTGAAGTGACATGGTCAGAGTTACACAGCAGGCAAAACAATGGCTTAAGGAATTAAACCTTGCACTACAGGAAAAAAAATGTTAACAGGTGAAAGCATTATTCATTTACACTAAGTACCAAATAAATACTGTTGTAACCCAACACACTGGATTTCACACCCATGTTCTTACAAAAATTAGACTTTGTGCCACATGAATTGAAGACTGGAATTGTCATGCCCTTCGTAAGGGAGGACCTTTAACAGATCCTGGGAACTATGAAGAATTATCATGGAAATTATCAATAAGGACATAGGAGACCTCTGGACACTGGATCCATCAAAGTTGTAAAAGGAAGATCATGCTTAATGAATCTGGTGGACTTCTTTGAAAAGGTCACTAAGGCAATAGATGATGGGAAAATGATGCACACTGCCTACCTAGATCTGGTTAAAGCATTTGATACAATACCCTACTCAGGCACCATCAACAAATGTATGGAACTAGGTATAAACCCCTTTATAATGTAGTGGTTAACTAGCTGGTTCACTGATAGGACCCAGGAGGTTAGAATCAGTAATGCCACCTCCACAAAGAGGAAGGTCACCAGTGGAAACCCCTAGGGAGCAGTGCTATGGCCACTCCTTTTTAGCATCTACTTCTTGGATGTCAAAGCTAATGTCAAAGGCCTCCAGCTAACCAAGTTCACAGGTGATTGCAAAATGGGAGCAATTATTAAATCTCCCAAGATTATAGGTTCATAGGTTGGTACTAGGCTATTGGCCCTAGGGGCAATACAAGACTAGTCATAACAATTCCCTGGATATTTCTTTCCACAGTATTTACTTCCCTGGACCCCTGTCTAGCAGGGTGACTGACGTTATCCCCGGGGGGAATTTCCTATCTCCCATCCAATCGTCAAGGTTCCTTTTGAAGAGGGTCAAGGAGGCACTCTGCATATCTGAGATAATAAGGAAATCCTTCTGTATTGCTCAACTTATAAATAAGAGCATGGCATCTAAGTCCAGAGAGGTCATCATACCACTGTACTCAGCCCTCATTATACTCGTCATAGAGTATAATGCCCCCCTTCAGTATGTACCTGACCAGACACATGCAGCAACTGGAATGTCCACAAAGGTTCCTTACTAAACGAATAGAGGGAGTAAGCACAGTGTCCTGCACTGATTGCCTCAAGGGTCTGTCTGTTTACGTGGTATCAGACAAACTTCTGAAAGATGATCTTAGCCTGGTATACAAGGCATCCATGGACCCTGTTTTGATGAACCTTTTGCACATCCAGAAAACAAGCCATATCAGACCTTCCAGATCAAAAGGCCTACATTTTGCATGTGACATAAATAGGACATTTTGCAGAGACAGGAATGTTCCTCAGAGAATTTACATTCCCTTAGACAAGCTCCCCAGCTGTGTGAAGCTGAGTGCCTTCCTATCCCTATTTAAGCTTAACCTTACCAAGGGATGGGTAATCGGAAATTCTTCTCACATCTGATGCCTGCGCCTCCAACGGACAGAGGTAGCCAGTAAATCACCCCCTAAATGAATTATAAGGGCCTGAGTGGTCTATACCTCTCAACCTATAAATAAAACATTTGTTGAGATTTAAAATATAAACATTGTAGACTTTACATTCTCAACCTTATTCACAACTCAACAGTCAACCAAACAAGGAACTCAAGGTTCATACCAAATGAACTTGGCATGGCTCATATTTACTGCATTCAGTTCCTCCCTTTACATGATAGCCACATTTGGATGTAGAAACATAGTCATTTTATAACAAGTGTATACACACATGCACACACACACACACACACACATATATATATATATATATATATATATATGTATATATATATATATATATATATATATATATATATATACACACACACACATACACACACACACACACACACACACACACACACACACACACACATAGACAGCCACACACACACACACACACACACACACACACACACACACACACACACACACACACACACATACACACAGACCAGCCACACACACACACACACACACACACACACACACATAGACAGACACACACACACACACACACACACACACACACACACACACACACACACACACACATTTTTTGAAGGACTGAAATTACGAATCTCACATGCTTGCCATTTTTAGTGGCTGCAACCAACAACAATTTGTCAGAAAAGCACAAATTTTATGATGAAGAGAAGAAAACACGTATCGTCTTCTTTACTCAAATATTCTGATCAAAGCGAAAAATAATGGGGGGAATGTAAAATCAAGAAAAGTTGGAAAAGTTCTCAAATGTTACTTTAATTCACTTTAAAGTTACTAAAAGAAAAGATTTGACATTAATGTGGATTTTCAGAAAAATAAATATGTGTCTTCTGGGCAGCAGGTACTAGAGTAACATGCAGCACTGCAATGTTAAAGAGTCTGCAACTTTTTATGCCAACAGATACCAAGAGTGAGCTACTTTAACTTCAAATGTGGCATAATTTCACATATATTTTATTGCACTGCCTTGCCAAGTCTATCATGGAGAAACAAGTCACTCAAACCAACAGGGAGGGGGAGGTTAAACATTTGGAATGGGAATTTAATTGGACATACAATAAAGGAGGAAATATTGGGCTAAGTGTAAAAAATCAGTGTGTATACTGACTTGAAATAAACATACCAACCAATTTTAAATGTAAATAAATGTTAAAAAAAATGGAAAATGTCCCCAAACATCAAATGGAGGAAACCAAAGGTCTTTAAGCTAGGTAAGTTGAATCATTGTTAAAGAACACTGGTGCTATAAATTTAAAGGGGGTTAAAGAAAATAGGACTAGGATGGAATACTTTTTGTAAATTACGCTGTACCGCTACTTTTAAGTACGCGGAATGGTGAGAAATCATGTTAGTGCATCACGTGGAACTCAGAAAAGACATTTCTGGTGATGCTTATGGGGCAGCCCGGATAGCACCTGGCCCTAGGCAGCTGCCTAAGGAGCCTTGTGCTAGATCTGGTCCTGGATCTACTAGAAAACAAGGGGAATGCTTTGGGATTTAAGAGATTAGAAAAGAAGGACTGCCGTGAGTGATCTGCCTGTTGTTTAACTCACAGACATCTTTTGTTAAGACTGTACAGTGCTGCTGTCTTGGGGGTGGGAGCTGTGAAATTAATCTATATATTCTACTGGAGGAAGTTTGGAGAGGAAAGAGCTTACATTTTTCTGATGTGATGTATTAAAAAAATGACCATATTCTGGCTGGAACAGTAGCTTACCCTTGCCTGTGGTACTCTTGTCTTTTGTGGAAAGGATTTATGAAACTTTTTTAAGCCTCAAAGCACTGTTTATTGATTTTGTATATAGTTAGTTCAATGTTATGTTCCTAAGTATTTGAAGTGAAATGTGGATTGGGTAGAAGCTAAGCTTGTTTTCTAAACACTAGTGATTAACAGTTATCTATGCGATCACTAGAGTGTGAATGGGCAGCGGACTGATTATTCCCCCTTTCTCAATGAGTGTGTGACCATAGAGGTGGTATATCTAAAGGCACAGAGGGCACAGCTACCACCAATGGATGATAGAAAGGACTTGTAGACCTAAAAAAGGCTTTTTTGTGATCTTTTGCTCCTGAATACTGTTAGCATTTGGAAGCTTTCACTCATTTGTGATCGGTATTGTGTGATGCTAGCACAAATGAGATAACCACTTGTCAGAGAGCCAGCTTGTACACAGCTCATTGCTCATAGGTTCATAGCTTCACAGGTGTGTAGTAGGCTAATGCCCCTGGAGCCATTAATAGCCTAACCCATAGAAGTGCCCTGGCATTGTGCCGTCCGACTTTAGCTCCCAGTCCCTCTATCAAGAAGAGCCACTGGAGTGATCCCCGGGGTGAACTTGGTATTACCCATCCACTCATCAAGATTTCTCTTGAAAATGGAGGGTATGGGAAGTCTATTCCAGAGCATGAGCAGTCTCTGGGTGAGGAATATGTCCCTCCAGCATGTTCTGTTTATTGTGGTAATGAGGTTGAGGTCTCTGGAGCATGTGGTGCAGAGGGATTGGGATTCCTGTAGATGTAGCATTTCTAACAGAGCTGGGTCAGACATAGCTTTGTAAGTCAAGCAGAGATTGCCTCTAAGTAGACGATATGAGACAGAGAATAGCTGGAGTCCTTTGAGTCTGTCTGTGTAGGACATGTGTTTAATGCCTAGGGTCCTCCTCATGAGGTACGTCTGTGCCATCTCCAGCTGTTGTAGTGAGGTACATGCCAAATGGGGCATTATACTTGATGATTGGTCTAATGAGGGAAGAGTAGAGAGATATGATGGCCTCTTTCTTCCTGGATGCAAAACCCTTGGTAATGAGATGTGCCACACAGAAGGAGTTTCTGACCACAGTGGCAATGTGGTGGTCGAAGGAGAGGTTGCTGTCAACCTGCATCCCCAGATCTCTTATAATGCCTTCAGTGTTCAGTAGGCTCCCATCGATATGGTAATTAATGGGAACTAAATTTTTACCAAAGGGGATGATGACGCATTTTTTGGTGTTAAGCTTAAGGTCATAGTTTCGATACCAGTCACTGGTCTCAGTGAGGCCTTTCTGTAGGATGTCTGCATCACTTGGGAAGTTAATAATGGCTCCCAGCTTGCAGTTGTCTGCAGACTTGGTCAGCCAGTGTCCCTTTGTATTGGCCTGAAGTAGATGCCGAAAGGACCCAGGACTGATCCCTGTGGGACTCCACTCATGACTGGTCAGCAGTCTGACTTGGAGTCAGCTACTTTCACACTGTGTGTTCTATCTGTGAGCCAATTTGCAACCCACCTAATGATATAGGGGATGATGCCTAGTATGATGAGTGTATCAATAATTCCTGAGTGAGGAATGGTATCAAAGGCTTAGTCCAGATCACGGTAGCTGTATGCACTGCCTTATCTTCATCCACAGCATGGTGACTGACTCAAAGAAGTCAACCAGGATGAGCAGGCATGATCTCCCTTTCACCAAGCCAAACTGCACGGGGTCCAGAGTTTGGAGATTTCCTATATCTTTGCTAATCAGGTCCATGATGATGTGCTCCATAGCTTTACATATCAGACTCGTCAGGCTAATGGGGCAATAATTCCCAGGGTCTGTAGTTGCTCCCCCTTTATGGAGAGGGATGAATGTAGTAGTGCACCATTTAGTATGGACAAAGCCTGAGGTGAGGCTATGAATGAAGAGGGCACACAGATGTGATGCCACTTCACTTTGTAGTTCATGTAGAACACAGCAAGGGATATTATTGGGTCCCATGAAAGTTATATTCTTAGCCTTGGACAATGCAGCTTTAACCTGTGCTGCAGTAATGCTGGGTGCCTGACATTCTTCCGGTATTGTGATTGGTCCTTTAGGGAGGGAGAGAGGGGTAAAGTTGGCACTGAATCTGTCAGCCAGTATGTTGGCAATATCTGTTGGCTCAGTATAGGAGGTATCATTGTGCAGTAGCTCAGAGCAAATCTGGGTATTTCTGTGGATGTTCTTGATATAACTATGGAAGGCTTTGTGATTGGTTTTAGTGTCTGCCACAATTCTACCTTCATAGCTAGCTTTAGAGGATTTGATGAGGGATCTCAGCTTTTTGTTGAAGCTAATAAGGGAGTTTTTTCCAGTCTTGGGACTTTACCTTTTTCTGCAACAGTTTCTTCCTTCTGTTCTAGAGTTTATTAATGGCAGGGGACCACCAGATTAGCTTCCTTTTTTTGGAGGAGAGTGTCTTGGTTCTGCTGGGTATGGCTATTTCTATGTATTTATGTACAAGTTCGTACAGTGCATTGGTGTATGATTCGGCAGTCATGCAGATATTTTCCATTGGCATGGTGCTGTGAAGTTAGCCACCTCT
>NC_056744.1:1780254904-1780312404 GCF_019279795.1 Protopterus annectens | reverse complement strand
GAGACTGTAATGTATGATATTAACAATACATTGGAAGTCATTTCAATTTACATGTTTCATAGCCCAACAATTGCTACTGTTTTTACTTTTATTGCCTGCAGTTCAATATTCTCTGCTAATGAAAAGAAATGGTTTGCACCAGGACGTGTCCTTGCCAGGTCTTCATGTTATGACAGGCTCATTTCATCAGGAATCTAATAAAACTTTTAGGAATCTCATATAATAGAAAATCAATTGGAGACTAATTCTGTACATGGGCTTAAGGCTATCATAAAACTGGACAAATAAGGGCGATGAATGAATCATCAAAACTGCCTATCACTAGTATACTTTAGAAACATTTTTTGCAGATTCTGGTCAAATTTTGTCGAAAATGATTGAGAAAGCAGGTATTCATGTTTGTCTTTATTTTCTCCAGTAACCTAATGACTGCTTGTCTGTTCATGTGTTAGTTACATAATTTGTCATAAAACTTTAAACAATTCTGATTTGTTTGCTGGTTTCTGGGAATAGCTGTATTGAGTCTGCTACTACAGAGGACCAGAAACACAAATGTACCCCACTGCGCTTAAAATAAAGCAAACCCTAGCTAGGCAGAACAGCCTGCCAGATAGAAAGAAAGTGAGAAAGGTAAAGCAAGAAAGAAAGAAAGGGAGAAAAAGGGAACCACTGGTGATATGTCCTATAACATGCTGTAATTCACACTGTGTTCTATTAAATCAGATCATAGGTGATTACTAGGCTAATGTCACATGACCCTTTACAAGCCTAGCCAATAATACCCAGGATAAGACAATATTACATCTTAATTCCCCTGTAAAAAGTGTAGGGCACACTATGTGGGAAAAAGAAAAAGGAGTTTGAGAACCTGAATATACGAACATATCAGGGATATCAATACCAAGAATGAGAACAACGCTCTATATAGACACTCAACAAAATGTATTAATATGGATATAACATTTTGGGTACTAGAAGAGGTTAAACAGAGAGAGAGGGGTGGTGATTGGGAAGCTTTCCTGGATTATAGAGAAATGATATGGCAAATAAGACTGGATTCGTGTACCTACCCTGGATTGAATGATCATATTTCCATCAAGCCAGATTTAAAATTATTAGCAGTGAATCCTAAGAGAACATAAAATATTAACATTGAATTATTGGAGATAATGAATTTTTTACAGACAACATATTCAATATATTGATTACGTATATATTATTATTTTTATATTTTCATATTGTTTTTCAATTCATTTTTGTGAATATTGTTAGATTTAGAACATGTATTCAGCCACATTTGAACTAAATATGTGTAGTTCTTTAGATACAAAGTATTAATTGTCATTTAATATAATTTATGGTTGATGTACAAGATTGATTTTAAATAGATTTTAAAAGGTTTTAGTATATCCTTAAGCTAAAAGTGCCAAGTTTAGCTTATGGCTGCGTGTTACTTGTTTTTGTTTTTGCATATTTATACTGTATCCGTTGGTAGTAGTGTGTTGTAAAACTTAGTTTTGAACAGAAGTAATTCATTTTATCAATTCTATTTAAATAGAATAGTGACGTAGTAGTGAAATGAATTTATGACAACCAATGAAAATGAATGTAATGTTATTTAATGTGTTTCAAGAGTCCCATAGATGATTCTGATGAAGTCTCGGGAGACGAGATGAAAGTGTGCTAAATCTATGGAATGTTAGTTTTTTGTTTTACTTTAATAAAAGGTTTCAACCATTTACCATAGTAGACGTTTTTGGATTAATATAGTGGTGGACAACCTTTATTGTTGGGCAGCAGTTGTGTATTCATTTAAAATAATCTGTCCTCTCATCTCCCCATACATCTGGTGCACTCAAGGTTCAATACTTGGCACCATCCACTTTCATATCTTCATCGATGATCTCTGAGCAGTAACCAAAAATGTCCTACCAATTCACTAAGTTTACAACTCCACTCTGGTCTATTTATGTTATTATCACCACCCCCCAAAAAAAACAACTTATCCTTTTTACTCCAAAAAAACCTACAGACCCAGAAAAAACTCTTTCCCCATTGCCTGCATTAGTAATACAAACATTGAGCATGTCCCATACACCAAATTGCTAGGTTTACAGATAGATGAAAATCTAAGATTTGATTATCGCATTCAGCACACGGTTTAAAAACAGACATCAAAACCTTAGTACCCTCTACAGAGCTAAACCTTTCCTAATTAATTTCAAAAGACAAAATATTGCCTACTGTCTCCTTTTTCCCATTTTCCTTTACTCTGCCCCTATTTTTACCAACCATCAAGCCTCCCTGCTCAGCAAGATAGCCTAGTGCTCCAACAAGATCGCTAAATTTACTGCCAACCTTTCCTATAGGCCCCATCGCTGCATAACTCGAAAATAACTTCAATGGTTATAACCCTCTCACCACCTAGCCTAGTCCCATCTCATCATAATTTACAACATCCTGCATAAGCCAGAAAAATCTCCATCACTTGATAACCTTGTCCAGCTACCCAGTCCTTCTAGGTCACTTCGTTGTGATGACAAACTCATTCAAATCACCAAGCCC
This sequence comes from Protopterus annectens, assembly GCF_019279795.1. Lineage (NCBI taxonomy): Eukaryota > Metazoa > Chordata > Ceratodontiformes > Protopteridae > Protopterus > Protopterus annectens. The sequence continues at coordinate 1,780,309,839 of NC_056744.1, read as the reverse complement.
AGTAACTCATCAGAAGACCATCTTCACTACCTCCTTCTCCAGAATTTAGAATGGCATTCTGTAGTTGCTGTGCCAAGAATACACTCTAGCTTCCTTCCAAACACAGTGAAAATCTTATTAGAGCACTGGCTGTGGCACAGCTCCTTCCCCTCCTGATAACTTAAATAAATCAAACACGGTATACACGTTTCTGCTTCTCTCTGTGTACCCTCCTTTCCCAGACTTTTCCCTTCCTTATAATCTGAAATATTAACACCTCATTATTATGAATATTGTTGTTATTGCTGACTTCTTCACATACTTACATAGTACGATGTAGAACTTTTTTTTCCTAAATTTGCTGCATTATCTTAATAACACTACAGACAGGTCAATAAAACTGTCTTAAACAGTACAACTGAAATGTTCATTTTATTATATGCATGACTTTGTGTGGAACCTTTTCTGTACTAAATGTACTTGTCAATGTGTACTACTGAATTGTAAATGTAATGTTTATCTATCACTTCATTTTTATTTTTTATTTATTTTTATTTAACATTTGCTTTTTTTCTAATGGTTAAGTTAGCGTAACTTAACTTAGATTACGTTTGGTTAGGTTAGGCTAGCATTAAGTCTTGATGAGAATTACTTTTCTTGGAGTGTTTGCAATACTGTGTGTTTTGTGAACTAATGCCTCCTAGAACCCCATGCATAGTTCTGTAGATTACTGTGTTTGTGCATGTTTGATAATGGTGAGTTTCAATAAATTGGTTTCCTAAATTTGTTTTCATTGTTTGCTATCACTGATCAAATATCTTAGACCCAAGAAATGCACTATACTAATGTTCTGTCCCACTAAACATCCAAGCAATAAAACTCAGGTGTATTTAGCAAGCAGACACCCACATACCTGTATATGTTAACAAGCAACCACACATACACTTAGCTAGACAGGATACAAAGGCATACATACATGTTCACATATATGTTTAACTGACAGCCACATGTAAACTACATAAGCATAATAGGTAAACACTAATATACCAACATATGACCACATATGCATATGTACGTTAACAAACAAGAACAAATACAGCTATATGTGTTCAACAGACAGACACATATATACCTAAACACATCCAACATATGACCGCATATACATATGTATGTTAACAAACAACCACAAATACAGGTACATGTGTTCAACAGACAGACACATATATACCTAAACACATTTAACTTACAGCCACAGATGTGCCTATACGATTAACTCTTAGCCACACATTTACCTACAAATCCCTGACTAAAGACCTTTAAAACACTAAACCCACACCACTGAAACCTTGAATCTTGAACGCTATGCCAGAATCATAAAATCTATTTTGCGGGGACAAGTCCTCCTTCACAGACCCCAACCCCTTGCTAATTATACATGCAAACTGCAAGATCACACTACAGTGAGAAAAGGTGCAAACCCCAGTCCCCACTTTTCCCTGATCCGGCACAGTAACAGCCTATATTTTGACATTTGACTGTCCAATTTTTCAGTCTTTAGACAGGGAACCATACCTACATATGTTTAACTGGCACCCATATGTAAACCCACATAGATATGTTTGACTGACAGACACACAAATACTTACATATATTTTCTTATAGGCAGAGATATATCTGCATATATTTAACTGACAGACACACATAAACTTTAATATGTTTCACTGACAATCACACATAAACTTGCATATTTTTAACCAACAGGCTCACAAAAACCTAACTATATATTTGTTTAATCAAAAAACATGCCTATACCTACATAGTTAGGTTACTGGCACAGCTACACATTGTGTACATATGTTTAACTGGCAGCTACATATCTGCCTACATATACTTAGCTGATGGGCACATGTATACCCACTTAAATATGTTGAACATACAGACACACATATACCTATGTATGTTTAACTGACAGCAATACATAAACCTAAACATGCTTAACTGATATCCACATGTATACCTTCATAGATATGTTTAGCTGACAACCACATATATACCTATGCAAATATGTTTAACAGCCACATATATACCTGCATGGATATGTTTTACTGACAGCCACATATACACATATACATGTTTGACATACAGCCAGAAATATACCTAAATTGATATGTTTATCCAACAGTCACATGTATACCTACCTAGATATGTTTAACCAACAGTCACATGTATACCTACCTAGATATGTTTAACTGACAGTCACATGTATACCTACCTAGATATGTTTAACTGACAGTCACATTTATACCTACCTAGATATGTTTAACTGACAGTCACATGTATACCTACCTAGATATGCTTATCCAACAGTCACATGTATACTTACCTAGATATGTTTAACCAAATGCCAGAGTTGGATCAATATCAAATGGGGTTCTAGGCAGGGTAATGAAGCAGACCTACCGCCCCGGTTATTGCAGTGTCCCATTACTTGGATTTCTGTCCCCAGTTAATACAAGCACTGTCCAAAATGGTCAGCATACTATTTTTTTTTTACTTTTCCAATGATTGCAGAGATATGGATTTAATTTAAATCTTTTATTTCAAAGTTTACAGCAAAAAACACTGACAGGTATTTTCTAAACAAAAGACTCATGTTGGAAACAGATTTAGCATGAGAAACAGTAAAATTATATTCCTTTGAAACTCACATTTACTGAAAATGCATGTAGCAACCCATTAAAGTACATGAGATGTGCTGGGATTAATAATCAAATAGCTTATAGTGAAGTACTAATTAGCGTCTATGTGAGGGGTGTAGGAATACAAAAGACAAATGTGTAATACATTTGCTACCAGCCTGGGACAGCCTACAGGACACAAGTGTCCTTTTTCAGGAGCAGCCCAGTAGTGCTGTATAGGGAAGTAACCTGGCAGAGTCACATAGAAGACAATGAGGGAATCAAACCAAGTGCTACAGGAAGCAGCTCTTTAACAGCTCATAACCTTACTCATCTGCACTAAGTGCTAGACAACTGCTGTAGCCCAAACAGTGCATTTCACAATAGTGTGCCTGCAAGAAACAAGCCAAATTAAAAATGTATTCATAGTTAAAATTTTAACATTAAACTCTTAAGAGTTTATGATGTCTAGTTTATTCATATTTAAATAATAATCACACTGTCAGCAATCAGCAGAACAAAGAAATGAAGGATCACATCCAAAGAATATGACTCGTGAGAGTGCTCAAGTTTTCTAGAATCAATTTCCTGCCATTACACCATAAGTGCCCTTGTTAAAAGGCAGTTACTAGAATTGCAATCCAGAGGACCCTTGAGGAACCTAGCCTAAACTTTCACATGCTGTAAAACACTGTCTGGTTAAGTGACTGGCTCAAAAACAGAGCAAAAATATGAATTAAAATCAGAGATGTTATACAGAACTGGAGATAGATAAGAAAATGCTTCTCTAAATCACTTAAAATGTTAAGAGAACAACAGATTTTGCATCAGTATGTGTTTTGTGAACCATAGAGTTAGAAGTTGGAGAAAAATGACAATGGACAACTGTTCACATACCACAAGGTGCAGAAAGGGGAATGACTGAACGTGCTGCAGTGGCAGATGTCAGCGGTGTTCCTTACGATGACCAGGTTTTACATTTAGAGAGGAGCAGCAACATGACCTTTGTTTGTAGAAATGGTTGCCAAACTGGGAGAGACTATAGTAGCTGCTGGGAAAGAAGAGGCCATTCCTTTAAAGGAACAGCAGGAACATTTTTTTTGGCTAAAGCCATACCACCAAAATGTTACTATTTGTGGGAGAAGCTGGCCAACAAATTAAGGTATTAAAACACATTCCCTAAATAGTCAAGATTGCAGCAGATTACAAGTTATGTTTGCAAAAAGTGGACAGTGCTAAGACTGTCAGTCCATGGAATCATACCTTGCAAACTCTTAGTGCGAGAATTCTGGACAAAGCCAAGAATATTTGGGGGGGGGGGGTGAGGGCTGGACAGGAGACATGGGCGAACATCAGGGACAGTTTTTAAATATAAACTTTGAATGTTGCTAGAATGACAAGTTTTGCATAATCATGCATTTTTTTAAGGATATGAAGTCCCATCATTTCAGACATAACATCTTATATGATGTAAATAGACTAGCTGCTGAAGAATCTCTGGAACAGAGGCACATATACTTTCAAGCAAAGAATGCAAGTCTTGCATACATCAAAAATTGTACAGTACAGTGGGCACAAGGACAAACTCTGTCATTGGGAATGCATTCCTTCTGTAGTGCCAATGGTGTTTATGGTAACAAGGCCGTCAGATTATGTGATGGTGAATTGTCTAAATTCCAGCAAGATCCCAAGTCTCGTGATAAATATCTTTTCACATCACTCTTGAGTAAATGAGAACAGGTTACTCAAAACTCAAATATTGTAATCTGAAGTGGACAGCACCTATTACATGATACTAGCTTGATCAATACACATAACGTCTAAACACATAGTCAAAGATAAAATAGTTGTGTGTAAAAGAGACGTGCACAAAATAAAGCATTTTTTTCAGGGGGATGGGGAGTTCACCTGCCCATGACCTCTTTATTATTCTCATCCTGAGGTCATTGCAGGTCAGAGAAACACAAATTACTTAAAAATAGCAGATAGTCTTCCCATTTCCATAAGAAGCTCCAGTCTTGGAGTCAAGTCAATAGCATATAGTTTGACCTAAAATATGTCACTGAATTTCTTTGAGAGCAAACAAACATGGGAAAACAAAGTATCCAGCAAATATGCTACACCAAATTAAAATATGAGCAACCAAGAATCAAACACCTGAAAGCACAGTATGGCAGCATTTGCTACTGAAGTTTTCAAACAATTTGTCTAGAAAACGTTAGATGAACGTAGAGAAGACAACAGTAAGATGGCACTCAGATTGAAGACATCTTAACTTGCCCCCTGTGCAGCAAGACAATGGGAAATGGCCATAAAATATAGGCAGAACCGTCAGTAATGTGACATGCTTTAATTACAACTTGACAGAAGTATACAGAACAGTCATTCTATAGTGGGAGACCATATAGGACTTGTCTACCCTGTGCCCTGGAGCATCAATACTTTCTCCTTTCCCTGGACTTACGATGTTCTTTGCATCCCCCCAGTTCCTATCATTCAGAAAAGTTTATGCTAAGCAAGGCAAGACGACACAAGCTTAATTCTAATTTTACCTGTCATACACTTACACATTACTTGCACAGTTAGTGTGTTTGTGCAGTTAGTTTGCATAATTACTGTGTTGTCTTCCCCCAGTGTATCTCTTCCATTTCTGGCAATGTTACTGTCAGAGCAGTAAAGCTCAGATTTGCATCCTAGCCCCAGGTGTCAACCTGCATGCCTCAAGGATTTACTTTTGAATCCAAAAAGAAGTCTCTTTTTCTTCACCTCTCCTTATTGCAGTAAGCTAAGACATTATTATTTCTTATTTATTTACTGTATTTTGCAGACTGATTCAGTCCAAATGGGCATATCCATTTACCCTGGAGTCAAACTGTGCAAATTTGCTGCGAAAATTATGAAGCAACTTCAATTTAAAAATTAACAGAAAATATTTACACTTAAATCCTATGTTAAGGTGAATGGGAAGAGAACAATATGTAGAGCCATGTAACAGTCTGAGGCAAAAGGCTACAAAGTTTTCTCTTACTTAATCAGCTGTACATGTAAAGTTATAAACTAGTTTTAATTATTTATATTTGTATATTTATTGTTGCTATTCATAACTATATTTACAAAGTGTGCAAAGTGTATATCATAAAATGTACAGATGATATAACATATTTCTAATTGAAACTGTTCCTTTGTGGGCATATGAAAATATCAAATTACTTTTTTTTAGTTGTTTGCTTTCTAACATGATTGGACACTCTACACCATCTGTTTGGGTCTGTATTGTATTACAATTGCAACAGTCAGCTATTTCTGTTTACCACATACCCTACAGATTTCTAAAGATTTCTCATAATATGGTTCCTTAAAGTGGTTTTACATATTAGGCCTTCTGTATGTTAAGTTTTTATCAACTTGGGAACTGAAGTACAAACTCGGCTAATTTTAGCAACATTTGATTCTGTTAACTCAGCATGAGTTAAGCCTTTGATGGTTATAGAGGAATTTGTAGTTATCCCCTGCCCAAGAATAGTTTTCAAAAAATTCAAACATACACATTTCATTGTCTCTGTCCGTCAGAAAGCATTACAGAAAATTTTTAAATTTAACAATCAACATTTATTTATTTATTTCTGATACCCACTTTGTTGTTTATTGTAACAGGAGACGAGGACCTGTGTTATATTCTTCAGGCATAAAACGATGAACTAATTCTGGATTTTAAAACGTATATGTGCACACATAGTTTGGAGATCTTCCAGTTAACCTATAGCATGCATTTGGCATGTGGGTGGACCTCAGAGTACCTGGTGAAAATTCAAGCAGAGAGCATGCAGATTGTACATACAAAACATTTAAACTGGGAACCAAACTAGGAAACCAAGAACTACAAGGCAGTAATATTATGTACTTCACCACTTTCACAATCCCAGCTGAATTAAATAATTGTTTCATAATACTGGTGCACATTGTATAAGAACTAAAAAAAAGAAATTCTAACTGAGAAAATATTCTTAGTTTTTTTTTGGCTATTTAAGGAAATAAAGCAGCCCCTTTCAGCAAACACCAAACACTAAATAGCAGTGCATTGTCCAGAGATATTTGACCATTTTTGATATGTGATTTATTTTCAGTGATGTAACACTTTGTTATAGTTTGCATGTAGCAGAAATAATATTGAGTGAGGGATCCTAGTGACAGCACTAAATTTTTGTTTTTCAGCTCTCTGGTGGGTGAGGCAAATGCTGGCCAGACTCAGAGCACGTGAGAGTACATATTTCATGAATGGAATATCTCCACAGCAGAATGTTAGACATACTCTTTAGTTTGCTATCTTTAATAAGATTCTAATTTTTACAATTTTAACCATTTGATTTATTTTTACTAAAATGTGTGCATTCCTAGAAGCTGGTCTCACTATAATCTTTCAGGCTGATAATGCTCATATTTTGTGTTTACTCTGCTCATTTCCTGTGCCTCCTTTCTTACTTAAAGATATTTATCTTTTTTTATTTTCTTTAATTAGTGAACAGGACAGCATATTTAATTCTCCTATGCTTTTCCATGGTCCTTTTTTTAGCGGTACCATATCCAAATGATGTGCAACAACTTTCCAAAGTAATCAGTCAAGTCTTATCGTCATATCTCTTTTGCACCCTCTGTGACAGTTTACATAGCACCTTGTTGCGTCACCACCTACTGTAGGCCCCTGTGATATCCTAGAATTAAACTCTCTTTAACCCTCAAAGGAACTGCTGGAAAATTAGCATTTACACCTTTTGTGCTGTTCATATTTAAAACTACTTCTTATCAATTCCCAAACTGAATGACTGCTCAGAAATATCACAAAAGGAGAAACAAATGCATCAGACCATGAATGCATGCTTCTATCTCTCCCAGAAAATGGTAACATTGTCCCCATATTGCACTAGTTTCCTAATGTCTGGTTGTGCCATTCCTTGAATGCAGAGAACACTATATATTCTGCAGCATGTGTTATGACCAGTGGCGGCTGGTGACTTCAAATCACAAGGGGGCTGCAGGAGACGCTGAATGGGTGGGGTCAAAGGGAAGGGGTGTGGTCAACCATAAAGGGGAGGAGCTATGCACAAAACCACAAAAAATTAACTTTAATTAAATATGCTGCCCTGGGTGGCAAACCATCATTATGAAAGTCCAATCAAGACAAAAATAAGTGTAGAAGAATAAAAATATTTCAATGCATTGGCTGCATGACAGCTTACTTAATATCTAGATGGAAACAAAAGGTTGTGAGGCATGAAAAAATAAATTACTTTTTAAATACATTACTGGAATGCCAGTCAAAATCAAGTAAAAGAAAAACCAGAAGCACTCAACTCAAACCACTTCTCCTTGCACTGCAGTTCTAATTATAATATATTCAGCTTTATTAAAGCACCAAGCAACATGCTGAAAGTAGAAATATATGTGATGACCCCACTTGTAAAAATGTTTCTTATCCAAAAAAGACCTGCTGCCTGACAACTTGTTTCATGGGGAAAACATGATAAAAGTAAAAAATGAAAAGCAAACAAGAAACAAGCTCAAGATACATTGCTTAAAGGATTACTGTACAGGTTATGGACCACACATGATTGGCATTCTGTTTAGTTTACGGGTAAAGTCTGTAGAGATGACTGGAAGTCTCCAACAAGTGTAATGAGATTTTTAAAATAATGGAATCCTGTCCTTTAATACCCAAGGCTTATACATTATTTAGTCAAGTATTCTCTGCATGGCAACAACAGAAAGGCTTTCAATGTTGGCAATTCTTTAACAGTATGCTTATTAAAGCTTACTTGCATCTTACGATGTCAGACAAGCTTACCTTATGGTCATTAAAGCATTGCTACTTAAACACAGAGCAACAGGCACTTTGAGTAATAAGCATAAATCTGAGTAATAAGCATAAATCAACAGTACAAAAATATGACAGAAACCAGACCATTCTGCAAAATCAAGGACAGATGAAAAGCCACTGTAGTACTTATGCAGTGTGTCCTCCCCATCCAAGGTAGATACAACTACTCCTTGCCTTGCTTGGACACATCCAGAGTCACTACATGGGTGAGTGGGGTGCAACAAGCATGTCACAATTTGAAATCTCTCTGGCTGACTGTGATGGCCCTGACACATTTGTCATACCTCTCAACCTCAAGAGCAAGAAATCTGGACAAAGCCATACACAGAAGTGGGACAAAGGCACAACAATAAGGACAATTTTTAAATATTGCTCTAATAAGCTTAGAAAGATAATAGAATAGGTCTTGCATTAGTATGAATTTTCTGAAGGGTATAAAATCTGAAACTCAAATGTCTGTCATTTTCTAACTTCAGTCTTTAGTGATTTGTCACTAATTTGCCAAAAAACACAATTTTATGAAAAATGGACCAAAAATGTGATGCAAAAATATAAAATAGACACACAATACAGCTGCTACCTGTCAAAGAAGGGACACTTTAGTATTAGTACTGCTACCTTGAGCAGCTGACAAAATAAAAGAATCTACATGCATTTCAAGTAATCTATAACTTTGATTATTACAGTTATTTCTTAATTGTAAACCCTCCATGTTTTCCTCCAAAATTGCTATTTTGCGGAGGGATTATTAGGGGGAAGAGCAACATTTTGAGCCAAAAATTGGGGACAGTTGAGAGGTTGGCTATGCCTAATTCTATAAAGCAATTTATTTGCATGTACCTCTCACCATGTTAATGCAGTAAATCTGAACAAGGCCAAATATATTGGGGGCACATATAAACAGTACTAAAAATTGCTCTTGTATAAATTGAGACAGTTGATAGAACGGCTCTTACTTTAACATGCATTTTTATGAGGGTTATGAAGTCTGAAACTTATTATTTAGTGACTTCTGGCAAATATTTAGGAATTAAAACTACAAATTTTATGAACAACAAACCAAAAATAAGAAGCAAAAATCTATTCATTCTTTGAAAATCTGGACAGTTGGGAGGTATAGTTCAGCTGGGCCTGTCTGAGTTTGCTGCCCTTCCCCCCCCCTGACAAAATAATGGTTGAATGGAGCCTCTGCAGCCATTCCAATGAACCATTACTTGGCTATTTCACTCCATTTACCATAAACACTAATGTGCATACTGCTTTACTTCAATGATGAGTTGGACTTCATTTGAAAGTTTTATTTTGTATTTTACAGCACAAACATTAAGTCATCTGTTAAACAAAGCAATGCAGTCTCACAATGAAAACTTAGCATTAAAACTTCTCTGCCCTTGAAACTCACATTCATTGAAACAGCATTGAAACCCACATTCAAAGAAAATACATTTTGCCAGTGGCAGATAAAGATTAATTTTGGGCTGTTTTCGAATCATAGGCCCCTTGCATATGAAACATACATGTGCTCTTTGATACACCTTCCTCATTGTACTAAAATTATATTCCTTGTACAATACAGTACACTTGTTAGAGGGTGTTTTAAATTTGTTTTGAACATTTTTCCAGTAAGCAATGAAACAAAACATATGCACCCATAATGGCAAAACTGCCCAGTTGAGAACATTTATCATAAAAAAGTCTACTCAGACTTCCATAGTCCACCATTATTAGTAAATATACACAATTCTACAGTCCACCATTATTAGTAAATATGCACAATTCCACAGTCCACCATTATTAGTAAATATGCACAATTCTACAGTCCACCATTATCAGTAAATATGCACAATTCTACGGTGCACCTTTATCAGTAAATATGCACAATTCTACAGTCCATATTCAGTGAATTCAGTTCTTGCCATAGCTGTCAACCTTAGCACAAAAACCTGGACGAAGCCAATAATGGGGGAATACAGTCCCAAAAATAGGGACAAATTTAAAATATTCATCTTATAAACTTAGAAAATTGCTAGAAAAAAAGGTTGTGCTACTATGTATTCTGAAGAACATGAAGTTTGAAATTCAAATGCAGGTCAATTTTACTGCGGACAGAACAAAAACAATTTTCAGCAGAGACGCAGGGATTAATACTGCAGACACGTCTTTGTAAAATGGCAGGGCACCAGAGCAAATCCACACAAACGCAGAGAGGAGATGCAGACTCCACACAGAAGCCACCCCAACCAAGAATCAAACCAGAAAACCTATAGCTGTGAGGCAACAATACTACCACTGCACCATCAAATCTGCAAGGAATTAAACATTCAGAAACCTGAAGTCTGAAATTCAAATGCCGGTCAATTTTACTGCGGACAGAACAAAAACAATTTTCAGCAGAGACGCAGGGATTAATACTGCAGACACGTCTTTGTAAAATGGCAGGGCACCAGAGCAAATCCACACAAACACAGGGAGGAGATGCAGACTCCACACAGAAGCCACCCCAACCAAGAATCAAACCAGAAAACCTATAGCTGTGAGGCAACAATACTACCACTGCACCATCAAATCTGCAAGAAATTAAACATTCAGAAACCTGAAGTCTGAAATTCAAATGCCGGTCAATTTTACTGCGGACAGAACAAAAACAATTTTCAGCAGAGACGCAGGGATTAATACTGCAGACACGTCTTTGTAAACTGGCAGGGCACAAGAGCAAATCCACACAAACACAGGGAGGCGATGCAGACTCCACACAGAAGCCACCCCAACCAAGAATCAAACCAGAAAACCTATAGCTGTGAGGCAACAATACTACCACTGCACCATCAAATCTGCAAGGAATTAAACATTCAGAAACCTGAAGTCTGAAATTCAAATGCCGGTCAGTTTTACTGCGGACAGAAGAAAAACAATTTTCAGCAGAGACGCGGGGATTAATACTGCAGACACGTCTTTGTAAAATGGCAGGGCACCAGAGCAAATCCACACAAACACAGGGAGGAGATGCAGACTCCACACAGAAGCCACCCCAACCAAGAATCAAACCAGAAAACCTATAGCTGTGAGGCAACAATACTACCACTGCACCATCAAATCTGCAAGGAATTAAACATTCAGAAACCTGAAGTCTGAAATTCAAATGCCGGTCAATTTTACTGCAAACAGAACAAAAGCAATTTTCAGCAGAGACGCAGGGATTAATACTGCAGACACGTCTTTGTAAAATGGCAGGGCACCAGAGCAAATCCACACAAACACAGGGAGGAGATGCAGACTCCACACAGAAGCCATCCCAACCAAGAATCAAACCAGAAAACCTATATCTGTGAGGCAACAATACTACCACTGCACCATCAAATCTGCAAGGAATTAAACATTCAGAAACCTGAAGTCTGAAATTCAAATGCCTGTCAATTTTATTTAACATTTGTTAATCAGGACAGTCTGACTTGGAACAAAAAAACTATTTTCAGCAGAGGCCCAGGAAGAAATAATGCAGACATGTCTTTGTAACATGGGAGGACACAAAAGCAAACCCGCACAAACACAGGGAGAAGATACAGACCCCACAAAGAAGGAACCCCAGCCAAGAATCAAATCTGAGAACCTGCAGCTGTGAGGCAACAATGCTACTACTACACCATCAAATATCAAGCATTGCAGTATTTACAAACCACAGATATTATGAGGAACAGATCAGATCAAATATGAGGCAAAAATCTGCAATTTTTTTTACAAATGGTGGTGGGTAGGGAACTCAAGTCTTTAACACCTGCATACAGGGTACAGGGTTCAAGTCTGAGGTATTCCCTACCACACCACCATGAGCACCTGGGGCATTCACACACACACACACACACACACACACACTTCTCTATCCAGTTAAAAGCACCAGCTAACACACACAACAACTCTATCCAGTTAAAAGCACCAACACATAAAGTAAAATGCACCATACACTTACCTGTCTGTTCTCCATACCATATCCTGCCCGTGCAATACTCACAAAGACCCGCGAGATCCCAGCAAAGCTCCTTCCCGACGAGATCCCAAGCTCCCTCCCGAGACTGTTCTGACTGCTGCTGTTGCAGTCCGGACCCGATATATCCTCCCAGCATGTCTGTGCACTTTAAAAGTGCACAGACGTCTCCTTGTGTCCCTCTATGGGTCCTGCCGGACTGCCTTGAGCATGCGCATAGCCCGACGGTAGTCGGGACTACTGCGCATGCGCGAAGTCCGCGAAATTTTAAAAAAATTATTTTTTTTTTATTTCTTTTTTAATTTTTAGTTTGAGGGGGCTGCAGTCCGGCAGCCCGTTGCCACGAGCCGCCCCTGAGTAAATCTGAACAAGGCCAAATATATTGGGGGCACATATAAACAGTACTAAAAATTGCTCTTGTATAAATTGAGACAGTTGATAGAACGGCTCTTACTTTAACATGCATTTTTATGAGGGTTATGAAGTCTGAAACTTATTATTTAGTGACTTCTGGCAAATATTTAGGAATTAAAACTACAAATTTTATGAACAACAAACCAAAAATAAGAAGCAAAAATCTATTCATTCTTTGAAAATCTGGACAGTTGGGAGGTATAGTTCAGCTGGGCCTGTCTGAGTTTGCTGCCCTTCCCCCCCCTGACAAAATAATGGTTGAATGGAGCCTCTGCAGCCATTCCAATGAACCATTACTTGGCTATTTCACTCCATTTACCATAAACACTAATGTGCATACTGCTTTACTTCAATGATGAGTTGGACTTCATTTGAAAGTTTTATTTTGTATTTTACAGCACAAACATTAAGTCATCTGTTAAACAAAGCAATGCAGTCTCACAATGAAAACTTAGCATTAAAACTTCTCTGCCCTTGAAACTCACATTCATTGAAACAGCATTGAAACCCACATTCAAAGAAAATACATTTTGCCAGTGGCAGATAAAGATTAATTTTGGGCTGTTTTCGAATCATAGGCCCCTTGCATATGAAACATACATGTGCTCTTTGATACACCTTCCTCATTGTACTAAAATTATATTCCTTGTACAATACAGTACACTTGTTAGAGGGTGTTTTAAATTTGTTTTGAACATTTTTCCAGTAAGCAATGAAACAAAACATATGCACCCATAATGGCAAAACTGCCCAGTTGTGAACATTTATCATAAAAAAGTCTACTCAGACTTCCACACTCCACCATTATTAGTAAATATACACAATTCTACAGTCCACCATTATTAGTAAATATGCACAATTCCACAGTCCACCATTATTAGTAAATATGCACAATTCTACAGTCCACCATTATCAGTAAATATGCACAATTCTACAGTGCACCTTTATCAGTAAATATGCACAATTCTACAGTCCATATTCAGTGAATTCAGTTCTTGCCATAGCTGTCAACCTTAGCACAAAAACCTGGACGAAGCCAATAATGGGGGAATACAGTCCCAAAAATAGGGACAAATTTAAAATATTCATCTTATAAACTTAGAAAATTGCTAGAAAAAAAGGTTGTGCTACTATGTATTCTGAAGAACATGAAGTTTGAAATTCAAATGCCGGTCAATTTTACTGCGGACAGAACAAAAACAATTTTCAGCAGAGACGCAGGGATTAATACTGCAGACACGTCTTTGTGGAATCCCAGGGCACCAGAGCAAATCCACACAAACACAGGGAGGAGATACAAACTCCACACAGAAGCCACCCCAACCAAGAATCAAACCAGAAAACCTATAGCTGTGAGGGAACAATACTACCACTGCACCATCAAATCTGTAAGGATTTAAACATTCAGAAACCTGAAGTCTGAAATTCAAATGCCGGTCAATTTTACTGCGGACAGAACAAAAACAATTTTCAGCAGAGACGCAGGGATTAATACTGCAGACACGTCTTTGCAAAATGGCAGGGCACCAGAGCAAATCCACACAAACACAGGGAGGAGATGCAGACTCCAAACAGAAGCCACCCCAACCAAGAATCAAACCAGAAAACTTATAGCTGTGAGGCAACAATACTGCCACTGCACCATCAAATCTGCAAGAAATTAAACATTCAGAAACCTGAAGTCTGAAATTCAAATGCCGGTCAATTTTACTGCGGACAGAACAAAAACAATTTTCAGCAGAGACGCAGGGATTAATACTGCAGACACGTCTTTGTAAAATGGCAGGGCACCAGAGCAAATCCACACAAACACAGGGAGGAGATGCAGACTCCACACAGAAGCCACCCCAACCAAGAATCAAACCAGAAAACCTATAGCTGTGAGGCAACAATACTACCACTGCACCATCAAATCTGCAAGTAATTAAACATTCAGAAACCTGAAGTCTGAAATTCAAATGCCGGTCAATTTTACTGCAAACAGAACAAACACAATTTTCAGCAGAGACGCAGGGATTAATACTGCAGACACGTCTTTGTAAAATGGCAGGGAACCAGAGCAAATCCACACAAACACAGGGAGGAGATGCAGACTCCACACAGAAGCCACCCCAACCAAGAATCAAACCAGAAAACCTATATCTGTGAGGCAACAATACTACCACTGCACCATCAAATCTGCAAGGATTTAAACATTCAGAAACCTGAAGTCTGAAATTCAAATGCCTGTCAATTTTATTTAACATTTGTTAATCAGGACAGTCTGACTTGGAACAAAAAAACTATTTTCAGCAGAGGCCCAGGAAGAAATAATGCAGACATGTCTTTGTAACATGGGAGGACACAAAAGCAAACCCTCACAAACACAGGGAGAAGATACAGACCCCACAAAGAAGGAACCCCAGCCAAGAATCAAACCTGAGAACCTGCAGCTGTGAGGCAACAATGCTACTACTACACCATCAAATATCAAGCATTGCAGTATTTACAAACCACAGATATTATGAGGAACAGATCAGATCAAATATGAGGCAAAAATCTGCAATTTTTTTACAAATGGTGGTGGGTAGGGAACTCAAGTCTTTAACACCTGCATACAGGGTACAGGGTTCAAGTCTGAGGTATTCCCTACCACACCACCATGAGCACCTGGGGCATTCACACACACACACACACACACACACACTTCTCTATCCAGTTAAAAGCACCAGCTAACACACACAACAACTCTATCCAGTTAAAAGCACCAACACATAAAGTAAAATGCACCATACACTTACCTGTCTGTTCTCCATACCATATCCTGCCCGCGCAATACTCACAAAGACCCGCGAGATCCCAGCAAAGCTCCTTCCCGACGAGATCCCAAGCTCCCTCCCGAGACTGTTCTGACTGCTGCTGTTGCAGTCCGGACGCGATATATCCTCCCAGCGTGCCTGTACACTTTAAAAGTGCACAGACGTCTCCATGGGTCCTGCCGGACTGCCTTGAGCATGCGCATAGCCCGAAGGTAGTCGGGACTACTGCGCATGCGCGAAGTCCGTGAAATTTAAAAAAAAATATTTTTTTTTGTTTTCTTTTTTAATTTTTAGCTTGAGGGGGCTGCAGTCCGGCAGCCCGATGCCACGAGCCGCCCCTGGTTATGACTCCATCACCCCTGTACAGTAGAATTGCATTCACTGTACGTGATGGCTCAATTTGTATTTAAGATTTCGGTTGTTACTGTTATCACTCTAAATTATAAGTGCCATCTTGATCTTAAAAAGATGGTAATCCCTTATAATCCAGATTTCTGTCTTTAGTATGATGGAGATTGTGATAATTCTACAGATTAATCTGGAATCTTCTGCACATTTTTCTTTCTTCTCTCGGGTTCCCACTCTGTGGGCCCCACTACCTTCATTTCTGCATGCTTTTGAGGCACATCTGTTCTTCAGGAGTTCCATGAAACATGGCTTGTTCACAAGAGTATGCCTAAAGATGAGCATTTTGCTTTGACACTAAATATTTTAGAACTTTTTTGGCAACATTTTTTAAATTTATCTGCCAATGTAGAATGTGCTGTCATATCATTTATTGTTTCACTCTCTGTGACCTTTTATAACGTAGTTTTAGAGTGCTTGGTCTTAAACACCTAAATAAATAAAGTTTAAGTGTTAGTTTAGTGATCCTGTCACAGTCTGTTATAGGTGTAGACAGTAGTCATACATATTTAGTTTGTGGTCTCTGCCATAACTCTGTCAGTTAGTAGGGCAGTATTGCTCAGAAAGAGAACACAGTGTACCGTTAGTAACTGTAGTCCTGGGTTTCAATCAAACCTTCTCCACCGACCTGCTCCAAGGCTTTCCACAGAAGAGGCCTTGATGTCCAGTTGACACACCCCAGGTAATAGTAAATGGAACAAATATACATATATAGATAAATAGATAGATAGATAAATAGATAAATAGATAAATAGATAGATAGACAGATAAATAGATAGATAGATAGATAGATAAATAGATAGATAAATAGATAGATAGATAGATAGATGATAAATAGATAGGTAGATAGATAGATAGATAGATAGATAAGTAGATAGATAGATAGATAGATAGATAGATAGATAGATTTTTTTGCTGTGTACTTTTCCTTTATTTTTTCTGACATTTTATGTTGCATTTTCAGTTCATCATTTTAACCAGAGAACAGTAGGAATAACAAATGTAATTCTTATACACTGAGGGCAAGATTAACCCCATGATAAGGAACAATAAATAAATAAAAATGAAAGAAATATTGTTTCTTTTTCTTTCTTTCTTTTTCCACCCTGTTGTGTTGTAACATACCTACTTACCCAGCCAACCCAGTTGCCTCAGCCTCCTTTTCATAAACCTCCCCACCGACTGCTGTTGAAAGTATGCATTTGACACTCACAGGGCAGCAGTGTATTAATAGCCCTTCTTCAAAAGAGGAAATCACTTTCTTAATGCCAGACCATTTGTGTATGCCTTGCCATATTATTACAGAATAGCTACTCTCTTTCACTTGACCCCACTTTTAAATTAGTCTGTATCTTTTTATCTTCAACCGGTAGAAGGAGACAATGGCACACTAATTTCAGAACAGAAGTAATGCCCCTGGAGTATGACCTTTCTCTACTTATTGATTCTTTAAGGATCCAGGCACCACTTTTTCTGATAATAGTAGTTTTATTAGAAATGTTGTCTTTCAGTAATTTACAGTCAAATGCATATGCAATTTGTAATTTGGCTACATGTAATTTATCCAGATGTAATACCACTGGGCAATTTTCTTAATAACGTTTATAGGATTTATGTATCTCTAATTTAAATTACCAATAGGATTCATGAAATATAAATATATTGCTCACACCAGAGTATGTTTTAAAGTAGTATTTTGAAACACTGTTCATAGAAGTCTCGACACTAGTAGCGCCGTATAGCACAAATCAGCATAAAGTATTTATGTCAGAGCCTAGTACGTAATACACTAAATAATACAGTATGTATTACAGTATGTAATCCAGTATATAATATGGTATGGATTACAGAACATAATACAGTATGTAACAGAACATATAACACAATATGTATTATAGTATAAGATATGGTATGTACTAGAATGTATAATACAGTCTGTAACAGAACATGTAACACAATATGTACTACAGTATATGATACGGTATGTACTACAATATATAATACAGTATGTAACAGAGCATATAATACAATATGTACTACAGTATATGATATGGTATATACTAGAATGTATAATACATTATGTAATACAGTATGTAACAAAACATATAACACAATATGCACTACAGTGTATGATATGGTACATATGAGAATATATAATACAGTATGTATTACAGTATGTAACAGAACATATAACACAATATGTACTACAGTATATGATATGGTACATACGAGACTGTATAATAATACAGTATGTATTACAGTATGGAATAAAGTATGCAACAGAACATATAACAAAATATGTACCACAGTATATGATATGGTATGTACTAGAATGTTATAATATAGTATATAATACAGTATGTAACAAAGCATATAACATAATATGTACTACAGTGTATGATATGGTACATATGAGAATGTATAACATGGTATGCAATGGGTTGCAGTATGTAACAGAAGATATAACACAATATGTACTACAGTATATGATATGGTACATATGAGAATGTATAATAATACCGTATGTATTACAGTATGTAATACAGTATGCAACAGAACATATAACACAATACGTACTACAGTATGTGATATGGTATGTACTAGAATATATAACATAGTATGTATTAAATTATGTATCAGAACATATAACAAAATATGTACTGCAGTTTATGATACAGTATGTATGAGAATATATAATAAAGTATGTACTACAGTATGTAACAGAACATATAACACAATATGTGCTGCAGTATATGATACGGTATATACTAGAATATATAATACAGTAAGCATTTAGAACATATAATACAATATGCATTACATTATGCAATACAATATATACTATAGTATATAATATGGTATGGATTATAGTATGTAATACAGTATATAAAACGGTATGTGTTACATATGTACTACAGTATATAATATGGAATGTAATACAGCATGTAATACAGTATACATACATACATACATACATACAAATGTTTCAAGCATGGGGATTAATACCCTTGTAGCTTTCCAATATACCGAAACATTTGTACCCATAATAAATGTCAAGGCTGTTCTTAAAAATATCTAAACTAGTACTTGCTTTAACGTAATTTGGTGTCTGTTTCAAGCATCTGCTACTCTGTCAGAGAACCAATTAGTGCACTTCTCATTCCTATAGAATCTTCTACAAAGGTTATCTGATGATTCTTTAGTACTTTTTGATAACCCCAAACATTCCCAAAGGTAGTTGTCACTAAATGCTCTATATACCTGAATAAGATCTCCTCTTAAATATCTGTGAGACAATGTACAAGTTCAGATATTTTAGTCTTTCATAATAACTTAGATTTTCACATCCATGGATGCCCTTAGTATGTTTCTGCTGTACTCTTTCCAGTTTATTCATGCTTGTTTTCTTATAGGGTTTCCATATTGTTATTCGATACTCAAGTCTGGGTCTAATGTAACTAACAAACAATGACTTCATTATGTTTGATTTCCTAGACTTTATAAATCTTTTATACAACCTATAGTTCTGTAACTATCATTAGCCAATTGGTTGATATGATTAGAAAAACTCATAGCTGAATCTACCTATATATCCAGGTCCTTAAATGAGTCTACAGTTCCAATCACTGTGTGCTGTATTAAATATTCACCTTTCAATTTATGTTTCCCAAATCTCATATGCTTAGTTTTTGATGTATTTATCAACATATTATACTCCTGTGCCCAAATGGTCAATTTAGTCAAATTATTTTGCAGACATGCCTTATCTGTAACACTTGTAATCAATTTACCCAATTTCAGGTCATCAGCATATAGACTGTAGAACATCTCAGATGAAAAAGTAAGGTCTGAAAGATACAATCAAAACAAGTAAGGGCCTAGGACAGACCCTGTGGGACACCTTGACTGTAAGCAAGGATTTCACCTGTCCAGTTGGTGTGTGATACCTGCCATGTCCTGTTTGCAAGCCATGCAACTATCCATCCCATCAACAGTACATCAATACCTTGTTGTACTAATTTATTGATCAGTGTTTTGTGTATGACCCTGTCAAATGCTGAGGTTAAATCACATCACAGCACAATTTTTCATTCATAGCTGTTATTATATTGTTATAGAACATCATGTTACAGGTGGTAAAAGATCTATTTTCAACATATGCAAGCTGATACATGGTTTCAAGTCCCAACCTATCCAGTTCTGACAATAACTTCTCCAATATTACCTTCTCCATTATTTATACACAACATGAAAGTAGACTTAAGGGTCTATATGGCTCTGGGTTTGTCCTACTCCCCCTTTCCCTTAAAGACAGGTTTAATAAGTGCATGTCTCCAATCTTGAGGAATCTCCCCATATTTATACGACCTAGTAAATAATAAATATAATGGTAGTGTAAGTTCTTGCTACAGTATGTAATATATGTATTACAGTGTAGAATACAGTATGTAATATATGTATTACAGGATGGAATACAGTATGTACTGCAGTATATAGTACAGTATGTATTACAGGGTTTCCTTTGTAAAGTCAAAAGCTCAGATAAGCAGTTGACATAACATTGTGCCAAAAAACCCATGAACAATGAAGCAGAGACAACATATTAAATGGAATGGGACTACTGATTTGCAGAATTACAGCACAGAGCAGAATGGGGCTGGACATTGGTGTGATCTCAGATTTGGTAACTAACAGAGGATGTTGGGTGCAGAGGGGGGCCTGCACTCCTGCAAAAAAGCTTACATGATTTTTTTTTACAATTTTTTTTATTGTTTTGCTTTTGATATTAGGTTTTTTAAGGTGTTATGGCTTGATATAGTGTTGTTCGCTCACTTAACCATTCAACAATATAATAGGAGCACATACTACAATACATAATGCAGTATGTACTATAGTCCAGCAGAGTAGAATGTAACTGAGCACGATGCTGTGATGGGCATTTAAAAAATGGGGTGGGCAGTGATGCATACACTGGACCAGCTACACAATTTATATTTATAATGGGTAGATTATAGGTTCATAGGTTGGTACTAGGCTATCGGCCCTAGGGCCTATACAACCCTAGCCATAACAATTCCCTGGCTATTTCTTCCAACAGTATTTACTTCCATGGACCCCTGTTTAGCAGAGCGATTGACATGATCCCTGGGGTGAATTTCCTATCTCCCATCCAATCATCAAGGTTCCTTTTGAAGAGGGCCAAAGAGGCACTCTGCTTGACATGTATGGGCAGTCTATTCCAGAGTTTGGGGAGTCTCTGGATCAGGAACCTATCACCCCAGCATGTTTTGTTCATTGTGATGACAAGGTTTAGATCCCTGGAGCATGTGTCTCTGAGGGATTGGGATTTCTTTAAGTGTAGCATGTCCAACAGGTCTGGGTTTGACAAGCCCTTGTATGTTAAGCAAAGATCGCCTCTGAGTAGACGATATGCGCCAGAGTATAGGTGGAGTTTTTTTAGACGGTCAGCATAGGACATCTGCTTTAGGCCTGTGATTCTTTTAGTGAGGAGTTTCTGCAGCCTTTCCAGTTGTTGCAGATGTCTTGATAGGTACATACCAAATGGGGTGTTGTATTCTATGATGGGTCTAATGAGGGATGAGTACAGTGGGACAATGGCCTCCGTTTTTCTGGATGAAAAGCCCTTACTGATGAGGTGTACCACACAGAAGGATTTCCTGACTGTTGTGGCGATGTGGTTGTTGAAGGTGAGACCACTGTCCACCTGTGCCCCTAAGTCTCTTGTCACACTTTCGGTGTTTAGTGTACTGCCACCTATGTGGTAATTCACGGGTACATGTTTTTTTCCCAAGAGAAAAACTTATCATAGTGGCCAGAGAAATTAATAGCTCCTCTTCCCCTATTCACTCTATGCACAGCTTCACTGATGACCTCTGGTGCAGGGAAAGGGCTAGCCACCCTCCGGGGCACTCCCTCACTACCAAGGCCCTCTCCCTCATTACCAAAGCCCTCATCGCACCAATGCGGCCATTGAGCCAGCTGCCTTAAGCAAGGTGCACAGTAACAAGTTAGGCAGACACCATGCAAAGCAAGTTCAGAGTCTGGAATATATGAAACTACCTGGTTCTGTAAATGTTGGTGTGGCATACATGCAGATTCAACAAATACAGGTGACAAGGGTGGGTGGGAGACAGCCAGTCCCCTAGCCTATGAACATTACAATTAAGGATATGTGAGGTACAGAAGCTGCAGATTTTGACCCTGGCCAGCATTGCTTTTTTTTACTGGGAGCTGGTAAGGGTTGCCCTTGCACAATGAATGGCACAATCTTAATCTGAGTTAAATATCTTTGCATGTGCATGTAGTTATATAACTTGTTGCCTTCGACCTAGAACTACTGAGACAGGATAAAAACGTTTACATTTGCATGTATTTATATATTGGCTGTTGATATCTTCTTAGAACTACTGAGTGAGAATAAAAAAAAACAGATCAAACACAATAAAAAATAGAAATTTCCCTGAGAACCATGTCCCATGAAATGAGAATATATAAGGAAGGGGGTATGGGGGTGAATGTGATCATACACGGGTGCATATTTTCACAAATTTCTGACCTCCCTGACCACCTGTTTTAGAATTGTTACTCAAGGTAAAGGGATTTTATGTTGAAACCTATAAACTGCTGTGTTTAAGCTCATGCATTTTGAGGTATACCTCTCAACCTCTTAGCACAATTACTCACATTCTTAGACAGGATGACAGAAACTATGCTAATGTGCTGATGAGAAGCATTACCATTTCATGACAGTTACTCCAATTATTAGTCAGTGGTTTGTCTCATGGTCATGCTGGTCAGTGGTTAGTCTCACTGTCATGCTGGCCAATGGTTTGTCCCACTGTCATGCTGGTCAGTGGTTAGTCTCACTGTCATGTTGGTCAGTGGTTTGTCTCACTATCATGCTGGTCAGTGGTTTATCACATTGTCATGCTGGCCAGTGGTTAGTTTCATTGCCATGCTGGTCAGTGGTTTCTCTCATTGTCATGCTGGTCAGTGGTTTGTCTCATTGCCATGCTGGTCAGTGCTTTGTCTCATTGTCATGATGGTCAGTGTTTAGTCTCACAGTCATGCTAGTCAGTGCTTTGTCTCATTGTCATGCTGGTCAGTGGTTTGTCTCATTGTCATGATGGTCAGTGTTTAGTCTCACTGTCATGCTGGTCAGTGTTAGTCTCACTGTCATGATGGTCAGTGCTGTGTCTCATTGTCATGCTGGTCAGTGGTTCATCTCACTGTCATGCTGGTCAGTGCTTTGTCTCATTGTCATGCTGGTCAGTGGTTTGTCTCATTGTCATGATGGTCAGTGTTTAGTCTCACTGTCATGCTGGTCAGTGTTAGTCTCACTGTCATGATGGTCAGTGCTGTGTCTCATTGTCATGCTGGTCAGTGGTTCATCTCACTGTCATGCTGGTCAGTGCTTTGTCTCATTGTCATGATGGTCAGTGGTTAGTCTCATTGTCATGCTAGTCAGTGGTTTGTCTCAGTGTCATGCTGGTCAGTGGTTAGTCTCACTGTCATGCTGGTCAATGGTTAGTCTCATTGTCATGTTGGTCAGTGGTTAGTATCATTGTCATGCTGGTCAGTGGTTTGTCTCATGGTCATGCTGGTCAGTGGTTAATCTCACTGTCATGCTGGTCAGTGGTTTGTCTCACTGTCATGCTGGTCAGTGGTTAGTTTCATTGTCATGCAAGTCATTGGTTTGTCTCATTGTCATGCTGGTCAATGGTTAGTCTCACAGTCATGCTAGTCAGTGCTTTGTCTCATTGTCATGCTGGTCAGGGGTTTGTCTCATTGTCACGATGGTCAGTGTTTAGTCTCACTGTCATGCTGGTCAGTGTTAGTTTCACTGTCATGATGGTCAGTGCTGTGTCTCATTGTCATGCTGGTCAGTGGTTAGTCTCATTGTCAGGCTGGTCAGTGGTTTGTCTCAGTGTCATGCTGGTCAGTGGTTAGTCTCATTGTCAGGCTGGTCAGTGGTTTGTCTCAGTGTCATGCTGGTCAGTGGTTAGTCTCACTGTCATGCTGGTCAGTGGTTAGTCTCATTGTCATGGTGGTCAGTGGTTAGTCTCATTGTCATGCTGGTCAGTGGTTAGTTTCACTGTCATGCTGGTCAGTGGTTAGTTTCATTGTCATGATGGTAAGTAGTTTGTCTCACTGTCATGCTGGGCAGTGCTTTGTCTCATTATCATGCTGGTCAGTGGTTTCTCTCATTGTCTTGCTGGTCAGTGGTTAGTCTCACTGTCATGTTGGTCAATGATTTGTCTCATTGTCATGCAGGTCAGTGGTTAGTCTGAGCGATCTTGATAAAGTATCAGACGATAAAGAAGTTTGCCTTTTGTGTAAACAAGATTGAAATTGTACGTTTGCAGTTTTAATATCATGCACTGCAATCTAGCTACAGCTTTGTGCATCTGTTTTCTCAAAATAGTAACCAGAGGTTGGTGATCAGTTTCAGTCTGGATAGGTCGGCCATAAATATAATCATTGAACTTCAAACAAGCAGATACTATTGCCAGAAGCTCTTTTTCAATTAGAGTATACTGCATTTCAGTTTGAGTTAGAGTTCTAGATACACTGGCTACTGGTTTGCCCTCTTTATGAATTACTGCATCAAAACCATATTTTGAAGCATCACATGAAAGATTGCAGGTTTGTGAATATCATAATATCTCAAAGTGGGTGGACTAGCAATTTTTGTTTTCAGGAGATTAGATGCTCTTTGGTGTTGTTCCAACCAGGACCAAGTTACATTATTGCATGACAGCTCTCATAGTGGTGCTGAAAGCTCACTTAAATCAGGAATGAACTTGCTTAAATAGTTAACCGTGCAAAGAAAACATTGTAAAGATGTGGCATTATTTGGTGCTGGCATCTCAAGAATTGCAGCTTGCTTGGATAGATCTGGTCATAAGCCTGAACTGGTAAACAAATGGCCAACATAAGTAACTTCTTTTAGCCTGAATTTACATTTCTGAGGATTCAGTTTAAGCACAATCTATAACATTTCTAAGGTTTCTATCATGTTTGACTTCGCCATTGCCTCCTACAAGAATATCATCTACTATAACAGCACATGGATAATCAGAAAATATTTCCTCCCTCACAAGTTGGAAGACTTCACTGGCATAATTTATCCCAAATGGCATTCTCAAAAATCTGTACTTCCAAATGTTGTACTGAAAGTGGTTAGCAAGGAAGATTTTCAATCAAGTAAAATCTGCCAAAATGAACTTTTTGGATCTAAGACAGAAAAAACAGCGGCATTCGGCATGAGAGCAACAACTTCTTCAACTGTACGCATTAGATGATGAGGTTATTTCAGTGCTTTGTTCAAATTTCATGGATCAATTCATATTCAGATGTCATCTGAGCTTTTCTTATGAGTTACTACCATGGAGGATACCCATTCAGTTGGTTCTTCTACTGGAAAAATTACTCCTAAATGTGCCATTCTGTCTAGCTCAGCTTTTACTTTATCCTGCATTGCTACTAGAACTGTCCATGCTGGTCTGACAACTGGGCTTACCTAGTGGTGTAACTTCATGGAGTCCACAACTGGGGGTTTGCCAAGCCCATCTTTGGAAATATCAGCACACTCAGAAAAAATGTTCTGAGTGAAACCTTCTTTGTTGCTGCTTACAGGGTGACTTCCTTATTAAATGAAATCAGTCCCGTTTTCAAACTATCTTTGTGGCCTAACAATGACTGCACGTGTCTTTTGACTATGTAAAACTGCAAGTCATGGCTGTTCCCAGCAGAATAACATGAAAGCACTACTAAGCCTTTGGCTTGGATCTTTTCACCACCATAACAAGTTTCGCACACTTTGCCAAATCACGTTTTTCAGCAGCTTTTACCTTAACAAACATTTCTGCTTACATAACATTGCACTTTGAACCAGTATCAACTTTGAGCTCTGCAGGTCTCTCATTAATCAGTACAACACAAAATAATTCACTCTTTGCCAACAAATCTACTGCATTAACCTTTTCCTCATGCACAGAGACACCACCAACATAAAAAGTAGAGTCGTAGCTCTCTACTTGATCAACTTGCTTATTGGAATGCTCTCTCTTAATAAAAGAATGTGCAGCTTTAGATTTACAAAGCTTTCTGAAATGATTCCACTTTTTACATCTGTGGCATTGCTGACCAAAAGCTAAGCATGACAATTGACTATGAGGTTTTGCTAAATCATCCCTCAGTATTGCTGTGTGTGCCCTGGGTTTTAGTAAAGCTGCCCCAGGTTTCATTGTGGGATCCACACCCTTTGGCCTTTACCTATTAACCTCGTGTTGCATACTATCAACATTCATGCTGGAAGAAGCAAGCATGCTCTTTCCGTTTGTAAGCATATTCGTCTGCTTCTCTGTAAGCTCATATATCTGACAGATCTCTATGGTTTTGCTTAAAGTTAAATCACTGTCTCAAAGCAAAATCTTTATCACTGCATCATTATTAACACCACAAACAAGCCTGTTCTTTATCAACTCACCTCCCGGATCACCAAATCTGCACATTTTGCCTTGTTTCTCAAGTTAGTTATATATGCTGCAAAAGTTTCATCAAGCTTTTGATCTCTTGCATAAAATATGTGCCTTTCCATTGTAATATTCATTTGAGGGTTGCACATTTCTCTAAATGTACTTTTTAAGCACTCAGGGTCTTCCTGCATTTCAACCTGTACCACAATATGGCAGTCCTCCCCTTCCCTGCATAAGCAGCAGGTGCCTACGTAAATGAACATTCTCTCTCAATGGCTTCTGAACCAGCTAAATTGAGCAGAATAAATGCTTTTGTACATGTGTCTTTATCAGAAAAATCAGCCTGTATGAAAATATCATATTCTTGCTCAAACACTCTGTAATTTTCAGGAATATTATTATGAAACACAAGAGGACCAGATCTGTGAAATCCCTCTGCCATGCCAAATAAGTGTCAAGCACACACCGGGTACTTGTAATTATATTCAGCTGCACAACAGACTCTTTGCAATAACTGTACTCTTTGAAAAGACTGTACTATAATACAGC
Source organism: Protopterus annectens (assembly GCF_019279795.1). Classification (NCBI taxonomy): domain Eukaryota; kingdom Metazoa; phylum Chordata; order Ceratodontiformes; family Protopteridae; genus Protopterus; species Protopterus annectens. Next base: position 1,780,282,663 of record NC_056744.1, on the reverse strand, counting down.
ACACACTGCCAATGCTTTGCACTCTTTAGATACTTTAAATAGCTTTAGTTAATGCAAAAAAGTAGTATATTGTGAAAAAAATGCAGTCATTTTCTCTTTTTCAAACATTTTATATGATTCAGATATTGTTTCAGATGTTTTCATAATTATTTCAAGTACTTTTTTCAGTATGTCCCAGTTCTGAACATTTTGTTTACTCAGTGATTCGTTTTGAATGCTTTGCTTTATATTCATCAAGATAAATATCATTTAATGAGTTTAAGAACCTGCACATATTTTCTGACCTGTTTACAAGTCGTTTGTGAGTTATTTGAGCCACTCTTGTACATTTCTCCATTTTTGACTGTGTGCCTCATGGTTTTAAGAAGTTTTGACTTTGGATCCCATTCTGACACCATGTCACTAGTCTTGTGTATTCAGATAAGACAGTGAGGCTTGGGTGTTCATTTATAGGTTCATAGGTTCATAGGTAGGTACAAGGCTATCTGCCCGAAGGCATTTATAAGCCTAGCCAGAATGTGTTGGCTTTCGCTGCCCCCTTAGATTAGTTCCCTGTGCCTCTGTCCAGCAGATCCACTGAAGTGATCCCTGGGGTAAACTTTCTTTTTCCCATCCACTCATCAAGGTTTCTCTTGAAGAGTGCTAGTGAGGAGCTCTGACTAACGTAGATTGGAATCTTGTTCCAAAGAATGGGAAGTCTCTGGGACAGGAATCTATCCCTCCAGCACGTCCTATTATTGTTGTGGTGAGGTTTAGATCCCTAGAGCATGTGACTCGAGGGGATAAGGTTTTCTTTAGGTGGAGCATGTCCATCAATTCTGGGTTGGACATGGCCTTGTATGTCAGGCAGAGATCACCTCTGAGCAGGCGGTATGCAACCGAGTACAGCTGGAGTTTTTTCAGTCGAGCTGCATAGGGCATCTGTTTGAGGCCAGTGATCCTCTTGGTGAGGTACTTCTGTGGTCTTTCCAGCTGTTGAAGGTGTCTTATTAGGTGTACATCCCAAATGGGGCATTGTACTCTAAGATGGGTCTGATGAGTGATGAGTAGAAGGGCACAATGACCTCTTTTGATGTGGATGCAAACCCTTTTGTGATTAGGTGGGCCACATAGAAGGATTTTCTAACCACTTTGGCAATGTGATTATTAAAGGAGAGATTACTATCTACTTGGGTCCCGAGATCCCTTATTACATTTTCCGTATTTAGGAGACTACCACCTATGTGGTAGTTTGTGGGTACTTTGTTATTTCCAAAGGGAATAATTATTCACTTTTTGGCATTTTGCTTGAGGCCATGATTTTGACACCAGGTATCCATCTCAGTGAGACCCTTTTGGAGGATGTCTGTGTCAGCCGGTGAGTCAAATATAGCCCCTAGTTTGCAGTCATCCTCCTGTGCTTGCCTGTACTTCTGAGAAGTATATGCCAAACAGGAGGGGTCCTAGGACTGAGCCCTGGGGAACTCTACTTGTAACCAGTTTAGAGTCAGACCTAGCTCCTACAACTCTCACCATGTGGGTTCTGTCTGTGAGCCAACTGGCAACCCATCTTGTGGCATAGGGGTTTATGTTCAGGCTGGTGAGCTTGTCTATAATACCAGAATGGGGAATGGTGTTGAAGGCCTTTGTGAGGACTAGGTAGGCTGTGTGTACCACCTTTCCCTCATCTATAGCCTTGGTAACTGTCTCAAATAAGTCCACCAGGTTTAGGAGGCATACTTTGCCCTTAACAAAGCCAAACTGGGTAGGGTTCAGTGTTTGCAGGTTCCCAATGTCTCTGTTAATGAGTTCCATGATGATGCACTCCATAGCCTTGCAAACCAAGCTAGTCAGGATTATAGGGTGATAGTTCCCAGGGTCTGTTGTGGCTCCACTTTTGTGGAGCAGAATAACTGTTGCTGTGCACCACTCTATGGATACGTAGCTGTGGAGAGGCTGAGGTTTAAAAGTGTGTTTAGGTAAGGGGTTAGTTCGTCTTTGAGCTTGTGTAGGACGCAGCCTGGGACACCGTACGGTCCCATTGATGCTGTGTTTTTGTCTTTGGAGAGGGGGATTTTAACCTGAGTGTCTGTGATTTCAGGGGCTCTGCATTCTTCTAGTATGGTAATGGGCCCTTTTTGGAGTGAGAGGGGTGTGAAGTTTGCACTGAATCTGTCTTCCAGGATGTTGGCAATATCAGTTGGTTCAGTGTATTTTGTGCCATTTTGCACTAACTTTGCCATTAAGATTCTTAACATAGCTAAAGATTGCCTTGTGGTTATCTTTGGAGTCCTTGGCAAGTTTTCTTTCAAAGCTCGTCTTGGACGATTTTATGAGGCATCGTAGTTTCTTGTTGATACTGATCAGGGATGTCTTCCCTTCTTGGGATTTTACTCTTTTCTGTGCTAGTTTCCTCCTTCTTTTGTATAGCTTGTTTATGGCAGGGGTCCACCAGACTGGTTTCCTTTTCTTAGAGGAGTGAGTCTTGGTTTTGCTTGGGATAGCATGATCCATGCATTCTTGTCGGTGCCCATAGAATGCATTAATAAAGGATTTTGCAGCTTGGACAGCATTATCCTTTAGCATGGGGGCTTTGAAACTTTCCACCTCTGTCTTAAGTAACGTGAAGCTTGTTTTTGAAAAGTTTTTCATGGTAGTTTCCTTGTCCAGGGGTGGGGGCAGAATATAGATATCCAAAGTGATTTGTTTATGGTCAGATCTAACAAGCGAGGGGTTGACCAGGTGATGACCAGGTCCAATATGTTGTCACCTCTGGTGGGAGTGTTGACCAGTTGTTCCAGGGCATTTGAGTTTATAAATTCTAGGAAATGTTGGGCAAGGGAGTTAGTACTTGAGTAGTTCTCCCAGTAAATGTTTGGGTAGTTGAAATCATCCAATACTAGGGTGTTTGGTAGGACCTTTATGTTACCCAGTGTTTCCAGAAATGCAGAATGGGGGTCCTGGGACATGGTGGGTGATCTGTAGCAATCTACAATTTCAATTAGACTTTTTCCCATTGTTAGTTGCATGTGGATAATCTCTGAAGTATCGTGTTGTGCCACTAACCTGGAGGTGTGGGTATCCTTGATGAATATGGATACTCCCTCGCCTTTTGTATTTCGGTCCGGGTTCTGTGGCCGAAATGTATGGTACGAGTTGTAGCCTGGTAGTGCTGGAGTGCTCTCTGGAGCCTTAAACCAGGTTTCTGTTACTGCACATATATCAATTTTCTCTATACTGAGGAGTGCCTCAAGTGCATGCATTTTGAGGTTTAGACTTCTGGCATTGAGTAGTATTACCCTCAGATTTTTGTTACTTGTGCTATTTATGGTGGTGGGTTTGTCTTTTGAGCCTTGCCTAAAAAAGGCACTATGGGGTGGCAAGAGCCTTGGCCAGTATTTGAAAGCCTAAGGGTGACAGGTGTAAGCCATATCTAGTAAAGCAGTATGGCTTGTCGAGCATGTCATCCCAGGCAGACAGACACTGGATCCCCTTTGAATGACACCAGAAACTTAGAAAATTGTTGAAATTGATAATTTTTGTTTATATCGTGGTATCATTCTTGGTGAGGGCAAGATGCTACTCAGTGTCAGGATCATACTGGCCTGGGCTACGTAATCAGAGAGCTCTTCCATGTCTCTTTTCATGTAGTCCAGGGAGGTATGGCTCAGGTTATTCACACCAACATGGACAATAACAGAGTCATATTTGTGCTTGTTCTGGAGTGACCTGAGTGCTTATGTTATGTGGTGGATCCTGGCACCCAACAGGCAGCTAACAGTAACCTTCTCCTTATTCAGTCTAGTGAGTGGGATATCAGTGTGCCTGACTATAGAGTCACCTATTACTACTATGTTGGGTATGTTATTTTGCCTTGAGGGCTGTGATTGCGTGGTACACTGGTTTTGTGGTTTTGTGAAGTATGTGTTTCATGGATTGTGTTAGGGGGGTGGAGGTTGCTTGAATGTCTGCTTTGGAGGAGTCTGTTGCTTTTGCAGATTTTTATTTAGAGCCTCCAGGTATGTTTTCGTGTATTTACCTGTGTTTTTTGCCGGTGCTGGTTTAATGGGACTATGTGAGACTGGTGGTGAAATGCCAGTATTTCCCTTCTCCTCTTGACTGTCTGATCCAGTCTTGGGTTGAGAGAGCTTAGCCTCCAGTTTGGCTGCATAATTGCATCTCTCGCATGTATTAGTGTTTGTTGGTAGGAGGAGAGGGTTGTCTGTATACATGAGGCAGTTGTAACATTGCCTTAGAATGCCCAGATTCACCAGTTGGACTGGAGAGTACACCTGAAACTGCCCTTTGGACATGCCTGGATAAGTGCAGTAAACTGTTTTACTGAATGGCTGGTAAGGTTGAATAGAGAGCCTTGTCCTTCTGTAGTGCTAGAGTTTATAAGTGCTTGCTATGAGTTTTGAGCAAGTGCCGGGCTGAGAAATGAATGGCTTGAACGCTTAATTTGAAAGTTTGTCTAGTTTCTAGGGAAAAATTGAAGAAGAGACTTTGTAGAGCTGGGAATAGTTATACCCTAGCTATCTGGCGCTAACCGGTGCTGCCCGGCACGCAAAACTGGGCAAATGCGTTTTTTATAGCAGGGAAATGAAAGAGGTAGAAATTAGCCCAAAATGGCCAATAAACTTCTACTTTCTGGGCTGAAACCACTCCTCCAGGGACAGATAGGTTGCTCAAAGCTCCCCTCTCACACAGGTGAACAGAGAAACCTCCTTCTATCCAAATAAGGTATGGCAAACACAGGGATTTGTAACACAGCCCTGAATTCAGCACTAACCTGAAAACTGGACTATACTAGCTTGGAAAGGCAGGAAACAAGTATATTTCTTTTCAGAAAATAAAACAGATACAATCAAAAAAACACTTTAAATGCACATAAAAAGATGCTTATTGTTATATATCTCAGTTCAGAGTTGTAGTCAATGCCCCTAGTAATAAAGTAGGAAGAAACACAAATACAGTAAAAGCAGATGAATAAAGTGCAATTTTTTTTATATATATACAACAACAGAAAATTAACAATCTGATTTAAACAAGTTACCCAATTAACCAGAAAAAAAAATAAAAACTGAGCCCTGTTCCAGCAGTCTTCAATCAGACAGGTTCTAACTGCACACTCCCACTACTAGGGTTCAGGGGAACCTTCTCCAGAAAAGATGGCCTGGATCAGTGCTCAAGTTATACAAACAAAGCTAGATTCAGCAGGCCTGAATCTGGTCTTATGCTACAGTAACAAGGCGCACCAATTTCAGAAACAAACAATTCAAATAAGGAGGCACAATAAGCCAGTGACCAGCTCAGTAGGGCAGAATCCAGCCTCTCCCCCCACAAGAGTGCAGACCACAAACATTCTTAATGTAGAATAACTGGCCTGAAGCCCAAGTGCTTAAACCAGAACTAATACACTTTTAGAATAACAGACACTGAGCTTTCAATAAGAAATTCCCAGCTTAGAAGGATGTAAGCTGCCTGTCCTGCCACAACAATGCAGACCACAAACCTTCTTAATGTAAAAACAACATTGTTCCACAGAAACTCATCAGGATGGATGACTGGAACATAAATCTTAAATTAATTAGCTAACTGACTGACAACTACACACGTATATGCTTTCACTCCAGCTGCTTACATAAAATGGCACTCTGCATGCACATACTCAGTACTTTTATGCATGTACCCATGAACTACAGTGACTTTAAAAGTACAACACACACAGTATGATCTAAACTGCTTGTGTTCAAGTGGGTTATCTGGTCTACTCCACATTCCCAAGACATGCTGCAGGTGGATTAGATATTCTAAATTGGCCTTAGGTGTGAGAGGTACATGCAGGTGCCTTCTGAAGAAGGTTGGGCACTGGGCTGGCAACTGAACAATGTAAAATTCCACTGCCCTTGTTCTGCAGATTGATGATCCACCGTGGTGATCCCTAATGGGCACAGCAGAAAGGTAAAGAAGAAGACTCGTCTTTAGAGCTAGAGAGTCACAGATAATAATTAAACCAAACCAGCCAGCAGCACAAGGCCTATAAAAACCTGTCACAGATAATAATTAAACCAAACCAGCCAGCAGCACACGACCTATAAAAACCTGTCACAGATAATAATCAAACCAAACTAGCCAGCAGCACAAGACCTATAAAAACCTGTCACAGATAATAATTAAACCAAACCAGCCAGCAGCACATGACCTATAAAAACCTGTCACAGATAATAATCAAACCAAACTAGCCAGCAGCACAAGGCCTATAAAAACCTGTCACAGATAATAATTAAACCAAACCAGCCAGCAGCACAAGTCCTATAAAAACCTGTCACAGATAATAATTAAACCAAACCAGCCAGCAGCACAAGACCTATAAAAACCTGTCACAGATAATAATTAAACCAAACCAGCCAGCAGCACACGACCTATAAAAACCTGTCACAGATAATAATCAAACCAAACTAGCCAGCAGCACAAGACCTATAAAAACCTGTTACAGATAATAATTAAACCGAACCAGCCAGCAGCACAAGACCTATAAAGACCTGTCACAGATAATAATCAAACCAAATCAGCCAGCAGCACAAGGCCTATAAAAACCTGTCACAGATAATAATTAAACCAAACCAGCCAGCAGCACAAGGCCTATAAAAACCTGTCACAGATAATAATCAAACCAAACCAGCCAGCAGCACAAGACCTATAAAAACCTGTCACAGATAATAATTAAACCAAACCAGCCAGCAGCACAAGACCTATAAAAACCTGTCACAGATAGTAATCAAACCAAACCAGCCAGCAGCACAAGGCCTATAAAAACCTGTCACAGATAATTATTAAACCAAACCAGCCAGCAGCACAAGGCCTATAAAAACCGGTCACAGATAATAATCAAACCAAACCAGCCAGCAGCACAAGGCCTATAAAAACCTGTCACAGATAATAATTAAACCAAACCAGCCAGCAGCACAAGACCTATAAAAACCTGTCACAGATAATAATTAAACCAAACCAGCCAGCAGCACACGACCTATAAAAACCTGTCACAGATAATAATTAAACCAAACCAGCCAGCAGCACAAGACCTATAAAAACCTGTCAGAGATAATAAATAAACCAAATCAGCCAGCAGCACAAGGCCTATAAAAACCTGTCACAGATAATAATCAAACCAAACCAGCCAGCAGCACACGACCTATAAAAACCTGTCACAGATAATAATTAAACCAAACCAGCCAGCAGCACAAGGCCTATAAAAACCTGTCACAGATAATAATTAAACCAAACCAGCCAGCAGCACAAGGCCTATAAACACCAATCACAGATAATAATTAAACCAAACCAGCCAGCAGCACAAGACCTATAAAAACCTGTCACAGATAATAATCAAACCAGCCAGCAGCACAAGACCTATAAAAACCTGTCACAGATAATAATTAAACCAAACCAGCCAGCAGCACAAGGCCTATAAAAACCTGTCACAGATAATAATTAAACCAAACCAGCCAGCAGCACAAGACCTATAAAAACCTGTCACAGATAATAATCAAACCAAACCAGCCAGCAGCACAAGACCTATAAAAACCTGTCACATAATAATTAAACCAAACCAGCCAGCAGCACAAGTCCTATAAAAACTTGTCACAGATAATAATCAAACCAAACCAGCCAGCAGCACAAGACCTATAAAAACCTGTCACATAATAATTAAACCAAACCAGCCAGCAGCACACGACCTATAAATATCTGTCACAGATAATAATTAAACCAAACCAGCCAGCAGCACACGACCTATAAAAACCTGTCACAGATAATAATTAAACCAAACCAGCCAGCAGCACAAGAACTATAAATACCTGTCACAGATAATAATTAAACCAAACCAGCCAGCAGCACAAGACCTATAAAAACCTGTCACAGATAATAATTAAACCAAACCAGCCAGCAGCACAAGGCCTATAAAAACCTGTCACAGATAATAATCAAACCAAACCAGCCAGCAGCACAAGACCAATAAAAACCTGTCACAGATAATAATTAAACCAAACCAGCCAGCGGCACACGACCTATAAAAACCTGTCACAGATAATAATCAAACCAAACCAGCCAGCAGCACAAGACCTATAAAAGCCTGTCACATAATAATTAAACCAAACCAGCCAGCAGCACAAGACCTATAAATACCTGTCACAGATAATAATCAAACCAAACCAGCCAGCAGCACACGACCTATAAAAACCTGTCACAGATAATAATTAAACCAAACCAGCCAGCAGCACAAGACCTAGAAAAACCTGTCACAGATAATAATTAAACCAAACCAGCAAGCAGCACAAGACCTATAAAAACCTGTCAGAGATAATAATTAAACCAAACCAGCCAGCAGCACAAGACCTATAAAAACCTGTCACAGATAATAATTAAACCAAACCAGCCAGCAGCACAAGACCTATAAATACCTGTCACAGATAATAATTAAACCAAACCAGCCAGCAGCACAAGTCCTATAAAAACCTGTCACAGATAATAATCAAACCAAACCAGCCAGCAGCACAAGACCTATAAAAACCTGTCACAGATAATAATTAAACCAAACCAGCCAGCAGCACAAGGCCTATAAAAACCTGTCACAGATAATAATCAAACCAAACCAGCCAGCAGCACAAGGCCTATAAAAACATGTCACATTTAATAATTAAACCAAACCAGCCAGCAGCACACGACCTATAAAAACCTGTCACAGATAATAATTAAACCAAACCAGCCAGCAGCACAAGACCTATAAAAACCTGTCACAGATAATAATTAAACCAAATCAGCCAGCAGCACAAGACCTATAAAAACCTGTCAGAGATAATAATTAAACCAAACCAGCCAGCAGCACAAGACCTATAAAAACCTGTCACAGATAATAATTAAGCCAAACCAGCCAGCAGCACAAGACCTATAAAAACCTGTCACAGATAATAATTAAACCAAACCAGCCAGCAGCACACGACCTATAAAAACCTGTCACAGATAATAATTAAACCAAACCAGCCAGCAGAACAAGACCTATAAAAAACCTGTCACAGATAATAATCAAACCAAACCATCCAGCAGCACAAGTCCTATAAAAACCTGTCACAGATAATAATCAAACCAAACCAGACAGCAGCACACGGCCTATAACAACCTGTCAGAGATAATATTTAAACTAAACCAGCCAGCAGCACAAGACCTATAAAAACCTGTCACAGATAATAATTAAACCAAACCAGCCAGCAGCACATGACCTATAAAAGCCTGTCACAGATAATAATCAAACCATACTAGCCAGCAGCACAAGACCTATAAAAACCTGTCACAGATAATAATCAAACCAAACCATCCAGCTGCACAAGTCCTATAAAAACCTGTCAGAGATAATAATTAAACCAAACCAGCCAGCAGCACAAGGCCTATAAAAGCCTGTCACAGATAATTATTAAACCAAACCAGACAGCAGCACAAGGCCTATAAAAACCTGTCACAGATAATAATTAAACCAAACCAGCCAGCAGCACAAGGCCTATAAAAACCTGTCACAGATAATAATTAAACCAAACCAGCCAGCAGCACAAGACCTATAAAAACCTGTCACAGATAATAATCAAACCAAACCAGCCAGCAGCACAAGACCTATAAAAACCTGTCACATAATAATTAAACCAAACCATCCAGCAGCACAAGTCCTATAAAAACTTGTCACAGATAATAATCAAACCAAACCAGCCAGCAGCACAAGACCTATAAAAACCTGTCACATAATAATTAAACCAAACCAGCCAGCAGCACACGACCTATAAATATCTGTCACAGATAATAATTAAACCAAACCAGCCAGCAGCACACGACCTATAAAAACCTGTCACAGATAATAATTAAACCAAACCAGCCAGCAGCACAAGAACTATAAATACCTGTCACAGATAATAATTAAACCAAACCAGCCAGCAGCACAAGACCTATAAAAACCTGTCACAGTTAATAATTAAACCAAACCAGCCAGCAGCACAAGGCCTATAAAAACCTGTCACAGATAATAATTAAACCAAACCAGCCAGCAGCACAAGACCAATAAAAACCTGTCACAGATAATAATTAAACCAAACCAGCCAGCGGCACACGACCTATAAAAACCTGTCACAGATAATAATCAAACCAAACCAGCCAGCAGCACAAGACCTATAAAAGCCTGTCACATAATAATTAAACCAAACCAGCCAGCAGCACAAGACCTATAAATACCTGTCACAGATAATAATCAAACCAAACCAGCCAGCAGCACACGACCTATAAAAACCTGTCACAGATAATAATTAAACCAAACCAGCCAGCAGCACAAGACCTAGAAAAACCTGTCACAGATAATAATTAAACCAAACCAGCAAGCAGCACAAGACCTATAAAAACCTGTCAGAGAGAATAATTAAACCAAACCAGCCAGCAGCACAAGACCTATAAAAACCTGTCACAGATAATAATTAAACCAAACCAGCCAGCAGCACAAGACCTTTAAATACCTGTCACAGATAATAATTAAACCAAACCAGCCAGCAGCACAAGTCCTATAAAAACCTGTCACAGATAATAATCAAACCAAACCAGCCAGCAGCACAAGACCTATAAAAACCTGTCACAGATAATAATTAAACCAAACCAGCCAGCAGCACAAGGCCTATAAAAACCTGTCACAGATAATAATCAAACCAAACCAGCCAGCAGCACAAGGCCTATAAAAACATGTCACATATAATAATTAAACCAAACCAGCCAGCAGCACACGACCTATAAAAACCTGTCACAGATAATAATTAAACCAAACCAGCCAGCAGCACAAGACCTATAAAAACCTGTCACAGATAATAATTAAACCAAATCAGCCAGCAGCACAAGACCTATAAAAACCTGTCAGAGATAATAATTAAACCAAACCAGCCAGTAGCACAAGACCTATAAAAACCTATCACAGATAATAATTAAGCCAAACCAGCCAGCAGCACAAGACCTATAAAAACCTGTCACAGATAATAATTAAACCAAACCAGCCAGCAGCACACGACCTATAAAAACCTGTCACAGATAATAATTAAACCAAACCAGCCAGCAGCACAAGACCTATAAAAACCTGTCACAGATAATAATCAAACCAAACCATCCAGCAGCACAAGTCCTATAAAAACCTGTCACAGATAATAATCAAACAAAACCAGACAGCAGCACACGGCCTATAACAACCTGTCAGAGATAATAATTAAACTAAACCAGCCAGCAGCACAAGGCCTATAAAAACCTGTCACAGATAATAATTAAACCAAACCAGCCAGCAGCACACGACCTATAAAAGCCTGTCAGAGATAATAATCAAACCATACTAGCCAGCAGCACAAGACCTATAAAAACCTGTCACAGATAATAATCAAACCAAACCATCCAGCAGCACAAGTCCTATAAAAACCTGTCAGAGATAATAATTAAACCAAACCAGCCAGCAGCACAAGGCCTATAAAAACCTGTCACAGATAATTATTAAACCAAACCAGACAGCAGCACAAGGCCTATAAAAACCTGTCACAGATAATAATAAACCAAACCAGCCAGCAGCACAAGGCCTATAAAAACCTGTCACAGATAATAATTAAACCAAACCAGACAGCAGCACAAGACCTATAAAAACCTGTCACAGATAATAATCAAACCAAACCAGCCAGCAGCACAAGGCCTATAAAAACCTGTCACAGATAATAATTAAACCAAACCAGCCAGCAGCACAAGACCTATAAAAACCTGTCACAGATAATAATTAAACCAAACCAGCCAGCAGCACACGACCTATAAAAACCTGTCACAGATAATAATTAAACCAAACCAGCCAGCAGCACAAGACCTATAAAAACCTGTCAGAGATAATAATTAAACCAAATCAGCCAGCAGCACAAGGCCTATAAAAACCTGTCACAGATAATAATCAAACCAAACCAGCCAGCAGCACACGACCTATAAAAACCTGTCACAGATAATAATTAAACCAAACCAGCCAGCAGCACAAGGACTATAAAAACCTGTCACAGATAATAATTAAACCAAACCAGCCAGCAGCACAAGGCCTATAAAAACCTGTCACAGATAATAATTAAACCAAACCAGCCAGCAGCACAAGACCTATAAAAACCTGTCACAGATAATAATCAAACCAGCCAGCAGCACAAGACCTATAAAAACTTGTCACAGATAATAATTAAACCAAACCAGCCAGCAGCACAAGGCCTATAAAAACCTGTCACAGATAATAATTAAACCAAACCAGCCAGCAGCACAAGACCTATAAAAACCTGTCACAGATAATAATCAAACCAAACCAGCCAGCAGCACAAGACCTATAAAAACCTGTCACATAATAATTAAACCAAACCAGCCAGCAGCACAAGTCCTATAAAAACTTGTCACAGATAATAATCAAACCAAACCAGCCAGCAGCACAAGACCTATAAAAACCTGTCACATAATAATTAAACCAAACCAGCCAGCAGCACGCGACCTATAAATATCTGTCACAGATAATAATTAAACCAATCCAGCCAGCAGCACACGACCTTTAAAAACCTGTCACAGATAATAATTAAACCAAACCAGCCAGCAGCACAAGACCTAGAAAAACCTGTCACAGATAATAATTAAACCAAACCAGCATACAGCACAAGACCTATAAAAACCTGTCAGAGATAATAATTAAACCAAACCAGCCAGCAGCACAAGGCCTATAAAAACCTGTCACAGATAATAATTAAACCAAACCAGCCAGCAGCACAAGACCTATAAATACCTGTCACAGATAATAATTAAACCAAACCAGCCAGCAGCACAAGTCCTATAAAAACCTGTCACAGATAATAATCAAACCAAACCAGCCAGCAGCACAAGACCTATAAACACCTGTCACAGACAATAATTAAACCAAACCAGCCAGCAGCACAAGGCCTATAAAAACCTGTCACAGATAATAATCAAACCAAACCAGCCAGCAGCACAAGGCCTATAAAAACATGTCACAGATAATAATTAAACCAAACCAGCCAGCAGCACACGACCTATAAAAACCTGTCACAGATAATAATTAAACCAAACCAGCCAGCAGCACAAGACCTATAAAAACCTGTCACAGATAATAATTAAACCAAATCAGCCAGCAGCACAAGACCTATAAAAACCTGTCAGAGATAATAATTAAACCAAACCAGCCAGCAGCACAAGACCTATAAAAACCTGTCACAGATAATAATTAAGCCAAACCAGCCAGCAGCACAAGACCTATAAAAACCTGTCACAGATAATAATTAAACCAAACCAGCCAGCAGCACACGACCTATAAAAATCTGTCTCAGATAATAATTAAACCAAACCAGCCAGCAGCACAAGACCTATAAAAACCTGTCACAGATAATAATCAAACCAAACCATCCAGCAGCACAAGTCCTATAAAAACCTGTCACAGATAATAATCAAACCAAACCAGACAGCAGCACACGGCCTATAAAAACCTGTCAGAGATAATAATTAAACTAAACCAGCCAGCAGCACAAGGCCTATAAAAACCTGTCACAGATAATAATTAAACCAAACCAGCCAGCAGCACACGACCTATAAAAGCCTGTCACAGATAATAATCAAACCAAACTAGCCAGCAGCACAAGACCTATAAAAACCTGTCACAGATAATAATCAAACCAAACCATCCAGCAGCACAAGTCCTATAAAAACCTGTCAGAGATAATAATTAAACCAAACCAGCCAGCAGCACAAGGCCTATAAAAACCTGTCACAGATAATTATTAAACCAAACCAGCCAGCAGCACACGACCTATAAAAACCTGTCACAGATAATAATTAAACCAAACCAGCCAGCAGCACAAGACCTATAAAAACCTGTCAGAGATAATAATTAAACCAAATCAGCCAGCAGCACAAGGCCTATAAAAACCTGTCACAGATAATAATCAAACCAAACGAGCCAGCAGCACACGACCTATAAAAACCTGTCACAGATAATAATTAAACCAAACCAGCCAGCAGCACAAGGCCTATAAAAACCTGTCACAGATAATAATTAAACCAAACCAGCCAGCAGCACAAGGCCTATAAAAACCTGTCACAGATAATAATTAAACCAAACCAGCCAGCAGCACAAGACCTATAAAAACCTGTCACAGATAATAATCAAACCAGCCAGCAGCACAAAACCTATAAAAACCTGTCACAGATAATAATTAAACCAAACCAGCCAGCAGCACAAGGCCTATAAAAACCTGTCACAGATAATAATTAAACCAAACCAGCCAGCAGCACAAGACCTATAAAAACCTGTCACAGATAATAATCAAACCAAACCAGCCAGCAGCACAAGACCTATAAAATCCTGTCACATAATAATTAAACCAAACCAGCCAGCAGCACAAGTCCTATAAAAACTTGTCACAGATAATAATCAAACCAAACCAGCCAGCAGCACAAGACCTATAAAAACCTGTCACATAATAATTAAACCAAACCAGCTAGCAGCACGCGACCTATAAATATCTGTCACAGATAATAATTAAACCAAACCAGCCAGCAGCACACGACCTATAAAAACCTGTCACAGATAATAATTAAACCAAACCAGCCAGCAGCACAAGAACTATAAATACCTGTCACAGATAATAATTAAACCAAACCAGCCAGCAGCACAAGACCTATAAAAACCTGTCACAGATAATAATTAAACCAAACCAGCCAGCAGCACAAGACCTATAAAAACCTGTCACAGATAATAATTAAACCAAACCAGCCAGCAGCACAAGGCCTATAAAAACCTGTCACAGATAATAATCAAACCAAACCAGCCAGCAGCACAAGACCAATAAAAACCTGTCACAGATAATAATTAAACCAAACCAGCCAGCGGCACACGACCTATAAAAGCCTGTCACAGATAATAATCAAACCAAACCAGCCAGCAGCACAAGGTCTATAAAAACCTTTCACAGATAATAATCAAACCAAACCAGCCAGCAGCACAAGACCTATAAAAGCCTGTCACATAATAATTATACCAAACCAGCCAGCAGCACAAGACCTATAAATACCTGTCACAGATAATAATCAAACCAAACCAGCCAGCAGCACACGACCTATAAAAACCTGTCACAGATAATAATTAAACCAAACCAGCCAGCAGCACAAGACCTAGAAAAACCTGTCACAGATAATAATTAAACCAAACCAGCAAGCAGCACAAGACCTATAAAAACCTGTTAGAGATAATAATTAAACCAAACCAGCCAGCAGCACAAGACCTATAAAAACCTGTCACAGATAATAATTAAACCAAACCAGCCAGCAGCACAAGACCTATAAATACCTGTCACAGATAATAATTAAACCAAACCAGCCAGCAGCTCAAGTCCTATAAAAACCTGTCACAGATAATAATCAAACCAAACCAGCCAGCAGCACAAGACCTATAAAAACCTGTCACAGATAATAATTAAACCAAACCAGCCAGCAGCACAAGGCCTATAAAAACCTGTCACAGATAATAATCAAACCAAACCAGCCAGCAGCACAAGGCCTATAAAAACATGTCACAGATAATAATTAAACCAAACCAACCAGCAGCACACGACCTATAAAAACCTGTCACAGATAATAATTAAACCAAACCAGCCAGCAGCACAAGACCTATAAAAACCTGTCACAGATAATAATTAAACCAAATCAGCCAGCAGCACAAGACCTATAAAAACCTGTCAGAGATAATAATTAAACCAAACCAGCCAGCAGCACAAGACCTATAAAAACCTGTCACAGATAATAATTAAACCAAACCAGCCAGCAGCACAAGACCTATAAAAACCTGTCACAGATAATAATTAAACCAAACCAGCCAGCAGCACACGACCTATAAAAACCTGCCACAGATAATAATTAAACCAAACCAGCCAGCAGCACAAGACCTATAAAAACCTGTCACAGATAATAATCAAACCAAACCATCCAGCAGCACAAGTCCTATAAAAACCTGTCACAGATAATAATCAAACCAAACCAGCCAGCAGCACACGGCCTATAAAAACCTGTCAGAGATAATAATTAAACTAAACCAGCCAGCAGCACAAGACCTATAAAAACCTGTCACAGATAATAATTAAACCAAACCAGCCAGCAGCACAAGGCCTATAAAAACCTGTCACAGATAATAATTAAACCAAACCAGCCAGCAGCACACGACCTATAAAAGCCTGTCACAGATAATAATCAAACCAAACTAGCCAGCAGCACAAGACCTATAAAAACCTGTCACAGATAATAATCAAACCAAACCATCCAGCAGCACAAGTCCTATAAAAACCTGTCACAGATAACAATTAAACCAAACCAGCCAGCAGCACAAGGCCTATAAAAAGCTGTCACAGATAATAATTAAACCAAACCAGCCAGCAGCACAAGACCTATAAAAACCTGTCACAGATAATAATCAAACCAAACCAGCCAGCAGTACAAGACCTATAAAAATCTGTCACAGATAATAATTAAACCAAACCAGCCAGCAGCACAAGACCTATAAAAACCTGTCAGAGATAATAATTAAACCAAACCAGCCAGCAGCACAAGACCTATAAAAACCTGTCACAGATAATAATTAAACCAAACCAGCCAGCAGCACAAGGCCTATAAAAACCTGTCACAGATAATAATTAAATCAAACCAGCCAGCAGCACACGACCTATAAAAGCCTGTCACAGATAATAATCAAACCAAACTAGCCAGCAGCACAAGGCCTATAAAAACCTGTCACAGATAATAATTAAACCAAACCAGCCAGCAGCACAAGACCTATAAAAACCTGTCACAGATAATAATTAAACCAAACCAGCCAGCAGCACAAGACCTATAAAAACCTGTCACAGATAATAATTAAACCATACCAGCCAGCAGCACAAGAACTATAAATACCTGTCACAGATAATAATTAAACCAAATCAGCCAGCAGCACAAGACCTATAAAACCCTGTCACAGATAATAATTAAACCAAACCAGCCAGCAGCACATGACCTATAAAAACCTGTCACAGATAATAATCAAACCAAACCAGCCAGCAGCACAAGGCCTATAAAAACTTGTCACAGATAATAATTAAACCAAACCAGCCAGCAGCACAAGACCTATGAAAACCTGTCACTGATAATAATTAAACCAAACCAGCCAGCAGCACAAGACCTATAAAAACCTGTCACATTTTGTCTATTTTCAACAACTAATAATCAAAACCCCAAAAGAATTTTAAATTGAACATAACAAAAAATTGTCAAACAAAAGTTGGTTGATCATAGATCTGCCTGAGGAGTCCTGCTTGGTGCAGTGGGTTGGGGCATTGGGTTTGATTCTGATTGACAGTGGTGTGGAGAACCAATGCCATTTATTATACTGCAAGATAAGGATATGATCTGTAGCAGGCTAGAATTATCCCATTGTTAGTGGATTTTTTAGTGGGTGAGAGTCCCACAGTACCAGGGTAAGCTCAGAGTCTGGTCATCATTAGCTTTCACCTCGTTGCAGTGCTAAAAAATAAAGTAAATTTTGATCCATACTAATTCTAATGATCTATTATGAATGCTACGTGCTATGAGTTGTGCCAACATTATGTTGTAATTTTTTGCCCAAATTGCCACTTCAAAGTGTCTATTACCTCCTAATATCTGATTACTATCCATACTATATAGGGATGCAAGAAGTTTTACATCACTCTTTAGGAGGCTATAACCACTGGCTTTAGCGAAAGTTACTCAAAAGTAACTCACATTTAAGTTATT
This sequence comes from Protopterus annectens, assembly GCF_019279795.1. NCBI lineage: Eukaryota > Metazoa > Chordata > Ceratodontiformes > Protopteridae > Protopterus > Protopterus annectens. The sequence continues at coordinate 1,780,264,813 of NC_056744.1, read as the reverse complement.
AGTTACTAAAAAAAGCAATATACTACTATTACTAGTTACTATTTTGAAAAAGTAACTAGTTATATTAATAGTTACTAGAAATTGTAATATATTACTCCCATCACTGAGTAGAGAACATTGCTTTTCCTGTTATTAGCCAGGTTGGTGTCTGTTTGGGGTGCGCATATAAATAGCTCTCAGTCATGACTAAATCTTCGTACAAAGATGTTAATACTTTTAACCAAAAGTTAGGTAGGTACTGCATCTGGACCTGGAGTTTTCTAATTAGAGGCTTTACTTAACTTTGTTTCAATCTCTCTGGCTGTTATTTCATCCCATTTCATATCCTGTACCATTAAAACTTCTTATTTTTTCTTTTACTTCTATACATTTAGCATCTTTGTTATGTTCCACAGTATCTTCATAGATACTTCTCCAAAATGTATCTATTTATTCGTTTTTTGGCTGTCTTTTAATTCCTTTTACCTTATTTCCCAATTCTCTATAAAACCTTTTTGGGTCATCAGTAAATTGCTTATTTTGTACTTTTCTTTATATTTATCTGAGTATCTTCTAGGTTTTTCCACCTGTGCTGAAATTTTTAGTTTGTTATTTGTGATAGTGCATGATAGATCCTGGCCTGGTTGGTTCTAATACTGCACATTGCTTTTATCACATCTATCTTTCTAAGTATTTTTGTTGATCTGTTCCCTCTTATATAGTCTTCTAACAGTGACACTTCTTGTCTTAATTGCTTTATAGTTTTCTCCATTCGATACTTCCATGATGGTATTCGATTTCTCCCCTTCCTTTCTCTCACTACCATGTGTTCTTGTGGTATGACTTTATCAGTTACTGATTTAGCTACACAGTAATATATCCTGTTTGCTTCTGTTATATCACATGGATCTCTATGGACAGTCCTAATTACTGTGTTCATTTCTTTTATCAAACTTCTGACTTTTTGGGTTTTATTAACCTTCTGCAGTCTATTTCTCTCATTGACCTGATATATCTGTTTGTGTCTATTAAATCAAGGAACTCTTCTCTTAGCTCATTTTCTTCCAAACTGAGGGCACATCCCTTGTTTTCCATTTCCTGTGAGCATTCTATAGAAAGTTCTGTCGCATTTTCCTGTGGCACATTCTCTTCAGTTTCATCCTGTGTCATCTGTTGTTCTGTCATATGGAAACTCACTGGCCTATCACTCCTCAACATTGACTGCATCAGAGTTTCCACAGTTTCCTGTTCCTTTCCTTACTGTCTAGCTTCAAGTGAACGTTTAAACTGGTTTCCTGTGGAAGGCTCCAAAATACCTTCATATGGCACCTGACCAATTGCTTCCTGTTCCATTGATTCCCCTTAATTTGGATATCCATTACTCTATCCTCTTGTGGTGCTTTCTTAATTAGATTTCCTACACTGAATCCTTCACTTTGCAGGTATTTTATCACCTCAGTTTCTATTTCTTTAATGTCTCCATTACTAATCTCCTTTTCTGCTTTTCCTCTTTGTCTTCTTATTTTTTTGTATTGTAAAGTTGTCCATGTCTAGATTCCTTTGCCTTTGTTTCTCTTCAAATATCTTTGGTGCTGCTCTTTTTGTATTGGTTAGTTTTGCTTTCTCCTTTGCATAAATATTACACCATAGTAAATCTCTTTGTCTTTCCCATGTCCAAATGTCTTCTTTAGATGTCAACTGAGCTTCCTGTTTCTCCCTACTTTGGGGACTCACTCCATCCTGCTGTGATGTAACCTGTGCCAGGCCAAATCCTTCACTTCGCAGACACTCCATAACTTCAACTTCTATTTTTTAACTTCTGCTTTGCTAATCTTCTTTTCTACATTCCATCTTTGTGGTGTTATTTTTTTATTGTGAAATTTTCCATATCTGCATGCCTTTGCTTGTGTTTCTATTTGAATATCTTTGGGGCTGCCTTCTTTACATTGATTAATTTGGTTTTCTCCTTTGTATATATATTGCACCATATCAAATCTCTCTTTCTTTCCCATGCCCATATTTCTTTTATATACTTTTCAAATATCTCTTGGCTTTGTTGTTTATATTTTTGCACTTCCTCGGATGCTTCTTTTTCCAAACAGGTCAAGGTTTCTTGATCTATATACTGTTTTTCACAAATCTGTTGTATCAATGAACACAAATTTTCATTTGAAGCTTCTGACAGTTTTTCTTGAGGAAGTATTTTTCTTTCCTCTAATTTCTCTCTTAATCATTTTATATATTTTGTGTGTGGAAATTCTGGGGTTTTGCATAATCGTAACAATTTCTTTTTTATTCTCAATAGTCCACTTTATTGTTTTTATGGCTCTTCTTTGGCCTATCAGTTTTTTTGATTTTTGTGGACTGCTACTTCCTTCCACAACGAGGGGTGGGGGCTTCCTCCCCCTGGGCCTGGCTTGGCCCCATTGTAGGAATGTTTCTGTATTTTCAGGATTCTACACTGTCATTTTTTCCAGTCCTGGCACCAGTGTGGCTACCAGGATCAAGGAACTTTTTTATCCTGGGTCTTGTGCACCCAGCTATCTTTTTCAGTTTTTAACATACTTCTGTCCATGATAGTATAAATACAGTCTATATATCAGTGTTGCCTTGGTGAGATTTTGTAAAAACAGGGTCCACCTCATGAAGGTACACACCAAGACTTGAGGATGAATTCAGTTTTAGCACTACTACTCCTCTCCTTTGCTTCCTGACTTTTCATCTTTCCATTTGGACCCCTACTGTAGGTTGCTCTACATGATGTATAAGAGCTTAAACTCATTCACAATGTAGTCAGGCATCAAACTTAAGAAAGCTGCCATGCCTCCCAACTGTAGAAGAACTCTTCCCCAAAATTCCTCAGAGTGTTGCTACAGTATTCTGCTCCCTTTTTACTTATTTATTTATGTCTTCATGGACCACTGCATCCAGTTTCCCGCTGTATGCATATCTGTAGCAGCATTCATAACTGAGATGACCAGAGGCTTCTTCATCTGCAGCACCAGTCAGGAATTTTACTTCCCTGAGCTGTCTAAATGATCCCAGATATAGCAGTTCAGACACAATGTATGACAACTAAAGCTTACCGAGATCTTAGGGTTACTTATTTTATATCTACGCTGTGTGACAAAGCTAGCTTTTAGCCTTGTTACTGCATATCAGAACTATATGGTATATATTTCTATTTTTGCTGCATTGGCTACAATACCCTCAGGTCTAATCTGTACTCTAAGATGGGCATTTGAAACAGATGATGTAGTGACATTTGTATTCCTGCAAAATATTTAAAACATCAGGCAAGTATTAATGCCAGAAAGACAAACTGTGGCATGTTACTGAGTCAGATTCTTGAAGGTAACATCTGTCAAACAACTGACTCTGGGGTGTGACATTATGTTACTTTAATAAAAAATAATAATATACACCCTAGCCTATAATCTGAAAATTAATTACACCTAGGCTTAGCTTTTCTGTTTACATCATCTGTTTTGCACATAATTTTTCCCATGCATCTGTACCGAATCCTTGCCTAACCTCATGATTAATGTCTGCTGCAAACAGATATATAACCCACTGTATGTCTCAACTGCAAGAAACTCAAACTTCTTTTCTATAGAGTGAATGGTAAACTTTTTCATAATCCAAAAGAGAGTTCACATTTGGGGACTGTGCTTCAAAACTGGCATTATCTATTTGTGAATAAAAAGACATTTTGGGGGAAGGGTGGCTTTAATAAATACCAATACGGTTTAATGAACTTTAGTCTATAGTGTATTTTTATGTATACAAAGACTCTATGCAGAACAAATGCATAGTCAGATGTAAAACAAAGACATTTGAGAAGTAAGCACAGAATAAAAGATAACTAGAAAAATCAATGCACTGCTAATGTTACACATTTATTGTCAAATAAATTATGTGAAAACTTGTAGGAAACATTAACAGACTTGCAAAATAGTCACATGATCATCTCAGCTAAGTACATCCTACATCTCTCTTATCTGAGTCAGCTGACTTCCCATCAGGTAGTGCTCATAGCTTCTGCTCATTCTCACATTCAAAATTATTTTATTGACTGAGACAATTAGTTTGTTATTACCAGATAACAATAATGCACAACAGAGATATTACATTTTTCATAAGTATTATTTGCCTCTTAATTAAATTTATATCTAAGCATCATCTTGTTAAGTATTTAACTAAAAAATAACTATTTCCAATATGCTCATAGGTTCATAGGCTCTTAGACTAGTATTAGACTAGCTGCACTTGCAGGCCATTTTAAGCCTAGGAAATTTCTCTCTTTGTGCTCGACTTAACCTACCCCATTATAGATTGGCCTTATCCATCCCATAGTTGATAATTATATATTACCCTTCATGAAAATAACTGGGATCATACCATAGATAATATGAGGGCACTCATGCATGGGTAAAGCATTTAGGAACTGCCTCTGTCCATTAGTAGTGCAGGGGACAGCCCTGAGGTAAATTTACTGTTTCCCATTCATAGATCTACATTGTTTTAAATATGAATGGGGATGAATTTTGTTTTATGTGGATGTTTAGTCTGTTCCAGAGAAGCAGCATCCCCTGCAGCATATACCTGTCACTCCAAACCATTCGTTGATGTAGCAGAAAAGGTTTAGATCCCTAGACCAATTATTTCTGGTACCGTGCCACTTGGTGATGTGCAACAAATCAATTAGAAATGGGTTGGAGGATGCCCTATAGGCATGGTACAGCCTGCCTTTTAGAAGTCTGTAGGATACCAAGTATAGTTATAGAGTTTGAGACTGTCCATGTAAGACGTGTTGTGTAGACCTTGTATCGTTTTAGTAAGGTGTTCCACTTGTTGCATGTCTCGACAGATACATGCTAAAAGGGGCATTATGCTCAATGACATCCATTAGATCTAGACATAATCCCTTTGTTTATAAGCTGCGCAATATAGAAGGACGATCTTATGACAATGGACACGTTTGTTGAAAGTTTGGTCACTATTCTCATAAGTTCCCAAATCGCAAACAACCGGGTCAGTGCTGAGAGACATATTGTCAATGTGGTAGCTCACTGGGGTAGATGATTTCCCAAAAGATACACTAATACATTTTTGTTGGCATTTACTTTCAGTACATGACTTTGGCACCAGTTATTTATTTAGGACAAGCATTCCTGCAGGATAGCAAAGTCATTTGGGGATTCAATGACTGCTCCTAGCTTACAGTCATCTGGTGACTTAGTCAATCAGAGTTCTTTGGCATTGGTTTTTACTTCAAAAAAGTAGATGTCAAACAAGAGAGATGCCAGCATGGAACCCTCATACACTCCACCGGTGACTGGTCTCTTTGTGGAGGTAACTTCCCCATTTTGATTTCCTGCATCCTATCAGTGAGCCATTTGGAAATTCAGTTGGTGACGTAGTTTATTCCCAGTTTATTTACCTTTTATGCTTTGATTGAGTGGGAAATTGTGTTAAAAGCTTCCAGTTTCTTTATCATAGATTTCCTGAAGGACCAATAGCTATGAATGAGATTAATACTACAATTTTTTTAAAGAATAAATAATTAGAAATATCAGTTGAACAGAGAACAACACTGAACTTTTGAATTCCTTTTCTTTCATCAAAGTGCTGCTGAAATTTGTAGTATTTCTCTTTTGGGGGGGGGTGAAACAGAGAGGCGGCAGGCATTAATGACGTTAGTAAGATATAAGAAGATGTAAAGATGGTTTCATATTTTGAAACATGAAAAGGTCAGTTATTTATAGACAAAGAGATTATTGGTTAATATAGCATGCATGCGTTATTTTTCTCCCTAATATCAGTCACACAAATGCCAGGTAGAAGAGAAATCTGTTGACATGAGCATGGGCATTGTTTGTTTGTTGTTGTCGATCTGAATAACAGGAAGGATAACTCTAGATCTGACAAATCATTAGTTGTCCAAACAGTCATATAATGCTGAATAAGTGAACCCTCGCATATAAGACAACACACGGAATGTCTTTTTATGTCAAAAGAGAAATTATTCTGATTTTAAACCTAGCAGGACAGAACGGTGAGGTTAGGTGATTACTTTCAGTTAGTGCATCTCTGTTTCTGTGTATATGTCATAATATAGGGTTCTATTTATACTGATTTACATATTATTACTTGTTATTCTGGGTTCAGATTTTCCCAGTTATTGATGTTTTATTTTTATGTAGTCCTAATTTAATTGAAGTATCTCTGTCCAAGAGGTTTCACAGCTGATTCTCCAGTTTCTTTGAGAATGCTTCTGTTATCATAACTTATTTGTCAGTCTGTATCTACCAGTTGCGTGTCACTGTTTAGCAATCTGTATTAGCTTTTTTTCTGTACTTCACAGATTCATTAGCAGTGGTAAACTTGTGCTGGTCATTTCGGAATTCGCTTATAAATGAGATTAAATTGGTAGGTAAACTTTTAAGAAAATCTCTAATTTGCGGGAACTGGACCACTGTTAACCATAGACGAAAGATATAATGGTTAGTTCAAGGCTGTAGAATAAGAAATGATTCTCTTCACTATAGACACCTGTCATTGCATATTCTGTAATACCAGGTATTACCTAGCAACCACATGGCTGCATTAACTAGATCCAAAGCATTCAGCCCTTCCATTGTATACTGCATTCTGTGCAATCGGGAGCTCAGAACTGATGCATTTGAAATACAACACTCTACTTCATTTCACTTTGCTGGTCTAAATAGAAATGTTTTATATGCTAGAATGCACTTATTTAATCCATTTTCTGAAGCAGTCATTCATTTATTTTATTGCTTCCTGTGAGATTTAATTTTGCTGTGGTTTGCTGTGGGAAGTCTCCCTTAAAAGAATTTTCTCTAGCTGTGTGTTGTTATTTTTCAGTCCTTTCAAAGTTATTTTTAAAACAATCTTTCTTTTCTTGACGCTTATTCACAGAGCTTGCCTGTCATGTTTTTCTTTATAAAATAAAATGGAATTTTGTTTTGTTTTTTTTTTTTTTTCTTTCATGAGAGATGGTTACTTTAATTCTCTTCTGCCTGTTCCAGCTTCTTTTGTAACATTTTCTCCTGGGAAAATATTTTAAAGTAGACAATTCTGGCCAGTTCTTTCAGCAGCATCAAAAATGCATTTAATAAGCTCCTATGTAAGTGCTACTATTTCTAGCTTATTAGAAGTAACTAAAAATAAACATGAAGTTGATATTAAGTTACAGCTTGAAAAATTCAGGAAGATATTCCAATAAAAATAATTCCTTTGTACATAAAGGTGACTTTCTGAGGAGGTTGATATTAGATGCTGTGAATGGCTTTGTTACTCATGATGAAATGTGTTTCCTAGTCTTAGAACCAAATATATCATGTAACGCACTTTAGCCATCTCCCTGCATATTCCATATTTCTGTTATCTATATATGTAAGCAATAACCCACAAGTGGGTGTGGGTTTATCAGGATTTACCTAAAGTTGCCATGGTTTGATCACAAGGTCAAAGCCCGAGTGATTAAATAAAGTCAAGCATAGGTAATTCCTGACAGACCCACACCCACGAGTGAGTTATTGCTATTATACAATGACATTATTTAAGAAAGAAACCATTCTTAAATAATGTCTTTGTATCCTGGCACCATAGTGTCCCTCTATGTTCCTTGCCACTCTTCTGTGATTTTTGATGTAGTACGCGTGCAAATGGGAGTTCCATTCCCACTCTTGCACAGTACATCAGTGCTGTTGTATAAAAATAATGGAGAAAAGAGAATTTCCGTCCATCACTTTTTTCTTTTTTTTTTAAGAGTAGCAATGGAAAAAGGGAATCTCTGTTGCTGCTATGAGGCAAAAACTGGACGCTCTGTGAAGATTTGGGCATTTGCTAGTTATGATAGTCTGCTGAGATTTACAGAGGGACAGCACAAAAAAAAAAAAAAAAAAGGAAAATTGGGCGCATTTCTGTTCTTTTATTTTTCTGAATGTATCGGATTTTTCTTAATGTTTTTTGCACTGTCCCTCCATAGTATATTCTAATAGAAAAGTCTGGCACTGAATAGTATTTTAGCAGCCAGACTTTTTTTCTATTGGTATATGATTGATTTACAATGGGCACATTGGTTGGGCTGTCCAGTCAGTGTGCATGTTTTTGAATAGTAATGAGCTATTATTGTATAATTATTTGTATTTGATAACAGGGAAGCCTGAATTTTTCACGCAGCTATATGAAGAAATTAGATACTGTCATCTGTGCTAGCATATCTGGCTGAAGTTTTGTATATCATTTCAGATTAACCTGTGTATTATATGCCAGCATGACTAGCTATGATATTCTAAATAAGTTCTTACATGTTGATTAATACTTTCTACAGGATGTTTTAAAAAGTTGAACAGTGTTCTGTTACATGTCTAACTGCACATGTTTGTGCAGGAGATTCTAAATGCAGACTCACAGAGTCAGCTGGTCTGAAGATGATGGCATCGGAATGTGTTCAGATGCTCTGTGTTTACTGTCAGAGACTGAAAGACAAGATGGAACTTTAATAAATAACTGTTTTTGATTTTCAAAGAATTAAATGAAAATAAGAACTGGAACAATTGAGTCAATTAACCTAGTTTATAAAATACCCTGCTGAAGACAGGTGAGTTGAATTCAGTTCAATTCACAGCTGAGTTGAGTTCATTTGTGCTGAGCAGTGGATACTCAAAGGACTTACCAGGAACTATAAGCCTGCCTTTGCTCTGTTGTAATATTTAGTTTAGATCAAGGACATTGTTCTTCAGTTGGATAGGAAATTATTGCTAATTAGTTATTGTTTTTCTAAGTGTTGGATTTCTATCCTTCAGTATCAATTTAATTTTCCTGATGATTGAATTCTGTTTATTTACTGAAATTACTGTTTTACATTTTTTAATCATTTTACTGATTATTAAATATTTTTATTATCTTATATTGTGGTGGGTTGATTAGTTTTAGTGACTTGACAGTGCTTATACTGTTTTGATAAGTCCTGGGCCACTCCATGAGCCTGGCTGCATGTTCCTGTTGTGCTGTTAGGGGAAACTGTGAAATATTACTCCTGTTTAAGTGATGGTCTCATATTGGAGTCAGTAGTGAGGACTGAAGCTCCTTATTTACTGACTGAGGATATTATCCAGATGTGACATATTGGTGGCAGTTTGGCGGCCACTTTACAAGAAAATGACTCCAAAGCAAGGCAGTACTAATTAAGACTAAGTGATATCTGCAGGTGTGTTTCTAATATCACTCTCTTTATGACCCAGGTGTCAAATATAGTCTGCTCACATTTACATTAATAATTATAAAACCATGCTACATGTTATTGAAAGATTTAATCTTAAATCTTACATGGTAGTGAACACTTTGATGAGAACACTTCAATGATCCTTGAACTCTGACTCCTGCGACTAAAGCAATATTGATAGTTGTTCATACAGTATTTGTTTACACTGTAATCATTTTCATGTTTTTCTAAATATCTCACCAATCAAACAGCACAGACAGAAATGCTTAGCCTCAAATGAAAGCTTGCAGTTAGGCGAACAAAGTACTGCTGAAACACTATGTGTGTAGCCTGAGCTGTTGCTGAGATATTTTAAGCTATTTCAAAAACATTACAAAAGTAATATTTAGGGCAGTATTCGTAGTCATTTGCGAAAGTGGGATAGGGGTATTGTTGATGCTTACGAATGAGCATAGCAAAGGTGTGATTCATAGCATTCACTTATGCTAATGTGCAAGGCCTGAAAAATAATGAGATGCAAATGAGAAATATTGTAAAACATAGTATGCTAATGAGGCAGTTTAGTACTTCCCTGACACATAAATGAATTACTTCCCCAATGACCCCTTCAGTAAAATTTGCTGGTTTGCACAAGCACCAAAATGAAGCATTCACCCAAGCAAAGCCTTCAGTAACAT